>NC_071992.2:69655326-69961195 GCF_028885655.2 Pongo abelii
CTAAATCTCCTTAAGCTGATAAGCAACTTCAGCAAAGTCTCAGGATACAAAATCAATGTACAAAAATCACAAGCATTCTTATACACCAATAACAGACAAACAGAGAGCCAAATCATGAGTGAATTCCCATTCACAATTGCTTCAAAGAGAATAAAATACTTCGGAATCCAACTTACAAGGGATGTGAAGGACCTCTTCAAAGAGAACTATAAACCACTGCTCAATGAAATAAAAGAGGATATAAACAAATGGAAGAACATTCCATGCTCGTGGGTAGGAAGAATCAACATCATGAAAATGGCCATACTGCCCAAGGTAATTTATAGATTCAATGCCATCCCCATCAAGTTACCAATGACTTTCTTCACAGAATTGGAAAAAACTACTTTAAAGTTCATATGGAACCAAAAAAGAGCCCACATCGCCAAGTCAATCCTAAGCCAAAAGAACAAAGCTGGAGGCATCACACTACCTGACTTCAAACTATACTACAAGGCTACAGTAACCAAAACAGCATGGTACTGGTACCAAAACAGAGATATAGATCAATGGAACAGAACAGAGCCCTCAGAAATAATGCCACATATCTACAACTATCTGATCTTTGACAAACCTGAGATAAACAAGCAATGGGGAAAGGATTCCCTATTTAATAAATGGTGCCGGGAAAACTGGCTAGCCATATGTAGAAAGCTGAAACTGGATCCCTTCCTTACACCTTATACAAAAATCAATTCAAGATGGATTAAAGACTTAAACATTAGACCTAAAACATAAAAACCCTAGAAGAACTCCTAGGCATTACCATTCAGGACATAGGCATGGGCAAGGACTTCATGTCTAAAACACCAAAAGCAATGACAATGAAAGCCAAAATTGACAAATGGGATCTAATTAAACTAAAGAGCTTCTGCACAGCAAAAGAAACCACTATCAGAGTGAACAGGCAACCTACAAAATGGAAGAAAATTTTTGCAACCTACTCATCTGACAAAGGGCTAATATCCAGAATCTGCAATGAACTCAAACAAATTTACAAGAAAAAAACAAACAACCCCATCAAAAAGTGGGCGAAGGATGTGAACAGACACTTCTCAAAAGAAGACATTTATGCAACCAAAAGACACATGAAAAAATGGTCATCATCACTGGCCATCAGAGAAATGCAAATCAAAACCACAATGAGATACCATCTCACACCAGTTAGAATGGCAATCATTAAAAAGTCAGGAAACAACAGGTGCTGGAGAGGATGTGGAGAAATAGGAACACTTTTACACTGTTGGTGGGACTGTAAACTGGTTCAACCATTGTGGAAGTCAGTGTGGCGATTCCTCAGGGATCTAGAACTAGAAATACCATTTGACCCAGCCATCCCATTACTGGGTATATACCCAAAGGACTATAAATCATGCTGCTATAAAGACACATGCACACGTATGTTTATTGCAGCACTATTCACAATAGCAAAGACTTGGAACTAACCCAAATGTCCAACAATGATAGACTGGATTAAGAAAATGTGGCGCATATACACCATGGAATACTATGCAGCCATAAAAAATGATGAGTTCATGTCCTTTGTAGGGACATGGATGAAATTGGAAATCATCATTCTTAGTAAACTATCCCAAGGACAAAAAACCAAACACTGCATGTTCTCACTCATAGACGGGAATTGAACAATGAGAACACATGGACACAGGATGGGGAACATCACACTCTGGGGATTGTCGTGGGGTGGGGGTGAGGGGGGAGGGATAGCATTAGGAGATATACCTAATGCTAAATGGCAAGTTAATGGGTGCAGCACACCAGCATGGCCCATGTATACATATGTAACTAACCTGTACATTGTGCACATGTACCCTAAAACTTAAAGTATAATAATAGTAAACAAAAAAAATGAATATTTTTGCTCAATCTATGTGAGTGTCAGAAATTTTTAATTTTCTTTCCTATTCAAAATGAAAAAGAATGCACCTGTAAAATCAATGGTGGCATACTGTGTACCTGAGGCCTTATTCATGTGATCCAGCAATGCCACCATGTCTAGCACAGCAACTGGGTCATGGTTGCTACTTGGGTGAGGTTATGGTAGTTAAGATTTATTCTCTGAGAGCCATCAGATTTCTGCAGAGGCCAGACTGGCAAATTAAATGAAGATATGATAGAAGCCACCTGTATTAGTTTCCCAAAGCTGCCATAACAAACTACCACAAATTTGGTGGCTCAAAACAATACAAATTTATTCTCTCACGTATCAGGAAGCCAGAAGCCCAAAATTAGTTTGTCGTCAGGGCCATACTTTCTCTGGAGGTTCAACTGGAAGATTCTGCCTTTGCTGCTTCTGCTTCTGGAGGTTGCTGGCTTCCCTGCAAGGTGTGTGCTCACATTTTTCTGCTCCATCTTCACATCACCTTCCCCTTACTCTGACTCTTCTCCTCTCCTATCTGCTATAAAGACATTGTCATCAGGTTAGGACCCACCCAGATATTTCTGGATGAACCACATCTAAAGATCCTTAACTTAAATATAACTGCAAAGACCCTTTTTCCAAACAAGGTCAAATTCACAGAGTCCAGGGATTTAGATGTAGACCTATCTTTTTGGAGGCCATCATTTAACCCACAACATCACCACTCTTGCATCTTTGAGATCCTGAAGGAAGGCACTAATCTGTCATTCCCCTAGAGCACAATATTACTTCGATTTGCTGTCCTGGCTAGAGTCTGGAAAAGGACAGTTTCAGAGGATTCTCCTTCTCCTTTCTCACTATAGTAGCCAAGGACCCAGTGTGAGAATTATTCCAGTTCTTCATTATATAAATTCTAGTTACACATTTGGGAACTTGGGAAATGACTATTGGGCCTATATGGGCTGGACTTTATCTCATCAGTTAATCCCTCACCCCCACCAAAAGTTCCCATTCGAAAAGGGACCATGATGGCACATTGGATCTTCAGTTATAACATTGGTTGAGACCAATTTTCAGGTAGTGTTCCAAATGTCTGACTGTCCATTCACCTTCCCTCAGTGTACATCACCCAAGCCAGTGCACATAAGTCTCTTTGGGACAGACTGAGAGCATCATTAGAATATATACGTTTTGTAGTGTTTTAAGATCCTTCTTCCTAGGGGCCTGGACACTCCTTCAGTCAATAGATTCTAGATCTGAATGTTCACTGAGACCTGGGAACTGAGAAAGAGGTTGTGATTTTTTGGAGGGCAACTGCCCTCAGCCTTCTTCTCCCCATTCTTGTCTGTTTGGGTTGCAGATGCCAAGTAACATCATAGTTGATGGCCCTTCCCCTTCTATTTTATCTCTGTGGAATCATCCTCTATTAACAAGATCTACAACCCCCGGAGGCCAATCCCAATGGGGTACCGTCTGTTGTTGCTAGTCATGGCAATTGTGAACCCCTGGCTTCAGGTGGTTAAGTTCTGCCACCAGGTCTCTATAATTTGGAGGTGCCATCATTCCCATGCATGTGAAGAGCTGGCCTAGGACAGCCTCTCCTACTGTCTTGCCAGGTGCAGAAGAGCCACCACTGAGTTTCTCAGTGATGCTGGTGCCATTCTCACCAGTACATTTCCTATGGCCTTGGTGAAAAATGTGTCCTCTGAGTCCTTTTGTGGAGTGTAATCCCCTGATAAGTCTTATAGCTTCACATAAAATATCCAACCAACCCCCATCTCCACCTGAGCTTTTTAGTCCTTACCCTACCACCTGACAGGGTACCTTGGGCATTTCCCTTTGCTCAGCATTGGCCACCGCCTTTTATAAGCTTCTAAGAGCCTCCATCATAGTGAGTCTTCCCATTCCCCTCATCCTCGCCAGGATGTCAAATTTCATGCCCCAAGAAAGTTTCTTTATATTAATAGATTCTTGCTTATGCAAGTCCATCCTCCTTTATCAAGAGTTTTCCTAGTACCCAGCCAGACAAAATGTCTTTGTGGCATTGTGCTTCATGTTTTCCCAAAGCCTGAATCATCTCACCTACAAAGACAGTCCCCTGCACATGACTTTTTCCCTGATCACCACCAGTGAAATGTTTAATAATTAAGCCACTAACTTGTGCCAGGAACTAGTGGGACTCCCACCTACTGATCAGGCTGGCATCCTCTGCACCCAGTGGGCTGGGAGTGAGCTTGTCCCACATTCTGAGCTCATAGACTATCTCCCTGGACCACTCCTAGAACACTTTCTGTTAGTCTACGTCTCTCAGAAGGCATGCACAGACAGGATTATTCATACAAGAGATTTATTAAAAGGAGTGGAAAGAGGTGGAGCTGTTTCCAGACTATGCAGCAGGTCTGGCACCTATGGAAGGAGAGAGAGAGGAAAGGAGATTGCAGTGCAGTTCCAAGAAAGTTTTGGCCAAGCCCTGAGAGAACACCCATGAGCCCCAGAACTGCCCCTTAGAGGATAACCCCGTCAACATGAGACAGATTCCAGAGGCTGGCAGAGGGACCAGAAGGTCAATAAGCTATGTCCTGCAGAGGTGTGTGCTGCACATTTTCATGACTGCCTTATGCATTACTAAAATAAGAATGGGTGAGAAGCATAATTTTGTAGTGGAACAAAACTGAATTTGAATCCTTTGCTTTTTAACTTTGAACAAGTTCTTTTAACTTTTTCTGAGTCTTGATTTTTTGTCAGCTGTAAAAATGGAGATATTAGTACCTCTTTCCTAGTGTTGTGGCAAGTATAAAACATGATGATTTATATAAAGCCCTTAGCACATGATATGGTTTGGCTGTGTCCCCACCCAAATCTCATGTTGAATTTTAGTTCTCATAATCCCCACATGCCGTGGGAGGGAGCCAATGGGAGCTAATTTAATCATGGGAGTTCTCACTAGATCTGATGGTTTTATAAGGGGCTTTTCCCTTCCTTTGCTCTGTCCTTCTCCTTGCTGCCGCCATGTGAAGAAGGATGTGTTTGCTTCCCCTTCCACCATAATTGTAAGTTTCCTGAGGTCTCACCAGTAACGCTGAACTGTGAGTCAATTAAACCTCTTTCCTTTAGAAGTTATTCAGTCTCAGGTATGTCTTTATTAGCAGCATGAGAACAGACTAATACAGCATGGTTTCTGGTAAATAAAAGTTAGTTCCTCTAAGTTTCAGGATACAAGAGCCTTTACACTGTCTGAACAACTGGCTGTTTCCTACTTCTGCTGTAGAATGTGCAAAATGCAGTTAATCATGACAAAAGGAAACCCTTTATAATTTGTATGAGGAACATAGATGGACTTAGTAAGTAAGTAAGGACTTAGTAAGTCCATCTATATTAGTCAAAATAGTATATAAAATATTAATGATGCCACAGAATGCAGACAATGTCAGTTAAACATTACTTTAGAATCTATAATTACTAATACAATAACTTTAATAACATTTATGACAAAGAAGAAATGGTGTACACTATATGTTTTGGAGTTTCTTAGTAGCTAGCTCTTTTGAAAGTCACAACCCTTTTCTCATAACTCCCAAAATAATGTTCAAAGGAAACAATGACTTTGTCATAGATGAGTAATTCATTCTCATTTAATGGTTAATTTAAGAAATTGCAGTTTCATGCTACTTATTGTGAATTTAATGTTAGATTGTAGATTAACTTTTATCTTTGGCTCAGTTGCTTCTATTATCATGAATGTGAATTCTAAATATTTATTTGAAAATGTCTCCTTTAAATTAGGTTGAACATGTTATGACTATTCAAATTTGAAAATTTTATATTATCAACAATTATGTTATAGAAATCAATACTTCCATACTGAGAAAAATTAATCCTTTCATACTGAGAAAAAAACCAAGAAGGTAAACATGATGCATAAATACTGCTTTTTAAATAATAAGGAAGTGTAATGGAAAATATAATGAGAATTCATTTAAAACAATGACTAATTGTGTTTACTGGTATCTAGTGACTAGGAATTGTTATACCAAAGTCTGAGCCTCTCAGTTGAATTATGTTGTAGGGAAAAAAAATGTGAATAGAATTCACATAGTCTAGATTTTTCTAAGTGAAGAGTCATCTAGACTGACAAAAAAATCTGTTCTTTTTTTATTGGTTAAAAAAAGAAGAAATAGCTTTGAGGGCAAAAAATGAAGTTAGTATTTATACTATTCTACCCACTGTGTCTCTGGTGCTTTCCTTAGAGAAGCTATAGTGATGCAGACAGGAGTCAATCATGGTTAAGGATTCCTCTTCCCATTCCACAGTCCCCCTTCTAGGTGCTCTGTGACTGGCAAACTTTGTACCGGACAGCAGGTTTCTGGGATGGGCAAAGAGAAGTTAGACTGGATGCCAAATTGGTCATGTCCCTCTGGCCTCAGGTGACCCTGAATCATGCAGTGGTTGGCAATGACCAGTCTGACTCCTCTCCTTGCTCCCACCTGGTCCCATTATGCCTCCCACACACTCACCCACGTGCCTGCCTACACGTGTACCAGCCAACAGAGTGTGGGGGTGATTATCTGAATAAATCAGCCTCAAACAGCAACTGAAAGATTCAGTTTTAGTTAGAAAGTTGGAAAAATACCAATCTAATTAATTACTTAAATTTTCTTTGAGAATTTAAAATTGTATTGTTAGAGCAGTAGCAGAATGAACCCAGGATTAAGAGATTGAGTCTCCATGTCATCTTACAATTATTGTGTAGCTTTTTCACAATATTTTGGGGACCTAATGAATCAGATGCAACTAACCTTGTAATTGCTGATAAACATCTCACATCTCTTCTCTACCTTAAAACCCATCTGCTTTATTACCTGTGTCATTCTGCTTATGTCCCAAACGTCTATAGCACACTTCTCCCCCAGTCTAACCTTCTGATCCCTTCGGTGTGCCCTCACTGGAGGCAAGTTGGTGCATGAAAATGATTATAATGGCAGATTCCCTTGGCTTTCAAACAGCATGGGGCCAAAATCTTTAGGCTGGTACTATCTGGTGTGAGCATTGTACATTTTTTTCAATGTGCTGACAAATTCTGACATATTATTAATATATGTGTGAAGGAGTGGAGAAGCATTGTCCTGCATTTGTCCTGCATTTGTCCATGACATTTTTCCTCTCTGCCTCCTCCAGAGCTCCACCCTTCTGATCCTGACCCCCTCTAGCTTGCATTTGCAGTCTGTACTCTGTGTCCCTTCCCTAGGGACACAGCCTGATCAGGATTGCCCAGTCTAGCATCCCCAAAGCAAAATGAGCACATACAGATGCTGCTGCCTCTTTCAAACTTCCTAAATTACCTATAACAACACATAGAATGAAAAACAGCCAGAAAACCCTACCTTTAGTTAAACATGGGGGTGCCTGTAAACTTAAATCACAATAATTGAGGAAGGGTGACCAAAAGTTGAAAGGAAAATGAGTAAGACTTGAGAGGATGCCTATGGCTAGAGATCTCAGGCAAACTTTCCCAAGAACAGTTTTCTACTCAGTTTTCTAAGGCAAGTGTTATATCCTAAAAGAAAAAAAAATCCTAGATATATAGATAAAGATATAGATATACTCCTTCTTCAAGGCAATGACAAATTGGTTTACAAATTGGTTGTAGCATTTTCCTTGGGCCCATTTTGGCAAGGAGGTTGGAAAAGAAGTGGGGTAGGCATGCCATATTTTTAGGAAGCAGTCTGTTGGTGAGGGGAGAGGAGAAGGGCTCTACATGGAGAGTAGCTCTGTCACCACTGGTCTTGTAGCCTGGGGAGAAGTGAAGGGCTGGATACTTCACTCACTTACAAAAAAAATCAGTCATGAGGAATTTCACTGTGTGCCAAGGAGGATTCCGGACAGCCTTAAAAACAGCCCTGGCCCTCTCATCATCTGAACTCCCACCTGTACTGGTCCAGGAAGAACTGCTTTTCCATTCAAAATTCTTCTACTCTGAATACAACACACCAAATAATATTTTTAAAAAAGGAAACAAGACAAGAAATAGGAAAAATAAATTGAAGGTGAAGATCGCTGAGAAAAATATTGGAAGGAAACAGTGAAAATCTTGCCCAAACATGTTTTTATATATAAATTAAAAAATTTGATAGAGTAAATTTACTATAAGATATAAATCAAAGCAGAAATTTATTACGGCATATTAAATGGCTTCTAGAAGAAGAGAACTACTACTTCTTCTATGATTGGAAGCCCCTGGGTCCTGAAACATTCTAGCACTCCTGGGTAAGAACTCACCTCAGAGAGGGAGCCCCAAGCAGTGCTATGGCCCCTGCCTGTGCTCTGGTCCCCACCATCAGATGAATATCCATGTCCTTCCTGATGCTCAAGGTGCTGGTCACTAGACATTGAGCTGCTACAGGAAATCTCTACAGCACTCTCACACTTGCCAGCAGAAATAGCAGAAGCAAGGCCCCCATCTCACCTCTGCTACCCAGGAGTGTGCATCTCATTCATCAGATCTGAGTCTTCTGGAACCCTGGCTGTAAAGGAGTCTGCAAATTAGAGCCTTTAGCTTTTCAGCCACTGCAATACAGGGCAACAGTTAAAAGGAAAGTAGATAGGGTCAACCGGCCATATCTGTCAGAAAATACTTAAGGATAGTACTAAGGTAAATAATAGAACCAGTGAAATATGGGTGGTGTAAGAGAGTAAAGAGATTGGATAATGTATAAACACATGAATCCTATCTTTGCTTATGTCAGGTAATAGATATCTAACACAATGCTTTTTAGGGCCACAAAGAAAAGAATGTGCACAATGCAGCATGTAGATGGGCCCTGCCTACTGCCCTATTACCCGTGACACGTCTATAAGCCATCGTGTAATATGCTGCAAAATACATTGAGGAGGTCTCTTCTAAAGAATAAGAGAATTGGCTGGGCACGGTGGCTCACGTCTGTAATCCCAGCACTTTGGAAGGCCGAGGCGGGTGGATCACGAGGTCAGGAGATAGAGACAATCCTGGCTAACATGGTGAAACCCTGTCTTTACTAAAAATACAAAAAATTAGCCGGGCGTAGTGGCAGGCACCTGTAGTCCCAGCTACTTGGGAGGCTGAGGCAGGAGAATAGCATGAACCCGGGAGGCGGAGCTTGCAGTGAGCCGAGATTGCCCCACTGCACTCCAGCCTGAGTGAGAGAGCGAGATCCCGTCTCAAAAAAAAAAAAGAATAAGAGAATTAAGTATGAAGTACTGTTTTTCAATGTTTATCAAAATTAAAACACCCTGGGTATTTATGTACGTATGTGCTTGCATATGTATAAAATGGCATACTTATACAGAAATTCATTGAAGCATTATTTGTAATAGAAAAGCTTAGTACCAATTTATATACCCATCAACAGAGTACTAGTAAAATAAGTTATGCTATGTCCATACAATGGAATAATATACAGTAGTTAAAAGCATGGCCTTTAACTGTAGTTGATATAATACTGTAGTTAATAATATACAGTAGTTAAAAGCATGGCTCATGCCTGTAATCCTGGCATTTTGGGAGGCCAAGGCGGGTGGATCACTTTAGGTCTGGAGTTCGAGACCAGCCTGACCAACATCCTGAAATCCCGCCTGTACTAAAAATACAAAAAAAAATTTAGCCAGGCATGGTGACACATGCCTGTAATCCCAGCTACTTGGGAGGCTGAGGCAGGAGAATTGCTTGAACCCGGGAGGCGGAGGTTGCAGTAAGCCAGGATCGCATCATTGCACTCCAGCCTAGGCAACAAGAGCAAAACTCCATCTCAAAACAAGACCCCCCCCCAAAAAAAGGCATGTAACAGCTTTATGTGTACCAATACCAAATGGTATCTGACAAATACATTATGACAAATAATTTGTGTTAAAATGAAGACACGTCATGGCATACACATGTTTTGAATGTTGGGGAGCCTGTGCTGGTGACCTCCATCTCCTCCAGGTTCATGCTCCTTACTTCTCTGACCCTGTGGCTCTTCTGGGAGGTTGACAGATAGGTTACATCACTGAGCTCTCCTGCTTTCTGGCTTCCTGTTAACCTCCACAAATAAGGACCACTGAGAAAAGATTGGAGGGGGTGAGAAGAAGGAATCCAGGGACTTACTACCCCAACCCAGCTTGGCTCCTTCCCTATGGATCATGATGAATTGCCTATGGAGAATGTATGGCCTCTTATCTAGTTACCAGATCTAAGCCAGGTTCTAGATATAAAGCCTTTTGCTTGGAGGATCAACTGAGATATGACTCTGTATATGGTTTCTTCTCTCAAGCCTTCTCCCAGAGGCACCTTGACCATTTATCAGGGTGACTGCCCTAGGAAAAGGGAAATAACTAGATTATTGAGGGATTATTGTTATTGGATTTAAAATGATTGCTAATAACCAGAGACCAGAAATACCCATGTAGTAGACTAGTCAAATTGGGAGCTTATGGAAGTCAAATAATAGATGACATACTGGCTTGAGTCTGTCTCAGAGAGGGTCTGTGGGCTTATTCTGTGGTTATTTCCCCAATGTCTGAATATATAGTGGGAACAGATAAACTCAGGAACTGGCAACATGTTCAAGCTGATTCTCTGGCCACAGGAGTGAAGCTGATGTGAAGGGCCAATCTGAAGCTGCCTCTGGTTCCAAGATGATAATCTGTTAGAATTTGAATGTGTTCCCCAAAAGTTCATATGTTAGAAACTTGGTCCCCAGTGCAGCAGAGTTGAGAGGTAGGATCTTTAAGAGGTGATTGGGTCATGAGGGCTCTCCCCTCCTGCTTGCATTAATTTGTAGATTAATGGTTAATGGGATACCATGGGAATAAGTTAGTTATTACAAAAGTTAGTCTGTTATAAAAGCCAGGTTGGTTCTCTCCTGTGTGCCCCACACCATGTCATGCTTGCACCACCTGAGGACTCTGCAGAGTCACCTCCAGCAAAAAGGCCCTTACCAGATGCGGCCATTGACCTTGGACTTCCCAGATCCCAGAACTGTAAGAAATAGATTTCTCTTTTTCCATTTTTTTGGCCTAATTTATATTTATTTATTTATTTACATAGTAGTTGTACAAATTTTGGGGGTACATGTGATATTTTGATATTTATAAACAATGTGCAATAATCAAATTAGGGTAACTGGGATATTCATCACCTCAAACATTTATAATTTCTCTGTGTTGGGAATATTACAATTCTTCTAGCTATTTTGAAATATATGATGAATTCTTGTTAAATACAGTTTCTTTACCGTACTGCTGAATTAGAACTTATTCCTTCTATGTAACTGTGTTTTGTACCCCTTAGTGAACCTTTCCCTAATGTAGGTTTCTAGTGCCTTTTTCAAAAATAAACTGGCTGTAAGTGAATTGAATTATTTCTGTTTTCTATTCTGTTCCATTGGTCTATGTGTACCATGCTGTTTTGATTACTGTAGCCTTGTAGTATAGTTTGAGGCTGGGTAGTGTGATGCCTCCAGTTTTATTCTTTTTGCTCAGGATTGACTCCTGTGTCTCTGTTATAGCAGCGCTGCTGGCAGCCCTAAATCAACCCTAACTCAGGTGTGACTGGAGGAGTTTTTTATGCATCTTACAACTTGTAATCAGTTTTACCCTACTCAACTTTATCACATGATACCCTCAGCTTCCATCACTACCTAACAAGACTTACCATGTGTCCTCATTTTTAGCAAAAATAAACTGCATGCATTGAGAAGAATTTGAAAGCTTATTAGTGAAGGTTCAGGGATCATCTGTATGCTACAGCATATGAACTGTAAACACTGGTGTTGGCATGGTGAGACAAAATTGATAAGCTTTGGAATGGGTTGTGGTTGAAATCCTCTCTTTAAAAGATTCTTACAGATAGAAATTAAAAGCTGCTATTAACCACCTTGATTTCTATATTGATCTTTCTGTAAATTCTGAAAAAAACAAAAATCAAAAAACCCACAAACCATATTTGCTTAACAGAATTTTACTCTCACATTCAAAGACACGTGACTATACCTGTGTTATTTCTATAATGTGTTCTTGATCAGTTACACACATTCACTCTGCATGCAGTGGACAGGACAGGTGAGACACGTGCCAACTGAACATCTGCAAGAGCGTTCTGGGTGTTATCTGGACCAGATGGCCATCCAGTGTGGGGAGAAGCACACAAGCCTTTACCTTTCCCAAGCAGCAGTGCTTTGATGTGAAGTTAAGGGTACAAAAGGTGAAGGGAGTTGAAGATCCTTGGCTGTATCAACAAAGAGATAACTGCCTGATTGTAGTCAAGGTGAGCTATCATTGTCAAACAACTGCTGGCCACAAATGGCTTTTATTCCCAGTTTTATAGTGAGTGTGGAGGGGGCAAGAGAAGGGGAAGGATGCTTTTTTTACACAAACACTTTTGGTGATACTGCTTTATATATTTTAAAAACTTATCCTTTAAAATAATTAAACTCTATGATAAAATGTAATTAGAGCTTAAATAACTAGCTTCTTATAGATGTCCCCAAATTGTATATTATTATTATTTCAGATGATATATTATTTAAAGAAAAGGATCCACATACAAAGCAGAAGCTTTCTTATTTACTCAAATTAAACAACCCAACATCAATCCTTTAAAATTTAATGAGATATGTAATCGCCCACATTATGACATGTCTTGGGGAATGCTCCATGTGCACTTGAAAAGGCTGCTCTTGTTGGGTGTGGCGTCTCTTGCAAGCAACTAGATTAAGAGAGTTTATAGTGTTGCTCAAATCTTCTATTTTTTTTGGTCTAATTGTTTTATCAATTACTTACAGACAAGTGTTCAAATATTCCACCATAATTGAATTTTACTATATTTCTGCCTTTAGTTATCTCAATTTTAATGCATTTATTTTGAACCTCTATTATTTGTTAATAACACATCTAGGATTATGTCTTCCTAGTGAATTGGCATCTTATCTCTGATAATATTTCTTCTCTTGAAGTCTACTTTGATGTTAAATTGGCCACATCAATTTCTTGTGCTCAGTGCTTTACACACTCGAGTCTTATTTTGGGCTTTTTTGTGCACATCATACCCAGAGAGTTGACTATGCATTTGTGGTCTGTATTCAAGGACTTTTGAGATTTTGAAATTAACCAACTGGGTACACACTACATTTGGCTAATACTCTAAAATGTTTGGCAGACTATGTGTTCTTGATGCTTTATACATTTCAACAAATGTCCACATTATTTCAAATAATACTAGCAACAATCAAATATAATGAGGTAGCCCTAGTAAAATAAGATTTTGATTTTTCACATTTTGATTTATCAGTATCATTCTCTTATGTGTGGCAACAAATTGTGTAAGGTAAGGTTTGGGGAAGAATCAGGGAGAAGCATGAGACAAACAGATTGGGCCTCATAAAGTCTCAGTCATTTCCAAAGTGGGGGAGTGATATGTGTCACTTCACTGTCTTCCTCTTAAATATATTTGTGAAACAACAGACTCACTCTTTTAATGCCAGTAATTTCCTAAACAAAAACAACTTTTTATTCACCCACGTAAGATACTAGATTTTTTGGAAACAAAAGGAGAGAAACCTAAAGCCACAACAGTAGTTTCAAAGGCGTCAATTGTAATGTTCCCTCAAATTACCTTGTCAAGCTCTTAAACTGATTTGCCTTAGAAGTTAAATACTTAGAATGCTTTGAAATGGAAACAAAACCATAATTCCTTGCCTCTTTGTATTTGTCGAATGTGTGTAATGTCCTATTGCAAAACTCGATTCAAAATGCTCGCAATAAAATATTTTTTTTGTCATATTCAGAGCAGCAAGCTAAAGGTAAACAGTCACAGAGCTTGGTCTGGTGACTTAAGCTATCATTTAAGGTGCTAAGAACACCCTTTCCAGAAAGTCCAGGAAGTCTAAGCCTACCTGCTTCGTGTGGAGTAGGGAGTGCTCTGTGCAGGTGTCTGAAGACTTGTTTCTGAGATTTACCACTTAGCACATATTTGTGAGCTTGTGCAAGTCATTTAGCCCTATTGAATGATGTCTTTACATGTGACATAGTGGTAAACATACCTGCCTTATAGGCTTGTGTAGGATCATGTTAGGGGAACTGTAAATAATTCAGTATGACTAGATCATGGGGTTGGTTTAGGGGAGAGGGGAGCAAAGAGGCTAGGACAGAAAACAGAGACCAGATGACAAAAGACATAGAAAACCATGGAAGGGACCTAGGACTTTATTTGGCAGGTTTTGCATGAGTTAGATGTTTATAATTGAACTGTGCATCTTTTAATATTATGTTTTATTCTCAATTAACCTGTTCACTTCTTTGTTAAGTCTCTAAGCAAACAGCATCTTCAGGTATCCTTAGGGAAAATCACACTTTATTTCAATTAAAACTTCACCTCTAGCACAGACACTACTTGATAACATTTCAACCAAGGACAAAAACTAAATAGTCACACTGAATGAACATTGCCCAAAATACATGTGGTCAAATTCATCACAGGCATTAATAGAAGACCAAAATTTACATTGGGCAATCTAGACCTGTACTGTACAATATGATGGCTACTGATCACATGTGGGTGTTGAGCACTTGAACTGTGGCTAGTCCAGATTGAGATGTACTCTGAGTGTAAAATACACCACAGATTGCAAGTGCTTAGTATGAAAAAACATAAATGTAAAATCCCTCATTAATAACTTTATACTGATTATAAGTTAAATGAGAATATTTTTGAATACTGCATTAAATAAAATGTATTATTAGAATTAATTTCACCTGTTTCTTTTACTTACTAGGAAATGTAAAGTGGCATATGTGGCTCACATTCCATTTCTATGAGAACACATTGTTCTGGATCATTCTGGAGCAGTGCTGGAAACAGGCAATATCTCAGTACCATTCTTTTCACTTCAGATACGTTCTGAAGAATGAATAAAGGTACTTGAAAACAAAAGTTATGTATATTTTTATAATTCATGGAGCAAGTGCAGTCTGTATTGAAGGCCATGTGTGTAAGTATCTTTTTGTGTTTGTGTTTGAAAGAAATAGATACTGGAGGTCAGGTGCTGTGGCTCATGTCTGTAATCCCAGCAATTTGGAAGGCCAATGAGGGTGGATCACCTGAAGTGAGGAGTTTAAGACCAGCCTGGCCAACCTGGTGAAACCCTGTCTCTATTAAAAATACAAACATAGCCAGGCGTGGTGGTAGGTGTTTGTAATCCTAGCTACTCGGGAGGCTGAGGCAGGAGAATCACTTGAGCCCGGGAGGTGGAGGTTGCAGTGAGCCGAGATCGTGCCACTGCACTGCAGCCTGTGGGACAGAGTGAGACTGTCTCAAAAAAAAAAAAAAAAAAAAAAAAAGAGAGAGAGAGAGAGAAAAGAAAAGAGACACTGGGAAATCACCGTGGAGTCTAATGAACTTCCCTACTAAAGCTTGAGCCCTGAGATGACCTTTGTAGTTTGCTGGGAGCAGCATTTCTGTGCTCCAGTGCAGGTCCCAGAAGACTTTCTTTGGATAATACAGGTGTATAAGATGACAGTACAAACAGATGGGAAAAGAGGGCCACAAAAATAGTTAGCCTGCAAGACACAGATGCCAAAAATGGAGACATCTGCGATTGCCATCAAGGAAAATGTTAAAAAACATTTGCATTCTCTTATTTCTTGTGTTTGTATGTCTCCTTTATTTGCAAATTCCTGGAGGACGGAAACCATACATGGGCCCAGCATGTTGTTCCATACAGACAGAAATTTGATCATTCCTTTTCAAAGATAAACTCTTAGCATAATCTGGGTTTGCCCTGTTACAACAGTGTTAATGATATGTACTACTGCAGAAGAATCCTAATTTTTAAACAAATTTTAGCTGCTAAGTCTCAGCATTGAAGATTTTACATATGATGAAAAATATACCTCTTGTGAAGTTTTATTAAATGATGTATGAACTGTAAGGTTATTATTAACTTTATGTTAGTTATATAAATTAGTTACATAATGACAGTAAGTTATTACTAACTGTAAGAGAGCAGGAGACTGCTAGCAGAGTCAAACTTCAAAGTTATCCGAGTTCAATCCATTTTCACTTATGTAAACATGCAAAAGATTATTACCATAGTTCCAAATTGGCTGTTATATGTTCCAGACATATAATCCCAAAGAGGTACTGAAGTTGGATTTTGCCTTTTGACAAAAATATCTGCCACCTTGGTTGACGTGCTAAAAATGAATGCATAGTTCAAGTGTTTGAGATGCTGAAGATAATCCTCTGATTACATCAAAATTGCTCTGCAAGTACAGAAAGAGTAAGCAGATTAGATCCTGATCCATTTGTCCCGGCGATAAAGAAAAAGAGCAAGGAAAAAAAAATGCTATGTCTCTCGTTTGAAGGTTTACAAGCCTATATCTAAGTACATCTTGGTGTTTTGCTTTATAAGAATAGAAAGAAAACCTCTTTATCAGTTGTTAAGTGCCAAAGTGGGTAGGATGATGAAACAAACAGAAAACATTAATCTGCAGGCCCACCTGCCAATTTTACCTTCATCCTCCTGCAAAAGATGAACACATTTTAGTCAGTTTTAAAATGAGTAAATCTAAAAAGCTTCTGCACAGCAAAGGAAACAATTAATGGAGTAAAGAGACAGCCCACAGTTTGGGAGAAAATATTTGCAAATCATATTTTGGGAAAGTGGCTGATATGCAAAATATCAGGGAACTCAAACTACTCAATAACAAAACAAGATCCTATTAAAAATGGGCAAAAGACTTAAAAAGACATTTCCCAAAAGAAGACATACAAATGACCAATGGATATATAAAAAATACTCAACATCTCTAATCATCAAAGCAATGCAAATTAAAACCACAGTGAGATATCACCTCACTCCTGTTAGATTTGCTATTGTCAAAAAATGAAAGATAACAAGTGTTGGTGAGAATGTGAACAATAAGGAACCCTTGAACACTGTTCGTGGGAATGTAAGTTGGTACAGCCATTTTGGAAAACAGTATGTAGGTTCCTCAAAAAAAATAAAATTAGAACTACCCTATGACCCAGCAATCCTACTGCTGGGTATATATCCAAAGGAATTGAAGTCAGCATGTCCAAGAGATATCTACACTCCCATGTTTATTGCAGCACTGTTTACAATAGCCAAGAGAGGAAAACAACCTATTTCCTTCAACCAGTGAATAGATAAAGAAAATATGATACACAATAGAACACTACAAGGAATTCTGTCATTTGCAACAACGTGGGTAAACTTAGAGGACATTATCTTAAGTGAAATAAGCCAGTCACAGAGCGAACAAATACCATATGATCTCACTTATATATGAAATCCAAAAAGTCAGACTCACGGAAGTAGAGAGAGAATGGTGGTTACCAGTGACGGGAAGGGTGAGTGGTGGTGGGGTTGGGGGTGGACAGGGGAAGGGGTGATTTAGGTTAACAGGTACAAAGTTTCAGTCAGATAGGAGCAATATGTTCTGGTGATCTGTTGCACAGCATGGCGACTATAGTTAACAGTAATGTATATTTCAAAACAGCTAAAAGAGGGGATTTGAAATGTTCTCACTCCAAAGAAGTGATAAATATTTGAGGTAATAGATATGTTAATTAGCCTGATATGATTATTTCACAATATAGACACGTATCAAAACATCACGTCATACCCCATGAATGTATCAATTTATAACAAAATATGACAATAATTATTTGTCAATTAAAAATAAAATAAAACTTAAAAAATAAAAAGCTTGCTTATGGGGGTCTCAGTGGCAGGCCCTCAGGAACGGCTGGAACTTGGTAATTAACTGCTGCCACTGGATCCTCAGCAAAAGACAGTAGTGATTCAAAACCATGTTCAAAGAGGAGAGTTCCTGGAATAATAATAATAATTCAACCCTGAAGGTTTTCACAGCTGTTGTGTCAATTTCCATTGCTGCTCTCTTGAGCTGTTAAGTATGTCAGATTTTCTCATGAAAAACACAGAGGGTCCCACTGCACGGAATGTTCAGGTCTGAAGAGCTTAATAATAATCACACTCGTTGGTTCTATGCCCACCCCACAGGGGCAATTAGCTAATTGTCTGTGAAGCCCTTTGAAATGAATACGCTCAGAGTCAGAATTTGAGATACATACTTGAACTTGAAGGGGTGTCAGGAATATTAGATTTTGATGTCAGTCCAATAGCACCAGGCATAAAATAACATACATTAATGCATTATCTATTTAGGTACATGATCATCCTTCTCACCCATAAAAGCTGTCTTTTTTTCTCCTTGCCTAATTTATATAAGGGACTATTGTTTTCAAACTGCCATTATTAATATTGAATTTCCTACAAAATATATTGTTTAACAGTCTTTAATTTTTTAAAAACATGTTTTATTTTTATCTCTTTCTTTCTTTCTTTTTTTTTTTTTTTGAGACAGGATCTTGTTGTGTCACCCAGGCTGGAGTGCAATGACAAAATCATAGCTTACTGCAGCCATGAACTCCCAGGCTCAAGCAGTCCTTCCAATTCAGCCTCCTGAGTAGCTAAGACAACAGGTGCACCGCCAAAACAGGCTAATTTTTTTTTATTTTTTGTAGAGACAGAGCCTTGTTGTGTTGCTCAGGCTGGTCTCCCGGGCTCAAAAGATCCTCCCACCTTTGCCTACCAAAGTGCTGGGAATACAGGTGTGAGCCACCATGCCTGGGCTTTAACTTTTGAATATATACTTGTTGACTTGATCTTCTTCTGACATTAAAAAACAGCAAGGTAATTTTGATAGTTTTGTTTAAAACATACAATAAACGAGACAAATATGAATGACTAAAAATGGTGCCATAGAAATTCTTTAGCTATTTTTTTTTTTTTTTTTTTGAGATGGAGTTTCACTCTTGTTGCCCAGGCTGGAGTTCAATGGCGCCATCTCGGCTCACTGCAACCTCTGCCTCCCAGGTTCAAGTGATTTTTCTGCCTCAGCCTCCTGAGTAGCTGGAATTACAGGCACGTGCCACCATGCCCAGCTAATTTTGTCTTTTTTTTTTTTTTTTTTTTTTTTTTTAGTAGAGATGGGGTTTCTCCATGTTGGTCAGGCTGGTCTTGAACTCCTGACCTCAGGTGATCCACCCACCTTGGCCTCCCAAAGTGCTGGGATTACAAGTGTGAGCCACCGTGCCTGGACTCTTTAGCTATTTTTAACTTAATTTTTCTTTGGGTAGATGCATAGATCCACTGAATATTTTAACGAAAGATGCTTGATGATCAGTCAACGAAATCTTTCATTTTCCATAAATTAACTGTTTGCCTCTTGGTTGCTTCCGAGTTTCTCGAGCTTCCAAGGTCTACCTTGGTCATAAGCCCTGAGTCACTGGGGCGAGTCTCTAGCTCCCTCACACACCATTCCATGGGCCTGACTCTGCCATTTTCTGGCTTCTAGCCTGGGAACCCAGCTCTTACAGCTGTAGCCCTCTGTGTGCACAGCTTTGCCCCACAAGGACACACCCTACTTCCTTCATCCTAAACCCCCTGATTAAAAGCCTGACTGTGATGATTTGGGATGACAGAAGAAAAACAGATCATGACAATCTATTTCAAACTAAGTTTTTGAGACTCATCTTCAAATTCCTGGACCATTTCCACCAAGCCTCACTTCTCTATCTCAGTACTAAGCTTAACTAAACACAACCATTAAAGTGCCTTTCCTGAGTGGAGGAAAGAGCAGAGAAATCCTCTCCCAAAGAGCAATGATATCCTCCTCCTAGGCCACTGAGCCCTGTATCTAGCCAGGCTTAAAAATACAGTAACAATGTGACGTATTCCTTCCCATGACCTTCAGATGAGAAGTCTGGAGATGCACAGAATTTTGCCCAACACCACTCAGCCAGGGAGCTGTGCAGCTGGCTTGCAACTGGATTTCCGGGTTCCCAACCAAGTGCATATCTTACATTGCAGCAGACCAACTGTGAAATGAAACAAGAACACCTTAACTGAGGGTAAATATCAGAGTGTCCACAAAGGGGGCACTATTAAACCATAGGTGTCAGGAAGCCCAGTTGTGCCCTGGCCCGATATTGACTTGCAGCCTGTCTGGGGACCATATCTTGGTGGTTTGTGTTGCTCCAATGGCATTCTAAAATAGGGGATATGTTCAGTGTTACTTCGGCTACAGCATTTTATTGCCTCCAAAATAGAAGATGCCCATCTGGGAGCACCTGATGTTATGAAGAGCAAGGGAACAAGCACAGAATAATATTAAAGCCACAGGGTTCTAGCCAGAGGCAGACCAATGCTTCTAGGCTTACCATTTGGACAGTCATAGAGGCAATTTATATCACAGCCATTCAGCAACTACTGCATTATCTTTCCCAGCTCTGTTCGTTCTCAGAACAAAAATTGTATAATTGAAAGAGTAGGTATTTTGCCACAACCCCTGGGTCATAATTTGAATAATAGATGTTTATCGTAAGGAATTTTTCACCTCTCATCTGCTGAGATTTGTTGTCATAAAGTACGGATGGTGACAATGGAAGCAGGACAGGGCGAGGTTAAAGTGAACCCAGAGGGACTCTGGTTATAGGCTCCACAATTCCAGATCAAGTGATGGCTGTGGAGTAAGCACAGCCTTAGGCATTGAGGACCCAGATTTGAGGTCTGCACTCATTAGTTTTGGGCAAGATTCTTAACCGCAAAGAGCATCAATTTTCAAATCTGTAAATTAGGATTAGTTTAACTAATGCCTACTTATAAAATTGTTGTAAGGATTACGTGAGCCAAGAGGTATAAAGACAACAAGTAAACTGGCAAACATTCCTCAAATGTTAGCTACCACCAGCCTCTTTTATCTCAAGTCCGGGAATTATAGGCCAAATAGAAGGAGACTACAATCTGATAAAGTCTAAACTTATAATGAGAACATGTATGTGGAGGGCTCATTATCTATTGATGCAGATTTGCAAAGTTGATTGTTATAGAAATATTCAGTTACTTGACATAGAATACCAAAGAAAATTTTTTTCAAAAATTTAATTTTTAAATAAAAGTTCTATGATGCACTTAAACTTCTTAAAGGAACAAATGGCTTAGTCACCTGAAACCAAGGCAGATACTTTTTGCCCAAATTCTGTAGGTGTTTTGATATAAGCAAAGTTAAAATTTAACTTCGGTCTGTGATACGAGAATGTATAGCTCTATTTTTGATGTTTATTTTCATTCTACAAATCATTCAAATACATGATTGGTGTCCTTTGGAATTTTTTAAATCAAATACTTGGTTAATGTTGCAGACTTATTTAATTGCATGTTAGGTGGTTTATTAATCTGTTTTTGTTTGAGTATTTACAGCTCAGGAACTGGAAAACTGGAGTTGCTTAGAAAAGTCACTGACTCATGTCACAGTGACGGCTACCTGGTGAGCCATGACCTTTCTGTCTGGCTTCTTTTACCTAGCATATTTTCAAAGTTCATCCATGTTGTAACATGTATGAGTTCTTCATTTCCATTGTATGGATATACCACATTTTATTTATCTGTTCATCAATTGATTGACATTTGCGTTGTTTCCATCTTTTGACTGTTATAAATAATGCTGCTATAAATATTCGTGTAAAGGATTTTGCATAAACACATGTTTTCAATTCTCTTGGGTATACACATAGAAAGAGAATTGTCAGGTCAATGGTAAATGCTACATTAAACTTTTTGGAGGACTACTAGACTGTTTTCCACAGTGGCTACAACATTTTACATTCTCAGCAACAGTGTACAAGGGCTTCAGTTTCTCCACATTCACATCTAGAGTTGTTATTATCTGACTTTTTAATTTTACCCATCGTAGTGAGGATGAACTAGTATCTCATTGTAGTTTTGAGTTACACTGTCCTGATGGCTAAGGATGATGAAAATCTTTTCATGTGCTTTTTGGCCATCTGAATATCTCCTTTAGAGGAATTTCTACTCAACTCCTTTGCCATGTTTTAATTGGGTTATTTGTTTTCTCATTGACTAGTAAGGGTTCTTTATGTATTCTAGATACAAGTCCCTTCTCAGGTACATAGTTTGCAAATATTTTCTCCCATTCTTTGGGTTGCATTTTCACATTCTGAATGGTTTCATCTAAAGCACAAAGGTTTCTAATTTTGATGACATACATTTTTTTTCTTTCTTTTCATGCATTTAGTGTCATATTTAACAAACAATTGACTAATCCAAAGTCATGGAGATCTATGTCTATGTTTTTTTCTTAGAGCTTTATAGTTTTAGCCTCTACATTTAGGTCTTTGATCCATGGACATAACTGATTATTATGTAATGGATATACTATTTTCCAAGTAATATTTGTTGAAGATAATTTTCTTTTCTCATTGAATTGTCTTGGCAGCATTATCAATAATTAATTGACTATACATATGAGAGTTTTTTTCTGTATTCTTAATTCTACCCCACTGCTCTATATATCTATCCTCATTCCAGTACCACATTGTTTTAGTTTCTATAACTTTGTGGTAAGTTTTAAATTTTGGAAGTGTGAGTCCTCAAACTTTGTTCTTCTTCTTCAAGCTTGTTTTGGCTATTCTGGTCTCTTGAATTTCTATGTAAGATCAGCTTGTCAATTTTTGCAAAGAAACCAGGTGGGATTTTGATAGGGATTACACTGAATCTGTGGATTAGTTTGGGTAGTATTGTCATCTTATCAAATTTAAGTATTCTGATCCATGAATGTAGGTATCTTCCCATTTACTTGGATTTTCACTATTATTTTCAACATGTTTTGTACTTTTCAAAGTATAAATTTTGTACTTTTTTTGTTAAATACATTCCAAAGTATTTTATGATCTTTGATGTTATTGTAGTTAGATTTTTTAATATAATTTTTGTATTGTTCATTACAAGAATATAAAAATATAATTGATAATAAATGGATTCCCTGGCAACATGGCTGAATAGGAACAGCTATGGTCTGCAGCTCCCAGCGAGACCAACACAGAAGGCTGGTGATTTCTGCTTTTCCAACTGAGGCACCCAGTTCATCTCATTGGGACTGGTTAGACAGTGGGTGCAGCTCACAGAGGACAAGCAGAAGCAGGGTGGGGTGCTGCTTCATCTGGGAAGTGCAAGGGGTTGTGTAACTCCCTCCCCTAGCCCAGGGAAGCCAGGAGAGGCTGTGCCATGAGGGACAGTGCTATCTGGGCCAGATACTATGCTTTTCCCACAGTCTTCACAACCTGCAGACCAGGAGATTCCCTTGGGTGCCTATACCACCAGGGCCCTGGGTTTCCAGCACAAAACTGGGTGGCCATTTGGGCAGACACTGAGCTAGCTGCAGGAGATTTTTTCATACCCCAGTGGCACCTGGAATGCCAGCAAGACAGAACTATTCACTCCCATGGAAAGGGGGCTGAAGCCAGGGAGCCAAGTGGTCTTGCTCAGCAGATCCCACCCCCATGGAGCCCAACAAGCTAAGATCCACTGGCTTGAAATTCTTGCTGCCAGCACAGCAGTCTGAAGTCAACCTGGGATGCTTGAGCTTGGTGAGGGGAGGGGCGTCTGCCATTACTGAGGCTTGAGTAGGCAGTTTTCCCCTCACAGTATAAACAAAACTGGGAAGTTTGAAATGGGTGCAGAACCCACCACAGCACAGCAAAACCACTGTAGCCAGACTGCCTCTATAGATTCCTCCTCTCTGGGCAGGGCATCTCTGAAAGAAATGCATCAGCCTCAGTCAGAGGCTTATAGATAAAACTCCCATCTCCTTGGGACAGAGCACCTGGGGGAAGGGGTGGCTGTGGGCACAGCTTCAGCAGACCTTAACATTCCTGCCTTCCAGCTCTGAAGAGAGCAGCAGATCTCCCAGTATAGCACTTGAGCTCTGCTAAGGAACAGGCTGCCTCCTCAAGTGGGTCCCTGACCCCCATGCCACTTGATTGGGAGACATCTCCAAGCAGGGGTCGACAGACACCTCATACAGGACAGCTCCGGCTGGCATCTGATGGATGCCCCTCTGGGACAAAGCTTCCAGAGGAAGGAGCAGGCAGCAATATTTGCCATTCTGCAGCCTCCGCTGGTGATACCAAGGCAAACAGGGTCTGGAGTGGACCTACAGCAAACTCCAGCAGACCTGCAGCAAAGGATCCTGTTAGAAGGAAAACTAACAAACAGAAAGCAATAGCATCAACATCAACAAAAAGGATGCCCATGCAAAAGCCCCATCTGAAGTTCACCAATTGCAAAGACCAAAGGTAGATAAATCCATGAATATGAGGAAAAAACAGCACAAAAAGGCTGAAAATTCCAGAAACAAGAATGTCTTGTCTCCTCCAAAGGATCACAACTCCTCCTCACCAGCAAGGGAATAAAACTGAATGGAGAATGAGTTTGACAAATTGACAGAAGTAGGCTTCAGAAGTTGGGCAATAACAAACTCCTCTGAGCTAAAGGAGCATGTTGTAACACGATGCAAGGAAGCTAAGGACCTTGATAAAAGGTTACAGGAACTGCTAACTAGAATAACCAGGTTAGAGAAGAACATAAATGACCTAATGGAGCTGAAAAACACAGCATAAGAACTTTGTGAAACATACACAAGTATCAACAGCTGAATTGATCAAGTGGAAGAAAACAAGTCAGAGACTGAAGATCAACTTAATGAAATAAAGCATGAAGACAAGATTAGAGAAAAAAGAATGAAAAAGAATGAACAAAGCCTCCAAGAAATATGGGACTATGTGAAAAGACCAAATCTATGTTTGATTGGTGTACCCAAAAGTAACAGGGAGAATGGAACCAAGTTGGAAAACACACTTCAGGATATTATCCAGGAGAACTTCCCCAACCTAGCAAGACAGGACAACATTCAAATTCAGGAAATACAGAGAACAGCACAAACATACTCCTTGAGAAGAGCAACCCCAAGACACATAGTCGTCAGATTCACCAAGGTTGAAATGAAGTAAAAAATGTTAAGGGCAGCCAGAGAGAAAGGTCGGGTTACCCACAAAGGGAAGTCCATCAGATTAACAGTGAGTCTCTCTGCAGAAACCCTACAAGCCAGAAGAGAGTGGGGGCCAATATTCAACATTCTTAAAGAAAAGACTTTTCAGCCCAGAATTTCATATCCAGCCAAACTATGCTTCAAAAGTGAAGGAGAAATAAAATACTTTACAGACAAGCAAATGCTGAGGGATTTTGTCATGACAAGGCCTGCCTTACAAGAGCTCCTGAAGGAAGCACTAAATGTGGAAAGGAAAAACTGGTACCAGTCACTGCAAAAACATACCAAAATGCAAAACCATTGACAGTATGAAAAAACTGCATCAAGTAATGGGCAAAATAACCAGCTAGCATCATAATGACAGGACCAAATTCACACATAACAATATTAACCTTAAGTATAAATGGGCTAAATGCCCCAATTAAAAGACACACACTGGCAAATGGGATAAAGAGTCAAGACCCATTGGTGTGCTGTATTCAGGGACCTATCTCATGTGCAAAGACACGTAAGCTCAAAATAAAGTGATGGAGGAATATTTACCAAGCACATGGAAAGGAAAACAAAGCAGGGGTTGCATCCTAGTCTCTGATAGAACAGACTTTAAACCAACAAAGATTGGCATTTAAAAAAGACAAAGAAGGGCATTACATAATGGTAAAGGGATCAATGCAACAAGAAGAGCTAACTATCCTAAATATATATGCACCCAATACAGAAGCATCCAGATCCATAAAGCAAGTTCTTAGACACCTACAAAGAGACTTAGACTGCCACACAATAATAGTGGGAGGCTTTAACACCCCACTGTCAGATCAATGAGACAGAAAATTAACAAGGATATTCAGGACTTGAAATCAGCTTTGGACCAAGAGGACCTAATAGACATCTACATAATTCTCCACCCCAAATCAACAAAATGTACATTCTTCTCAGCACCACATAGCACTTATTCTCAAATTGACCACATAATTGGAAGTAAAACACTCCCAGCAAATGCAAAAGGACAAAAATCATAACAAACAGTCTCTCAGACCACAGTGCAACCAAATTAGAACTCAAAATTAAGAAACTCACTAAAAACCATACAACTACAACCTGCTCCTGAATAACTACTGGGTAAATAATGAAATTAAGGCAGAAATAAATAAGTTCTTTGAAACCAATGAGAACAAAGAGATAATGTACCAAAAATCTCTGGGACACGGTGAAAGCAGTGTTTAGAGGGAAATTTATAGCACTCAATGCTCATTTCAGAAAGTGGGAAAGACCTAAAATCAACGCCCTAACATCACAATCAAAAGAACTAGTGAAATAAGAGCAAACAAATTCAAAAGCTAGCAGAAGAGAAGAAATAACTAAGATCAGAGCAGAACTGAAGGAGATAGAGATATGAGAAAACCCTCCAAAAAAAATCAATGAATCCAGAAGCCGGTGTTTTGAAAGGATTAACAAAATAGATAGATTGCCAGCCAGACTAATAAAGAAGAAAAGAGAGAAAAATCAAAGAGGCACAGTAAAAAATGATAAAGGAGATATCACCACAGATCCCACAGAAATACAAACTGCCATCAGAGAATACTATAACCACCTCTATGCAAATAAACTAGAAAATCTAGAAGAAATGGATAAATTCCTGGACACATACATTCTCCCAAGACTAAACCAGGAAGAAGTTGAATCCCTGAATAGACCAATAATAAGTTCTGAAATTGAGGCAACAATTAATAGCCTACCAACCAAAAGGAGTCCAGGACCAGACAGATTCACAGCCAAATTTTACCAGAGGTACAAAGAGGAGCTGGTACCATTTCTTCTGAAACTATTCCAAACAATAGAAAAAGAGGGACTCCTCCCTAACTTACTTTATGAGGCCAGCATCATCCTGACACCAAAATCTGGCAGAGACACAACAAAAAAAAAAAAAAAGAAAATTTCAGGCAATATCACTGATGAACATTGATGTGAAAATCTTCAGTAAAATACTGGCAAACCGAATCCAGCAGCACATTAAAAAGCTTATCTGGCTGGGTGCAGTGGCTCATGCCTGTAATCCCAGCACTTTGGGAGGCCAAGGTGGGCCGATCATGAGGTCAGGAGTTTGAGACCAGCCTGACCAATATGATGAAACCCCATCTCTACTAAAAATACAAAAATTAGCTGGGCGTGCATGTCTGTAATCCCAGCAACTCAGGAGGCTGAGGCAGGAGAATTGCTTGAACCCAGGAGGCGGAGGTTGCAGTGAACCAAAATTGTTCCACTGCACTCCAGCCTGGGTGACAGAGTGAGACTCCATCTCCAAAAAAAAAAAACAAGGCTTAAGCTCCATGATCAGGTCAGCTTCATCCCTGTTTCAACATATGCAAAACAATAAACATAATCCATCACATAAACAGAACCAATGACAAAAACCATATGTGTATCTCATTAGATGCAGAAAAGGCTTTTGATAAAATTCAACACCCCTTCATGCTAAAAACACTCAATAAACTAGGCATTAATAGAACATATCTCAAAATAATAAGAGCTAGTTATGACAAACCCATAGCCAATATCATGTTGAACGGGCAAAAGCTGGAACCATTACCTTTGACAACTGCCACAAGACAAGGATGCCTTCTCTCACCACTCCTATTCAACATAGTATTGGAAGTTCTGGCCAGAGCAATCAAGCAAGAGAAAGAAATAAAGGATATTCAAATAGGAAGAGAGGTTCTACTATAAAGACATATGCACACATATGTTTATTGCAGCACTAGTCACAATAGCAAAGACTTGGAACCAACCCAAATGCCCATCGATAATAGATTGAAGAAAGAAAATATGGCACATATACACCATGGAATACTATGCAGCCATAAAAAAGAATGAGTCCATGTCCTTTTCAGGGACATGGATGAAGCTAGAAACCTTTATTCTCAGCATACTAACACAGGAACAATAAACCAAACACTGCATGTTCTCACTCATAACTGGGAGCTGAACAATGAGAACACATGGGCACAGGGAGGGGAACATCACACACTGGGGCCTGTCAGGGGGTGGGAGGCAAAGGGAAGGATAGCATTAGGAGAAATACCTAATGTAGATGATGGGTTGACGGGTGCAGCAAACCACTATGGCACATGTATACCCATGCAACAAACTTGCACGTTCTGCACATGTAACCCAGAACTTAAAGTATAATTTAAAAAGAAAGAAATGATAAATATTTGAAATGATGGATATGCTAATTTCCATGATTTGATCACTATACTTTGTATGTATCAAAACATCACTGTAGGATGAGGTGGGTGGATTGCTTGAGACCATGAGTTCGAGACCAGCCTGGGCCACATGGTGAAACCCTGCCTCTATTAAAACTACAAAAATTAGCCTGGTGTGGTGGCATGTGTCTGTAGTCCCAGCTACTCTGGAGGCTGAGGTAGGAGGATGGCTTGAGCCTGGGAGGCAGAGGTTGCAGTGAGCTGAGATCATGCCACTGCACTCCAGCCTGGGCGATAGAGCCAGACCTTGTTTCAAAAAAAAACAAATAAACGATCACTATGTACCCCATAAATATGTACAATTATTATGTATCAATTAACATACATAAAATATAGAGCTTATGATGGGATACAGAGGGGAAATTGAATTGAGAACTGGGGATTTGAGATAAGGGAAAAAGGTAATAATTATATTTAAAAATTTAAAAAGTGGGGTTTAACATGGATAAATGATGATAGCTTGCTAAGAAATTAATATTATAAACTCAGTTCTGTACATCTGAGGTTAAAAAAGAAGCCTCTGCTAGTAATTCTCTGAGCTATACCACTTTTGGAAATAATTACACTTTTATTTAAATATTAAAGTTTGGTTAAGTTGTCTACACCAACAAAATAAATTTAACATTTTTGCTTCAATCTTGAATAAAATTTGTTTTCAATGAGAAAAAGAAATACAATTGATATTTTTGTATTGGTCTTATATTCTGAAACCTCGCTGACTTAATTTATTAGTTATAATACTTTTAAAAAATATTATTAGATTAAACATGATAAGATTAATATTAAAATTTAAATTTCAATGGCATTTAGTATGTTGTATAGCCACCACTTCTGTCAAGTTCCAAAATATTTTCTTTCACCACAAAATAAAACCCATAAATGTCCCACAAGCAGTCACTTCCTTTTCCATTCTACCTGTAGCAACTGACAACTATCAATCAGCTTTCTGTATCTACAGATTTATCTCTTCTGAATATTTCATAAAAATGGTAACAGTTGACCATAGGTGTATGGGCTTATTCCTGGACTTTCAATTCTATTTTTTTTTACTATATATTTATCCTTCCTTATGCCAGTACCATACTGTTTTGATTACTGTAACTTTGAGGTAAGTTTGAAATAAAGAATGCGAGTCCTTCAGTTTTGTTCTTTCCAGGATTCTCATGGCTTCATAGTTCCATGTCTTGCATTTAAATCTTTAATCCATTTCAATTGGATTTTTGCATGTGGCAACAGAGGATTTCCCTTTGCAATTCCATATGAATTTAAAGATCAGCTTTTTTATATCTGCCAATTAAATAGAAGAAAATTTCCTTCTATTCCTAGTTTTCTGAATTTTTCTTTTCTTCAAAAAAGGATGTTAAGTTTTGTCAAGTGCTTTTTCTGCATCAATTGAGATGTTATTTTCTTCATTCTATTAATGTGGTATATTCATAGATGTTTTATGTTTTGACTCACTCCTGTATTCCTGAAATAAATTCCCCTTGGCCATAGTGTATAATACTTTTACTGTTATGTTGGATTTGGTTTTCTAGTATTTTCTTGAGGTTTTTTGTATCCATATTTATAAGGAATATTTATCTGTAGTTTTCCTGTGGTGTTTAGTCTGCCCTTGGTATTGGAGTAATACTGGTTTCAAAGAATAAGTAAGAACTGTTTCCTCCTCTTCTATTGCCGTTGTATGTAAAAAGCTTGAGAAGTGTTGGTGATAATTCTTTAAATGGTTGGTAGAATTCACCAATGAAGCCAACTGGCTTGGACCTTTTCTGTTGGGAAGTTTTTGATTACTGATCCCTTTACTTTTTATTATTTGTTAGTAGTCACCAGTTTACAACAAACACCCAAATCTGTAACAATCTAGTTTGAATTGATACCAACATAGTTTCTTTGCTCCTACATAAGGTCCATCCCCCTTATATTGTTATTATCATAAATTATATCTCTGTATATTATATGGGTATTAACATATATTACTGTTTTATGTCAACAAAATGTACTATTTTACTAATTTGCCTTTTTAGGAAATAAAAATAATTTAAAAACAAAAATACAATAATACTGACTTTTATGTTTACTTATATAGTAACTTTTCCAGAGTTTTTAATTTTTGTATGTGGCTTTGAGTTACTGTCATACTGTATTTTCATTTCTGTCTGAAGGACCTTTTTATTCCTTACCTTTTGTAAAGTAGGCCTACTGGTAAAGCACTCCCTCAATTTTAGTTTCTTTAGGTGTGTCCTAATTTCTCTCTCACTTTTTAAAGATAGTTTTACCAGATATAAAATTCTTGGCTGACAGTTTTTTCTTTCGGCACTTAACAATTACATCCCACTGCCTTCTGGCCTCCATATTGTCTCATGAAAAATTGACTAACAGTCTTATTTGGAATGTCATGTGCATAAGTCTCTTCTCTCTTGCTGCTTTCAAAATTCACCTTTGGCTTTGACGTTTGACAATTTGGTTATAATATGTCTGTGTGAATCTCTTTGCATTTTTCTTTCTTTGAGTTTAATAAGCTTGTTGGAATTGTAATTTCATGTCTCTTATAAAACTTCATGAGTTTTTATCCATTATTTTTTCAGATTTTTTTTTCTGCTTCTTTTTCTTTGTCCTCTCCTTCTGGGATTCCTACTTTGCAAATGTTGGTATCCTTGGTGGTATCACAGATGTGTCTTAGTTTCATTCTTTTTTTCTTTCTTCTCCACTGACTGGATAATTTCAATTGATCCATCTCCAAGTTTGCTGATTCTTTTTTCTGCCCATTTAAAATGTGCTATTAAAATTCTCTAGTGAGTTTTCAATATGTTGTTATGTTTTTTAGTTCCAGAATTTCTGTTTGGTTCCTTTTTATAATTTCTATCTCTTTATTGATATTCTCTGTTGAAATGTCATTCTCCTAGTTCCCTTTAGTATTTTGTTCATAAATTATTTAGCTTTTGAATATATTTAAGGTCATTGATTATAGTATTTATTTGCCTAATAAGTCCAGTATCTGTGCTTCCTTAGGGACAGTTTCTGCTGAGTTCTTCCATGAGCAGAAACTTCTGTGGGCTATAGTTCCTTATTTATTTTCATGCTTCATAGTTTTTTGTTGAAAACTGGAAATTTTGATTATTATAAAGTCATAATTCTAGAAATCAGATCACATTCTTCTCCTTCTTAGAGTTTGTTTTTGTCACTTTCTGTGCACTGTAGCCATCTGTTTGATTAGTGAGTCTTCTGTACTATTTTTATGAATTTTATTTGTCATGTGTAGTCTCTGAAGTCTTAGTTCCATTAGCTTGTGTTCAACTCATATTTTGACAGAGATTTTTATAACTATCAGGAGGAAGCAGAAGGAAGGAAGGAAGGAAGGCAGGGAAGAAGGAAGAAAGGAAGGAAGGAAGGAAAAAAGAAAGGAAGGAAAGGAGGAAGGGAAGAAGGAAGGAAGATGGGAGAAGGGAAGAAATGGAGGGAGAGAGGAAGGAAAGGAAGGGAGGAAGGAAGGAAGAAAGAAGGAAAGAAGAAAGAAAGAGAGAGAGAGAGAAAGAAAGAAAGAAGGGAAGGAAGGAGAAGAGGGAGAAGGAGGGAGGGAACAAGCAAAAAAAACCCTCTCTCGATATTTGCTGACTGGCTCTGTGTTGGAACACTTCTTCAGTGCTTTTTCAGGCTGTTCACAACTCTTTCTTAGCCTTCACTTCCTGCTAGAACTGAGACCAAAGATCAGCCAGAGATAAAAGCTTAGGGTCTACTCAGGTCTTTTTTGAGCATGAATCCTGACTAAGATATGTACGTGGCTTTCTAAATTCCCCAGTATATATGAGCTCTTTTGAATGCACCAATTTCTTTAAGAAAATTTTCTTATATTTTTCTCTTAGGCTTTTGGCACTATATTATTTCCCTCAACTGTAATCTTTTGCCCCAGGTGACAGCAATTGCTCATTTTCCTTACAATTTTTTCAAGGGATGCCCACTTCTTCTCTTCCCTTAGTGAGCTCTGAGTTGGGAAAAGCAAGGGAAAAGGCTTTGCCTCATTCCTTAATATAGCCTCCAGACAGATTAGAACAACCACAATTTTTTTTTGCCATTCCAAGATGGCCAAATAGGAACAGCTCCGTTCTGCAGCTCCCAGCAGGCTCGACACAGAATACAGGTGATTTCTGCATTTCCAACTGAGGTACCTGGTTCATCTCATTGGGACTGCTTGGACAGTGGGTGCAGCCCACGAAGGGTGAGCCGAAGCAGAGCAGTGCAAGGGGTTAGGGGATTTCCCTTTCCTAGCCAAGGGAAGCCATGACAGATGGTACCTGGAAAAACAGGACACTCCTGACCAAATACTGTGCTTTTCTAATGGTCTTAGCAAACGGCACACCAGGAGATTGTATCTTGTGCCTGGCTCAGTGGGTCCTGCACCCAAAGAGCCTTGCTCACTGCTAGGGCAGCAGTCTGAGATCGACCTGTGAGGCAGCAGCCTGGCAGGGGGAGGGGCATCCGTCATTGCTGAGGCTTGAGTAGATAAACAAATCAGCCAGGAAACTTGAACTGGGCGGAGCCCACCACAGCTCAGCAAGGCCTGCTGCCTCGGTAGACTCCACCTCTGGGGCCAGGGCATAGCTGAACAAAAGGCAGCAGAAACTCCTGCAGACTTGAACCTCCCTGTCTGACAGTTCTGAAGAGAGCAGTGGTTCTCTCAGCACGGTGTTTGAGCTTGGAGAACAGACAGACTGCCTCCTCAAGTGGGTCCCTGACCCCCCATGTAGCCTAACTGGGAGACACCTCCCAGTAGTGGCTGACTGACACCTCATACAGGTGGGTGCCCCTCTGGGATGAAGCTTCCAGAGGAAGGAGCAGGCAGCAATATTTGCTGTTCTGCATTATTTGCTGTTCTGCAGCCTCCGCTGGTTATACCCAGGCAAACAGGGTCTGGAGTGGACCTCCAGCAAACTCCAACAGACCTGCAGCTGAGGGAACTGACCGTTAGAAGGAAAATTAACAAACAGAAAGGAATAGCATCAACATCAACAAAAAGGACATCCACACCAAAACCCCATCTGTAGGTCACCAACATCAAAGACCAAAGGTAGATAAAACCACAAAGATGGGGAGAAACCGGAGCAGAAAAGCTGAAAATTCTCAAAACTAGAGTGCCTCTTCTCCTCCAAAGGATCGCAGCTCCTCACCGGCAATGGAACAAAGCTGGACAGAGAATGACTTTGATGAGCTGTCAGAAGTCAGCTTCAGAGGGTCGGTAATAACAAAGTTCTCTGAGCTAAAGGAGGATGTTCAAACCCATCATGAGGAAGCTAAAAGCCTTGAAAAAAGATTAGATGAATGGCTAACTAGAATAAACAGTGTAGAGAAGACCTTAATTGACCTGATGGAACTGGAAACCATGGCACAAGAACTACGTGATGCATGCACAAGCTTCAATAGCTGATTCGATCAAGTGGAAGAAAGGGTATCAGTGTCTGAGGATCAAATAAATGAAATAAAGTGAGAAGACAAGGTTAGAGAAAAAAGAGTAAAAAGAAATGAGCAAAGCCTCCAAGAAATATGGGACTATGTGAAAAGACCAAATCTAGGTTTGATTGGTGCACCTGAAAGTGACGGGGAGAATGGAACCAAGCTGGAAAATACTCTTCAGGATATTATGCAGGAGAACTTCCCCAACCTAGCAAGAGAGGCCAACATTCAAATTCAGGAAATACAGAGACCACCACAAAGTTACTCCTTGAGAGGAGCAACTCCAAGACACATAATTGTCAGATTCACCAAGGTTGAAATGAAGGAAACAATGTTAAGGGCAGCCAGAGAGAAAGATCAGGTTACCCACAAAGGAAAGCCCATCAGACTAACAGTGGATCTCTCAGCAGAAACTCTACAAGCCAGAAGAGAGTGGGGGCCAAAATTCAACATTATTAAAGAAAAGAATTTTCAACCCAGAATTTCATATCCAGCCAAACTAAGCTTCATAAGTGAAGGAAAAATAAAATACTTTACAGACAAGCAAATGCTGAGAGATTTTGTCACCATGAGGCCTGTCTTAAAGAGCTCCTGAAGGAAGCACTAAACATGGAAAGGAACAACTGATACCAGCCACAGCAAAAACAAGCCATATTGTAAAGACCATCGATGCTAGGAAGAAACTGCATCAACTAACGGGCAAAATAACCAGCTAACATCACAATGACAGGATCAAATTCACACATAACAATATTAACCTAAAATGTAAATGGGCTAACTGCCCCAATTAAAAGACACAGACTGGCAAATTGGATAAACAGTGAAGACCCATCAGTGTGCTCTATTCAGGGACCCATCTCATGTGCAGAGGCACACATAGGCTCAAAATAAAGGGATGGAGGAAGATCTACTAAGCAAATGGAAAGCAAAAAAAAAAAAAAAAACAAAACAAAACAAAAAACACACACACACACACACACAAAACAAAACAAAAAACAGGGGTTGCAATCCTAGTCTCTGATAAAACAGACTTTAAACCAACAAAGATCAAAAGAGACAAAGAAGGCCATTACATAATGGTAAAGGGATCAATTCAACAAGAAGAGCTAACTATCCTAAATATATATGCACCCAATACAGGAGCACTCAGATTCATAAAGCAAGTCCTTAGAGACCTATAAAGAGATTTAGGCTCCCACACAATAATAATGGGAAACTTTAACACCCCACTGTCAATATTAGACAGATCAACGAGACAGAAGGTTAACAAGGATATCTAGGACTTGTGCTCAGCTCTGCACCAAGTGGACCTAATGGACAATCTACAGAACTCTTCACCCCAAATCAACAGAATATACATTCTTTTCAGCACCACGTCACACTTATTCCAAAATTGACCACATAATTAGAAGTAAAGCACTCCTCAGCGAACGTAAAAGAACAGAAATCACAACAAACTATCTCTCAGACCACAAATTAGAACTCAGGATTAAGAAACTCACTCAAAACCGCACAACTACATGGAAACTGAACAACCTGCTCCTGAATGACTACTGGGTACATAACAAAATAAAGGCAGAAATAAAGATGTTCTTTGAAAACAATGAGAACAAAGACACAACGTACCAGAATCTCTGGGACACATTGAAAGCAGTGTGTAGAGGGAAATTTATAGCACTAAATACCCACAAGAGAAAGCAGGAAAGATCTAAAATTGACACCCTAACATCACAATTAAAAGAACTAGAGAAGCAAGAGCAAACACATTCAAAAGCTAGCAGAAGGCAAGAAATAACTAAGATCAGAGCAGACCTGAAGGAGATAGAGTCACAAAAAAACCTTCAAAAAATCAATGAATCCATGAGCTGGTTTTTTGAAAGATCAACAAAATTGATAGAATGCTAGCAAGACTAATGAAGAAAAGAGAGAAGAATCAAATAGGCACAATAAAAAATGATAAAGGGGATCTCACCACCGACGCACAGAAATACAAACTACCATCAGAGAATACTATAAACACCTCTATGCAAATAAACTAGAAAACCTAGAAGAAATGAATAAATTCCTGGACACATATACCCTCCTAAGACTAAACCAGGAGGAAGTTGAATCTCTGAATAGACCAATAACAGGCTCTGAAATTAAGGCAATAATTAATAGCCTATCATCCAAAAAAAGTCCAGGACCAAAAGGAGTCCAACCAAAAGGAGTCCAAGACCAGACAGATTCACAGCCAAATTGTACCAGAGGTACAAAGAGGAGCTGGTACCATTCCTTCTGAAACTATTCCAATCAATAGATAAAGAGGGAATCCTCTCTAACTCATTTTATGAGGCCAGCATCATCCTGATACCAAAGCCTGGCAGAGACACTACAAAAAAAGAGAATTTTAGACCAATATCCCTGATGAACATCGATGCAAAAATCCTCAATACAATACTGGCAAACCAAATCCAGCAGCACATAAAAAGCTTATCCACCACGATCAAGTCAGCTTCATCCCTGGGATGCAAGGCTGGTTTGACATACTCAAATCAATAAATGTAATCTATCACATAAACAGAACCAAAGGCAAAAACCACATGATTATCTCAATAGATGCAGAAAAGGCCTTCAACTAAATTCAACAGCACTTCATGCTAAAAACTCTCAATAAACTAGGTATGGATGGAATGTATCTCAAAATATTAAGAGGTATTTATGAAAAACCCACAGCCAATATCATACTAAATGGGCAAAAACTGGAAGCACTGCCTTTGAAAACTGGCACAAGACAGGGATGCCCTCTCTCACCACTCCTATTCAACATAGTGTTGGAAGTTCTGGCCAGGGCAATGAGGCAGGAGAAGGAAATAAAGGGTATTCAATTAGGAAAAGAGGAAGTCAAATTGTCCCTGTTTGCAGATGACATGATTGTATATCTAGAAAACCCCATTGTCTCAGCCCAAAATCTCCTTAAGCTGATAAGCAACTTCAGCAAAGTCTCAGGATACAAAACCAATGTACAAAAATCACAAGCATTCCTATACACCAATAACAGACAAACAGAGAACCAAATCATGAGTGAACTCCAATTCACAATTGCTACAAAGAGAATAAAATACCTACGAATCCAACTTACAAGGGATGTGAAGGACCTCTTCAAGTAGAACTACAAACCAACGCTCAATGAAATAAAAGAGGATACAAACAAATGGAAGAACATTCCATGCTCATGGAGAGGAAGAATCAATATCATGAAAATGGCCATACTGCCCAAGGTAATTTATAGATTCAATGCCATCCCCATCAAGCTACCAATGACTTTCTTCACAGAATTGGAAAAAACTACTTTAAATTTCATATGGAACCAAAAAAGAGCCCGCATTGCCAAGACAATCCTAAGCCAAAAGAACAAAGCTGGAGGCATCATACTATCTGACTTCAAACTATACCAAAAGGCTACAGTGACCAAAACAGCTTGGTACTGGCACCAAAACAGATATATAGATCAATGGAACAGAACAGAGGCCTCAGAAATAACACCACACATCTACAACCATCTGATCTTGGACAAACCTGACAAAAACAAGAAATGAGGAAAGGATTCCGTTTTATAAATGGTGCTGGGAAAACTGGCTAGCTGAAACTGTGGAAAGCTGAAACTGGATCCCTTCCTTACACCTTATACAAAAATTAATTCAAGATGGATTAAAGACTTAAACGCAAGTCCTAAAACTATAAAAACCCTAGAAGAAACACAGGCAATACCATTCAGGACATAGGCATGGGCAAGGACTTCATGACTAAAACACCAGAAGCAATGGCAACAAAAGCCAAAATAGACAAATGAAATCTATTTAAGCTAAAGAGTTTCTGCACAGCAAAAGAAACTACCATTAGAGTGAACAGGCAACCTACAGAATGGGAGAAAATTTTTGCAATCTACCCATCTGACAAAGGGCTAATATCCAGAATCTACAAAGAACTTAAACAAATTGACGAGAAAAAAACAAACAACCTCATCAAAAAGTGGGCAAACGATATGAACAGACACTTCTCAAAAGAAGACATTTATGTAGCCAACAGACACATGAAAAAAATGCTCATCATCACTGGTCATTAGAGAAATGCAAATCAAAACCACAATGAGATACCATCTCACACCATTTAGAATGGTGATCATTAAACAGTCAGGAAACAACAGATGCTGGAGAGGATGTGGAGAAATAGGAACACTTTTACACTGTTGGTGGAAGTGTAAACTAGTTCAACCATTGTGGAAGACAGTGTGGTGATTCCTCAAGGATGTAGAGCTAGAAATACCATTTGACCCAGCCATCCCATTACTGGGTATATACCCAAAGGATTATAAATCATGCTACTATAAAGACTCATGCACACGTATGTTTATTGCAGCACTATTCACAATAGCAAACACTTGGAACCAACCCAAATGTCCATCAATGATAGACTGGATTAAGAAAATGTGGCACATATATACCATGGAATACTATGCAGCCATAAAAAATGATGAGTTCATGTCCTTTGTAGGGACATGGATGAAGCTGGAAACCACCATTCTGAGCAAACTATCCCAAGGACAGAAAACCAAACACCGCATGTTCTCACTCATAGGTGGGAACTGAACAATGAGAACACTTGGACACAAGGTAGGGAACATCACACACTGGGGACTGTCATGGGGTGGCGGGATGGGGGAGGGTTAGCATTAGGAGAAATACCTAATGTAAACGACAAGTTAATGGGTGCGGCAAGCCAACATGGCACATGTATACATATGTAACAAACCTACACGTTTTGCACATGTACCCTAGAACTTAAAGTATAATTAAAAAAAAAAAAAAAGAACAAACACAATTTTTAAGAAGAAGGTCTACTATGCTCCCTCCAGAACCAGGAACCAGGGTCCCACACTGGGAATCTGAATTGCCATCTTAAAGATTGTCACTGAGCCGGGATGGTGGGTAGAGAAAGAACAGGCAAAATACTGTGAAGCTTTGTTATCACTTTTAAATTGCTTTATTACCACTTTTAAATTACTTTTTCTTGATTCAGCATTTACTTAGTTGCTATGAACTTTTTACTGTTTTTCAGAGCTATGACAAAGTTGGTTCTGAGAGTTTTTGCTTGATTTTTTGATGTTCCTGTGAAGGGATAGAACCTTTGAGCTATCTACTTTACCACTTTTGCTATAATAACATCACTCTTCTAATCGTTTTTTTAAATGGGATTGCTTAGAATCCTGTATATAAATTCATTTCATATACATATGGAGATGATTTTGTTTCTTCCTTTCCAATCCAGGTATTTTTTTTTCCTTGCCATATTTCCCATTGTGCTGGCTGAAGCCCCAGCACAATAGTAAATAGAACTAGTGAGAGCAGACATTTTTATCATGTTACTGATCTTCGGGGAAATGCTTTCAGTCTTTCACTATTAGATATGCTGCTTGCTATGGGTTTTTCATAGATGTCCTTTATAAAGTTGAGAAAGTTTCCTTTTATTCCTAGTTTGTTGAATTTTTTGTTTATTTTTGTTCTTGATATTGTTTTTTAATCAAAAGTGTTGGATTTTGTCAAGTCCCTTTTCTATTGATATGGGGCATTCCATTAATTCATACATTGAGTTGACCATGTGTGTCTTAACCAGTTTAGGCTGCTATGACAGAACACCACGGACTGGATGGCTTAAACAACAGCAATTAGTTCCTCAAAATTCTTGGAAATGTGAGGCTAGAAAGCCCAAGATCAAGGCACTGTTAGATCCAGTGACTGGCGAGCGTCTGGTGAGGGCACTCTTCCTGGTTTGCAAATGGCCATCTTCTTGTTGCATCCTCACATGGTGTTGGGGTGGGAAGGTGGGGGGAGAGAGAGAGAGAGAGAGGAAGCAAACTATCTCCTGTCTTATTTTTAATAAAGGCACTAATCTCATTTATAAAGGCTCTACCCTCATGACCTAATTATCTCCCAAAAATTCTACCTGTTAGTACCATCACACTGGGGGCTAATTTTTTTTTTTTTTTTTTTTTTTTTGAGACAGTTTAGCTCTGTAACCCAGCCTGGAGTACAGTGACGTGATCTCAGCTCACTGCAACCTCCACCTCCCAGGTTCAAGCGATTCTCCTGCCTCAGCCTCCAAAGTAGCTGGGACTACAGGCACACACAACTATACCCGGCTAATTTTTGTATTTTTTGGTAGAAACGGGGTTTCGTCATATTGGCCAGGCTGGTCTCAAACTCCTGACCTCAAGTGACCCACCAGCTTGGCCTCCCAAAGTCCTGGGATTACAGGCTTGAGCCACCGCAACCCCACCTGGGGGCTAATGTTTTAACATATGAATGGGGGCGCAAACTTTCAGTCCATAGCAATGTGGTTTTTGTTCTTTATTCTGTTGATATGGGGCATTCTATTAATTCATTTTCAAATGTTAAAAGAGGCTTGCATTCCTGTGATAAATCCCACTTGGTCATGGTGTGTAATTTTTTTTTTTTTTTTTTTTTTTGAGACGGAGTCTGGCTCTGTTGCCAGGCTGGAGTGCTGTGGCAGATCTCGGCTTATTACAAGCTCCGCCTCCTGGGTTCACGCCATTCTTCTGCCTCAGCCTCCCGAGTAGCTGGGACTACAGATGCCCGCCACCATGCCAGGCTAATTTTTTGTATTCTTAGTAGAGTCGGGGTTTCACTGTGTTAGCCAGGATGGTATCGATCTCCTGACCTCATGATCCGCCCGCCTCGGCCTCCCAAAGTGCTGAGATTACAGGAGTGAGCCACTGCGCCCAGCCTAATTTTTCAATATATTGCTGAATTTAGTTTGCTACTGTTTTGTGGAGTTTTGTATCTATATTTACAAGGAAAACTGGTCTATAGTTTTATTTTGTTGGGACCTCTTTCTCTGTTTTGGCATCAGGGTAATATTGGGCTCATAGGATGGGTTGGGAAGTGTTTCTTCCTCTTTTAATTTTTTTGGAAGTGCTTATTATGTATATGTGTTAATTCTTATTTAAATATATGGTAAAATTCATCACTGAAGCCATCTGGACCTGGCATTTTCTTTGTGAGCAGTGTGGTGTTTTTTGTTTGTTTTGTTTTAGTTGCAAATTCAATGTCTTGTTATGGTACTGTTCAATATTCTCTTTCTTCTTGAGTTAGTTCAGTAGTATGTGTCTTTCTAAGAATTTATCAGTTTTATTAAAGTTACCTAAATTGCGCCATACAATTGTTCTTAATAACCCCTTATAATCCTTTTTGTTTCTATAAGTTCATTTTTCTTTTATTTCTGATTTTAGTAGTTTGAGTCTTCTGCCTCTTTTTGCTTGATGGATTAGTCTATTTGGTCTGCCATAACAAAATACCAGACTGGGGACTTAACCAAAATTAACTTTCTCACAGCTCTGGAGGCTAGGAAATACAAGGTTAAGAGTCCACCTGATATGGTTCTTAGGGAGGGCTCTCTTCCTGGCTTGTAGAGGGCTGCCTTCTTGTCGCACTCACCCAGGGCCTTTCCTTGGTGCATGTGTGGGAAAACTGAGGTCTTTGATGTCTCTTCTTTTTAAAAGGACAGTAATCCTATTACAGCAGAGTTTCACCCTTGTGACCTCATTTAACCTCAATTATCCCCATATAGGCCCTGTCTCCAAATACAGGTACAGTCACATTAGGATTTAGGGCTTCAACACATGAATTTTGGTGTCTCGTGATTCAGTCCGTAGTACTTGCTCAGTCTAGCTAAAGTTTTATCAATTTTGTTGACCTTTGCAAAACAAAAACAAAAACAAAAAACTCCCGGTTTTGTTGATTTTCTGTATTGCTTTAACTCCTACTTTTATATTCATTTATTTTGTATACGTTTTTGAATAATAGCCACTATGCCAAAGTTTGGGAATATACATGAAGAAGTCATATATTTTGCCCTCATGGAATGCATTGTCTTCTGCACTAGTTTCACATTTTAGCATGAATAAATATCTTCTTGTAAGGTTATTCGAAACTGAGTTGATCATTTATAGATATATTCTTTGAGTAGCGGGGCTGGCCGATACCATGTAGTTAATGTTACCACTGCATCAAACACCAGCTGAAATGGAGTGTGCCATGGAGGAGGTTTTAATTTGCTAAATGCATTTTCACTAAAATAAGAAAAGTGATCCCTAAGAAGTTGCCTTGTTTTTCCCTGAATATCTTGAACAACACTTTTATTGATCTGTTTCTAATTTTAGATCCTTCAAATGTGCCAGCCTAGTAGACACTTGTCACTTGGACACAAATGTGTAGATATGGTTCAAGTGAGCTATAGGAGATTAAACTTGGGATAGGTGATCAGTTGGCAGGATTATAAGGTCATGGACAATCATCTAACTTTTGTGGATCTCCGATTGTTCTTCTTTTTATAAGCAAGCTTCAATTTAAACTACTCTATATGTGTGATTTTCAAATTTCCAATGTTGTGAGGCCTTAGTTTGGATGGAAACACACTCTAATTCATTGTCTAATGTAATCATTTTATTCTTTCAATGTTTCTCAGAGACTAAAATACTAGAAAGGTCAAACAACTGACGCCTGTGACAAGGAAAAAGCAGCTCAGTGCTGCCCAAAGAAGTAAAATCATGTTTTAGTAAAATAAACATTACTCTTAATAAAATTAAGTTTAATTAATAACTGAAATGGAATTGGTAATGCTGAACTTGCCTACCTTTAAGTACCTAGGTAGAACCAGAAATCTCAGATGGTATGAATAATTACAGCTGTAAACATTTGCACACTTATTGTGTGCTAGGGCTCATTAACACTCTGTATGTATCTTCTCTTATCTTTCTCATATTTACACTGGGAGATAGGCACTACTGCTATGTCTTTCTTTTCTAGAGGATAATGGAGGCTGAGAGACATTAGACAACTTGCATAAGGTTCCACAGGTGATCACTGCTGTCGGGGGAAAAGGAACCCAAGTCTTTTCTTTGTTTGAGACAGAGTCTCGCTCTGACACCCAAGCTGGAGTGCAATGGCGCTATTTCAGCTCACTGCAACCTCTGCCTCCCAGGTTCAACGGATTCTCCCGCTTCAGCCTCCCGAGTAACTAGGACTACAGGCACCTGCCATCACACCCAGCTAATTTTTGTATTTTTAGTAGAGATGGGGTTTCACCATGTTGGCCAGGCTGGTCTTGAACTCCTGAAGTCAAGTGATCTGCCTGCCTCGGCCTCCCAAAGTGCTGGGATTATAGGCGTGAGCCACCACACTCAGCTGGAACCCAAGTCTTTCTTCCAGCAAAGTGGGTAATCTCAGCTCAATCACACTTAGGTTTCCTATTTTTATAGAAGTGAAAAGTAAGCCCTAGAAAGCTGCTTTAGCAAGGCCAAGGAAAAGGTTATCTTTGTAATGAAAAGTTTGCTTTTTTTGAAAATGACCCAGATTTCACTCCTCATGCTTTATTGCTCACACTGTTCTACTCAAAAATACCATTATTTCTTTCATTTGCCTTTTTAAATCACATGTGGTTTCATCATGCCATCCTTATGGAAAACACGACATTTATCACATCTGATAGTTGCATGCACATGGACATGCATGCACAAACACCCAGACCCACACCCTCAGTTAGGGACCCTCATGGAGGCTCTTCCATGCCACATACACAGCTGGAAACATGGGAAATGACAGACTTTCAACATATATAGTTTCTATTTATAGTGTTGGAACTAATGAGAGTGCTTCAAAGTAAGATTTAAACCTAAAGTCACAGACAAAGAGTTTTGTGTGTCATCAAATCATATGGTAAAATCGATGAGTCAAAGGTCTTGAATTTGTTGTAGCTCAGTGTTTCACTGAATATGAAAACTAATTTGTTCAAGAAGCCACTCCTTTCATTGCTACTGGGCAGTGCCCAGGGTCGGGTGCTGTTGCTGAGGAATAGGCCATATTGTAGAGTCCTCACCAGCCACTGGGCAGAGGAGGCTTTGCAAGAAGGAAGAGGAGGAGGGAAACTGGGTGATACTTTTTAAGATTTGCTGACTTTAGCTTGTATTTTTGTTCTTCTGAATTATGGTTATAGCTTGGTGTGAGCATTCCAAGGTATTATTTTATAGGCAACTTACTTCTGCAAGGAATCTGATAATTTTTCTACTATTGCTTTTTCTTTCTTTCTTTCTTTCTTTCTTTTTTTTGTACATGTCTTAAATCCCTTTGTGGCTATAAGAGGGAAAAGATGACCAGGTGCCTTGTCTTAAAGAGGACAGTCCTTTGTTTTCATACCTTCTCTTCCAACCTGTTTTATGGGATGCTCCCCCACAGACGCTTATTTTTCTCGGCTGAAAGCATCCTTCTTCCCAAACCTCACTTAATTGCCCTCTGCTGATGCTTCTCCAGCTTCTTTCCTTTCCTTCCAGCTCTCTTACTAAGGACCAGTTCTTACAGTTCTGTGTCTCTTCTCTCAGGGCCAGCACAGTGGTAGCTGGGAACACAGACTTCACAGAGAGGGTGCCTCAGTTCAATCCTAGCTTAACCACTAAACCACTCTGTGTCACACATATGTAATACATTTTTAATTTATAAAACAAAGATGAAAATAGTGCCAATGTCCAAGGGTTTCTGTGAAGTCGAGCCATGTAAAACACGTAGAGCCATATAAAACACAGCATTGCAGCACGTGCCTGGCACTTAGTCAATGCTCGTCGTAACCTTGCTCTCCATCCTATACTGATGGAGATATGTAGAAGACACAGATATAACCCCTAACAGAATCATTTAAGATGGGTGCCTCATTTCCTTCATTTAGAAAACAAGCTGATAATTCCTGTCTATATCAGAGCTATTTTCAGCATTTGAGCTGCACCAGTTTACAATTCCTTCACCTTCTGATGGTAAATGAATTCTTCACAATTGTTGCCACATTCTTTAGGAAATAGCTCACTGCTTCATTAATCAACATAGAACAACACTGGCCTAAATGAGACTCTACTCCTTCAAAACGTAAGTGTCTTCCTCTGCAATTTCTGGTAGGATGTTTGAAAATGACCTTGCGCTCCAGAGAAACATGTCAAAGTCCCAGAGGGACACTTTTCCTTGGGTTAAGTAGTCATCACTTTGCCCTGAGGCCACAGGTGCTTCAAAATTCAAAGAGGAATTCTCCTTTTGAAGATAATATGTTGCTTCTAAGAAAGATTGCATGTCTGAGCAATTTCTTTCCTGGTGTGTTATAACTGATTACAATTAAATTACATCAAGGGCAGCTAAGGAATGCACAGTGAATAACAGACTGACCAACTTATGCCAATTTATTAGATAAAACTGTGCAGGGTACAAATGTTATTTTCTTTCTCTTTTCCTATCTTAACAGACATCTTAGTCTCCCTCTTCAGAAGTGGCAGTTTATTACAAGAGTCCTGGCTTTCAGCCTGAGAACCACAGGCGTAAATAGCAAATGCAAGTCAGCCATAGGGTGTAGCAGTATCCAAGAGTCAACATATCCTTACACTGGCCTATTATTTTAGTAACTGCTAAGGACGTTACTGGCCTGCAGCAACATTATGGATGCATTTCCAAACTCCTGTCTTACCAGACATACCAACCTGGCTGGTGGTTTCTGATTAAAGAAATGACTAAAATTCGAAGATGGGCTGTAGTTCGAGATCTGTCATACTTCAGAGTGAAGGAGCTCAGAAAAAAACTTTGTCTTCTAAGCTCGCTGAGTTGATGGGCTTTAAAATGCCACTTGATGGGCTTTAAATTGTAATCTTCTGCTCCTGAACTGATCTCATAATACCTAAGTGACTCTGAGCATGTAAATTGGGTGCCTCTGGGAGTTGGAGCTGCACTTCCAAGCCTGGGGAAACAGTGGGGACATAGCTCCACTGTGCTGTAGTCTAAATCCCAAGAAAGGCAGACTGAGAGCAAGGAGACAAGGAACCATACAAAATTGCTCTACCTTTTTTCTCGGGCTTTACCAAGACTTCAAAATAAGCATTTATCTTGCAGAAATATTGACAAGGCAGGGGGCGGTGGCTCACTCCTGTAATCCTAGCACTTTGGGAGACCCAGGTGGGTGGATTGGTTGAGCTCAGGAGTTTGAGACCCGCCTGGGCAACATGGCAAAATTCCATCTCTACAAAATTTAGCTGGGCATGGTGCTGCACACCTGTAGTCCCACCTACTCTGGAGGCTTGGGTGGAGGATTGATTGAACCTGGGAGATGGAGGCTGCAGTGAGCCGAGATCACTCACGGGTGAACCCCAGCCTGGGCAACAGAGTGAGATTTATTGGGCCTAGTGTTTTTGTCAGATTCAAATTTGACAGAAGAAAAATTAATTGTATTGAGTTCTTCCATCATTCCAGGCACACTTTGTATGTATTAAACATTTAAATTTGGAAAGAATTATATAATTTAGGTGCTATCATCCTCTTTTTGTGAATGAGGAAACTCGGGAACAATTAAGTTAAATACCTTGCTCTTGGTGATAAAGTATAGCTAGAAGATTAAAAACCAAGGTTTGAACCCCAACCTTAAACCTAACCCTAAACACAACCTGAACCCCAGACCTAAGCCTAAATCTGAACAACTGTAGCCCTAACTTTAACCCAAATCCACTTTCTCCAAAAGCCACACTCTGAACCACTATGCTATAATAAACTATTACATGCTGATCAATAGTATTTGGAAACTAGTGGAATTGTTTAATACATAATAAAATGCATGAAACTACTATATGGTGAAAATTATAACATAATTGTATTAAATAGATTGATGAACTCCATGAATCACCAAATATTCTGGCTTTGGGCTAATAAGTTAAGAAAGATATTTATTTTTATTTATTTGTACACTTTTTTTAAACCAGCCATTTACCCTGACAGAAGAAAGATATTTAAAAGGTGTATTTGTCATTTTTGCCCAAGTTCCAGGTAGCTATCAAGTAAAAAATGTTTCCAAGACTAGAAGCTGAAGCATTTTTAAGGGTAATCAAGATGGGATTTTCATTTTGAAAGTTGCATTGGCATTCAAAAAAGTATTCTTATTTTTAATAAGACTTATCCTGCCTCAAAGATGCTAGTAAACAGCAACTATATTTTACCATTGAAATGAGTGCTGTCAAAATATTAAATTAGTTATAAAACAATCCAGCTACTGGGAACATAAATATCAGATCTGTTGTACCCCAAAGATTAGCAAGGTACAAAAGAGAATGGAAAACAACATTCAAATGTATTTGCCATGGATGGAAGGCTCATTTAGAAAATGATAGATTCTTCCCCCTTGTGAGCCAAACACCAGCTGTAGGGGCAATGGAAATTAAATTTCACATTCAGTTTTATATTCAAAGACAGTAACAATGAAAATCAAATTCAGGATCCACAAATAGGCGAGGTAAGTCAGGCAAAGTGATTGCAGAATAATACATTCTGCTGTCCATTTTCAGAATTTTGCCCCAGGAGCATTTAGAACAGTTCTTATACATCACATAGGTGCTTAATACCTACTTGTCAATTGAATGAAGGAAAAAAGTCATCATGGCTGATCTATGTATTTGAATGGATGAAGAGAGAGAGAGACTTCAATATACAGATGAACCATACATATCACATAATTTTAGCTTAGCTGCATCTTTGAAAGCATGAAGAGAGGATAATGCACTTTTCATGTGTTTAGTTTTATTCTTAACTGAAAGAGACATAAGTTGCTTCAACTCATTAAAGAGTCCAAACGTCAAAAATCACTTCCAATAAAAATTTCTGTTCAAAATAAAATTTCTTTAGGAGTAATAACTAGAGGCTGAATCTATGAACTGTAACCATTTATATAAATTGACCAGATTATTTAAGTTGATAAGATATTTTGGTAGAGAGGGAAAAGAGGAATGCAAAACAGCAAGTTGCAGCCTTTTCCAGTCTGTTCCCTTATAACAGTAGAGGCCACTACTGAGCATGGTCTTCTAAAAGTACTCAGTGCTAACTCAACGCAGTCACCGTTGCTCGTCTTTTCTTTCACGGGGACTGAATAGTAAGATTTACCATGTATTTCAAGTTGGGCTAGTTGCTTCATAGAAATATGTGACAGAATGCATAAAAGATCATGTCACTCTCTTAAATCCATTCATTGGCCTCTTGTGTCCTCAGAATAAAATCTTACACTCTTCATAGTGACTTCCAAGACCCTCTCAGAATCTCCCCACCCCTGATTTATTACACTACATCATTTCCTGTCATTTTCTCTCTTAATCACATCTTCAGTCAATATGTTTTGCTCATAATATTTGGTTCCATTCCTTTTTGCTTATCACCATTTATAACCATGGATCCATAATTATGTTTATTTGTTCAGTGCCTTTTCTTCCATTTGACCAGGAAGACAAATGATTTAGAATGTGTGCTTGTTAAATAAATGAAGGAATAACTCTCAACTTCAAGGACACTTGGAATGCTTTTGGGGGTTAAAACTGTAAGCATGAAGCAAAGAATTATACAAAAGAAGAATATAAAATATGCAACATTCTCTGACCATATTGTATTATTGTGAGCGATCTACAGCAGAGTCTTTGGAGAAGGTCTGGGTGGGCATTAGACCTGAATGAGTATTTTAAAAACTGATGGAGAGAGGTTGTTTAAATTAGGAAATGACATGGGCAAAAGCTCAGACGTAGGAAAGATAATTGCCTGTGAGGGAGCCAGTAGGGGAAGGAGAGTCGACCAAAACAGAGAAAATAGATTTGACCAGGTCAACCTTTGAGCTCTCAGAGCACTTATGTCAGATGATGCTCCTGAGCCCTGACTTTGCCCAGGATGTGAACTGCAGCACAGGCATGATGGGGTACAAGTTGTACACAATTACCAGAACTTTATGAACTCCTCTGAGTAATGCACTCAAGACACCATAAGCTAATAAAAATGTGAGAGCAGCTGAGGCCAGGGCCTCTCAGACAATGGGAGAGACCTCAGCCAACTCTTTTTTTTAGATTCATTGTGTAATAAAAACTAAAAAAACACAAATAATCTTACAAAAATTCTGATCTATTTTGCTATGCTCATTTAACATAAAACAGTACCAAAAATTTGCAATGTAATGTAATTGTGCTAGTCACAAAATAGGAGATTTTGAAAAAAAAAGAATACACTATTGAGGATGCAGTTTAAAATAAAATAAAAGCTTAAATTTTTATAATGAACATCTGTATAGCGTCAACTGAAGAATACTTTAAAAGTCTGAATTAGAGGCTGCACGATTTGCTTGTGCCTGGCAGTGTCCATGGTGCTGAGCATAGCACAAGGAGCAAGTAGGAGGCTCCTCACAGAGCTTATGGGCTGACTGGAAGAGAGGTGGGCCTCCTCTTGGAACTTATGAAGTCATTCAAGGCCCAGTAACTGACACTGAACTAGAAAGAAAGTGGTCAAACTTTAATAAATGTTGGAAGAAAAAAAACCATTAAAAATGTAAATCAAAGTGGCTCTATGGTAGGATAGGACTGTTGATAAAAAATGGCAATATTAGAAGAGACACTTATGGGCACAGATTATAATAAGTCAGGTTATATGTTAATATGAGTTTAGGGTGATGGTAAGGTAAACAAGTGAGAAACTACTTAAGGTTTTAAACATATGAAACTAAAGAATAATGAGCAGACCAGAGCTGGAGTTACCACATGAGAGTACTAGTTGGGAAAATAATTACAGGTGCAAAAAAGGGCATGGGGGACAGATTTGGCATGAAGATTTTAAAAAGAATTCAACACAGTGCTCATATTTATCTTAATTCTCCCCCTTCTCCTAAAAAAGAAACAGAACCTCAGTTAAGGATGCACTAAATCATAAATTGAGACTTCATGTAGGTAACACTGGAATCACAAAAAAAAGAAAAAAAAATGGAGTCAATGATGGCTACATTCAGATGTTTCCCAAAAGTTCACTTTCAGTCTTCACCAAGCCCAGGGGCTTCACTCCTCTTCCCCTACATGACTCTCCTCTGGCTGAAGTCAATGTGGCTAGTTCCTCCCTGCAGCTGTATGCTTGCTAAGAATAGTTTAATCACTGTGTGTGTATGTTGAGAAATAGCTACAGAGACAATTAGCAATTTAGTGTTTTGGGTTAAATATTGCCCTATTTTCTCAGTTATCTTTTCAAAAGTAAATACTCCTTGATGTTGAGATATACTAAGTGATTAACATCTTGGTGGAAATTAACTTTTCAGTTTTTTTTTATTTTAAAGTATTTAATTGACAAATAAAGACTGTGGACAACATGGTGATTTGATATATGTATACATTGTGTAATGATGATCAGAATCAAATTAATGAACACATCTTCCACCACCCATGCTGTATGCTAGAGCTCCTGATCTCATTCATCTTATGTCTGATTAAAATTTTTCTTTTTGATGGTAGAAACTTTGGTGCAGACAGGATATTTGGGTTGGTGTGAGATCCCATGGAAAAGATGAGTGGAGTAAGGATGACAAATGTAGTGCACCCATGTGAACACTGAGCCCACCCAATTCACCACCGAGGCAGCCACATGCAATAGGATGTTTATAAACAGAGCATCTGAAGGACAGGATCTGAAGCATCCAAGGCCAGCCTGCCAACAGCACCTCTGCAGACTCTATAACCACTGCAGACAGGGATGTTGGCCCAGCGCATTGCAGCCCTCACAGGAAGCAATCCCATTCCAGAGCTCCTCTCACACCCACTGTGCTGTTGGGCCTGGCTCACAGGCTTCATTCTCTGCTTCTGAAACCATTCCTTTCTAAGACATTGGAGTTGGATTCCCTAGGGCATGGAGCCCAAGTTAACTCCTCCTTACAGTGGCATTAACTTACATCAGAGCTGCACAGTGCTGAGTTACAGTATTGGCCACACCTCATTTTACCATCAGGACTAGCCTCAGAAGGACAATAGTTTAGATTCTTTCAACATTCACTGAAGGCCCCACACTTGATTATGAGGCTCTCTTTGCATGCCAGGTTCAGAGCTAGCCTGAGGATAAGGGATAAGCAGACAGAGCCCACTTCTGTGGCCTGAGGGTTCTGACTGTAAGCCCAGGGCTCCTGCATAAACCATGGCGTCTCCCCAGGTGGACTGGGAAGGACCTCCCTAGATAAACAGATAACTTGTTTGGCATGCTGTTCAAAAGGCTTTATAAGTAAATTAATCTGCTTTACGTGAACAAACAGTGTATGCCTCCAGAGCCAAATTGGTACTGAATTTAGTGATTTAACAACACTATCTTTTCTTACTGAGCACTTCATATTTTGTGAGTTCTCTCAAAGTTTGAGTTGTTGCTCAGTATTCTGGACAAGAAAAGGAACAGATCCTTCTATTGCATCCAGGGGCCTTTTAATAAATATCACCACTGTAAAGCATTGTCATCTTGGCTGCGCCTCACCTGGAGTGCCCCCGAATGCACAGGTTTTTCTGTGGCCGTGAAGGAATGCAATGTCTCTTTTGTCTTTAAGCTGTAGCTTTGGATAGACAGATTCCTTTTTTCCTTTAGATGTGTGTTTTTCCCCTTCAACTAAAATGTTTTGGGCTATCACGGGGTATTTCTCCTGGGTTATTTTCATATGAGTTACCTACTGGAGAGTTACTAAAACAGTCACTCTGAAATACAGTTGTTTATTTCTCTTCCCCCCAAAAAAATTCCTTTTAAAAAACCAAACTTTAATATAACATCAATATGACAATGCAACAAATAACCTCTTAAATATAAAAAAAATCATAAATCACTCTTTTCTTTACATCTGAAAGATAATAAATTAAAATATAACCTTCCCTCTTCCCCACTCCCCCCCAAAAATGGCACAAGAATATTTATTTTTTTCTTTGCTCCTCAAATTTGTCTTTTAGTATTTGAGAGCAGATGAAATCTTTTATCACTATATTTAGATGTCAACCAGGCAGGTCGCTGCCATGGTAACTGCTGCACGAAGAAATGCTAGCAAGGGAGGGGCTTGTGGGCTCTAAGAAGGTACTTACTTAGTGCCAACCGAGAGAGAGTAAAGATGCTACCTGATCAAGGCTTCCAGCAGCTCCTCTACCCACCTGTACCCACCTGCCTGGCTGCATATGCCAGCTGCTTCTGCATCCATCTGCAACAGGGCAGGCAGGACTTCTGAACACCGCCACCGCCCCTGTGCAGCTAATGTCTGTGAAATAGAAAGAGACGGTACAAAGGAGTCCCTGCACTCCAGGACCCCCACCCCACATCCAGGCTACTCTCTAATCCCCAACAGTGCTGCCTTGGCTTTAAGCAATCCGATTCAACTTGAATCTCAGGATAACTCTAGACGCCCACTCTATAATAAGAGATCAAATAAGTGTATTGCTTTGCATGTTTATCTCATGTTATTTCAGCACACCTACCGCATGGTAAGAATTCACAGGGCTGGCCAGGCGTAGTGGCTCACGCCTGTAATCCCAGCACTTTGGGAGGCCGAGGCGGGTGGATCACAAGGTCAGGAGATCGAGACCATCCTGGCTAACACGGTGAAACCCCGTTTCTACTAAAAATACAAAAAAATTACCTGGGCGTGGTGGCAGGCAGCTGTAGTCCCAGCTACTCGGGAGGCTGAGGGAGGAGAATGGCGTGAACCTGGAAGGTGGAGCTTGCAGTGAGCAGAGATCGCGCCACTGCACTCCAGCCTGGGCAACAGAGCAAGACTCCGTCTCAAAAAAAGAAAAAAGAATTCACAGGGCCAACAAATTCTTAATCAGGGCTTGCCTTTTTCCCAACACTGCATTAGGCACTAGAAATAGAAAAGAAAAGAAAAAAAAGACAGGCAACGTTATTCTTTTCTCGGAGCTTAAATTCACTAAGAGAGAAACACGATAAAACACAATAATAAATAGCAGCAATCAACATATAGTAGACATACATTTTAAAATGCCATATTTCTAAGTGATGTGAAGATTCCAGAGAGGCAGTTGTCATCGGAAGGGGCTGGTTGTTGGGTGGAGAGCCAGGAAGGGTGGCTCTGAAAGGCTGAAATGAATTGAGACTTGAATGGCGGGAGATTAGCCATACCAGATATGGAGAAAGGGCAATGAGGGGAGGTCAGTAGGTGGAGAGATGCGCCTGTCTGTTCTACAAAACAAGCCCAGTGCAGCGGGAGTTAGGGAGTTCCCGGCACAAACAAAATCGCCCTTGTCTAGTCACCCCCTGCATGCTCTTCTGGAGCGCACTTGGCTTCAGGCAGCCCTTCAACAGCTCTGGGTGTCCCCAGGAGGTGGTCTTCCATGAGATCTAAAAGGAAGAGCTCACGTCTACCGGAAAAGTGTACCATTTTCCTGACTTCCTGAGAGCTCCAGCTCATTGCAAGTGAGACAGAAGCCCAGAGAGGCTCTTGTCCTTGGAGACTGAAAGACACAGCTGAAGTAGCTGCAGCTCCTACAGGGCAAGGAAAAAGGAGCTGTTTGATCAAGGGCTGCATTCTGGCTTTGCAGCCGCCTCCCAGGGACTCCTGTGGCATCCGCTGCAGCCTCATTTCCTGCCCGCAGGCACCAGACTGCCTCAGCCTGAGTGCTGGAGCTGCCACAGTGACCCTTATGCTGATGCCAGAGTGATTTGGAAAAACTCTCGGCTTCTGTCATTCTTGTGTGGCTGTCTTCTTTCCCTAGGGCTCAGGAAATCTGGGCCATAGGCAGCACCTCTGGCTTCACATCCTCCTTCACTCTCCAGCCTTTGACCTTGCCTGGAGCACCCCCACTTTCGCTTCCTTTGGGATGAATTATTTCTTTCTTGTCCAAGAGCCTCCTTAGTTTCTCATGTGGTGGTACCTACCCCTATCAATCTTCCACAGTACAGAGAAGCCTCACAACAGACCCAGCATGGGTTCAAGCTGGTTCTTTTAAAGAGCATTTACGTGTTAATCTGTCACCGGTGCCCCTCTCCCCAGCACTATTCAGGAATGCTGTGTGGACTGGACAGAGTTCCATCGTGTTTCTCAGAAAGGAGTAAGAAAGCCGTGGTTTTCCTTTTCTGGATGGGAGGGCTTTCTCTTCTTCTTTGATTACAACAGGATTTACAAGATCTAGGTGACGGTACATTATCCTTCTATCCAGCAGAGTGGGCTTACATAGAATAGAGGAGTCTTTCAGTAAAACGTGTTTTACTGACAAAAGAAAAGGTTTCTCAAGCCTTCACCCAGTTTCTACCTAGCCTGGTGGCAAATGCTGGAAAAGGAGAAGATGCGGAATGCATAGGAATGCGGGGGGTGGTACCAAAGACAAGACTTTTCTTAGACTTGCCACTTGGCCCTATTCTGTGTCTAGTGGAGAATAGGAATTAGAAACCAAAGAATTGATGTTCTTTAAAAGGAAGATAAGGCACGTAGGCAGGGCACATATGGAGCTATAGTTGTGGAAATATGCTTTTCGGTCTGAAATATAACTTATTTTATTTCATGTGAACTTACTATTAAAATGGGGGAAGTGGATCTACCTCTTTGAGAAACTGACCTTGAAATAGTAGGAAATTTATTATTCCTCACATATTTATGGGAACTTTGGAAAGAGTAAAGACATTTGGCAACCTACTCAGGAGATATTATGGGATGCCTACCAAGTGGAGGATACTGTGCTAAGACTTTGGAGTGGTTGAGCCCAAGCAAGGGCAGAGCATTGTTACTTCTTCACTCACCCAACTGCACATTTATTGAGTGCCACTGGGTAATTTACCTCTGATGGTTTTTGCTTCTGTTCATCTCTGTGTTATTAATACTTTCTCCAGCGGTTCTTGTGAAAAATAAATGGGATAAAGTTGTTTAACAATACTTGTTAACAGGTAAGAGATTGGTAAACAGTTATTTCTCTATCCTTTGCCACACTTAGAATAAAATAATAAATTCTTTGTGTGGCATTTATGGCTCTTTTTAAAACCGACTCACATAACTATCTGGTCTTATTTCCCAGGGCTTCCTTGTCTGGAGTGCTTATGAGAATAGTGTACTAGTTTGCTGGAGCTGCCATAACCAAGTTCAGTAGAAACCTATTACCTCCCAGTTCTGGAGGCCAGGAGTCCAAAATCAAGGTGTTGGCAGAGCTGGTTCCTTCTGAGGGCTGTGAGGGCAAGATCTATTCCAGGCCTGTCTCTTTGGCTTGTAGATGGCCATATTTTGTATGCATTTTTCTTGTTTAAAATTCCTTTCCATATAAGCACACCAAACGTACTGAATAACGGCCCACACTAATGGCATTATTTTAATGTAACTAATCACATCTGCAACAACACTATTTCCAAATAAGGTGACACTCTGAGGTACTGGGGGTTAGGATGGCAGCCTGTGAGTTGGGGAGGGAGACAGTTTAGCCCATGACAAGGGGTCTTGTTTTTCTTGCAGAATCAGAACTCACCCTGTTCTCCTCTCCACTCTTGCTCCCTCTGGTCTCCTAAAATCCTTTCCTAGTGAAATTTGTCTCCTCCTTCAAGTCAAATTAAATGTTCACATCCTCTGTGGAGCTTCTTCTGATTTCTTTAACTGAAATTCACTGACTGCTTTTGAATCACACATGCAGTTATTTTACCTTATTTTTAAAATAATTTTATTTTAGTGATTATTTTCTATATCACTTCTTGTATAGTACAATTCAGTTAATACATATTTTTAATAAATGAAATTATTTGTGAAGATGTTTCTTCTTCCTAACTGGGCCATAAACTCTTAAATTAAGAGATCATGTTTATACTTTTCATAACAAATATATTTTTTTAAACACAGATCCTTATATGCAGGGGAGAAGAACAGAGACAGTACTCATGCGGGAAAGAGGAAGAGCCTTTGGGAAAGGCCCCATTTAGACAAGGCTGCAGAGGATGGCTTTTCCTTGGTAGACACTTCAAGGTCCTCTACCTGTTAGCTTTGAAAGTTGGTTCCAACCGCAAATGGAGAGTAGTTTTATCTAAAGATAAATGCGTGCATGGGGATTGATGGATAAAATCAGAACATCGATGTATTAACTCACAGTGAGAAATGAACTGTCATAAACACTGAAGGGCAGTGTCTCCTGATTATCTCCTATGGAAAACCAGATATAATCAAAAGTTTGCTGGATGAGCCTGGAGTCAGATCAAGGGAAAATCAATAAATGATTTGAATATTTAATGGTATCAGATTAAGACAGTCTGAGGAATTCATCTCCATGGTGTCAGTTGCCAATGGAATAACATTCTTGAGCCTATCAGCTAAATGAGCAGGCACTAGCAATGTTTGAATCTTGAGCTATTCTTCCTCTTTGTATAATACAATTATTCTGAGTTTTATAATCTTCTGAGATCACACCTTCCTTTTAATAACCAAATTTAAAATACTTCATGGCTTCCATATGGTGTGACTATGAACAATTCAGCCATCTCTCAAATATTTCTGAGAATTTCTTGTCCTGCTTGTCATTTATTATCTCTCACTCTAAACTACTCCCAAGTTGCCTTGTTAGTCACTGCTTGCCATCTTATTACTATCCCTGTATATTGCTTTAGCTAGCACTAGTTCAGTACCATCACTATATCCTTCCTCTTTCTCCCTTACAAGAGGGTCACTTGACTGTACTGGTTAACTAGTTTGCAGGAAATCTGTCGAGGGAATTTCAAAACAGGAAAGGAAAAAATAATCAACCAGATATCACTGCTCCCAAAGAGCACTGGCCATGGTCCATCACAGACCATCCGTTAGTGGTAATTTCTCTACCACCATGTTGTTGAAACTCCTATCCTACTCAGATTAGAGGGCTCTTTTCTATCTTCTCTCTTGCTCTCTTCAGCCCCAAAGTTCTCAAGCTGCCCTCTCCAACCCATATGAAAAAACAATAGCAAAATTCCTTCTCTAGAGAAAAATCCCAGCCACATTCTATGATGGTGTTATCATTTCCAGAAAATGTTTATTAAATGCTTACTGTGTACCAAATACTATGGAGGGGGAAGAACAAATATGGCCCATGTTCTTAGGAAGAATTCATAAACAATTTTACAAATGAGTGCATGATTACAAAGTGAGGTTAGTGTTCTGAGAAAAGAAACATGGCACTTGGGAACATTTAACAATGGCATCTGGGCACAAGTGACTCCTCTGGCAGGGAATCATGAAATACCAATCAGTGGACAAGCAGGATTAAAAGGTAGAGAGAGGGGCAGGTGGAGAGGCACAGCCCCCCAGGCAGAGAAAGGCACTGCATGGGAAGGTGCCTGGATCACATGGGAAGCTAAGAAGTCTAATGTGACTAAGAGCAGAGGGGCAGAGGAGAATGGTGTGAGCCCAAACAATGAAGCTAGTGGGAGAGGCAGAGAGGCCAGACCATGCAGGAATTTGGAGGCCTGCTAAAGCTTAGATTTGAGTTTTGAAAAAATAAAATTAAAAAAGTCACTTCACCTGCAGCATGGAGAATGAGCTGGAGGTGGACCAGAGTCTGTACAAGAAGATAGTCCAATTAAGAGATGATGGATGTTAGAATTAGGAACAACTACCAACCAAAGTGGAGAGATGAGGAAGGATTTGACAATTATTAAGGGGAGACTATCAATAGGAATCAGTGATGGATTGGAGATTATCAGTAAAAGAGAGAAAAGCCACAAACATGATCCCTAGACTTGAAATTGCACATCTGAAAAGATGAAAGTATCATTAAATTGAAATAGGAAATTTTCAGAAAAAAGCAGAATTTAGAGGCTAAAATTGTGGGGTGAGTGTTGGTCATGTTGAGTTTGACATGCCTCTGAGACATCCAAGTAGAGTTTTTGGCTGGATATGCTGACTGGAGCTCAGGAGTGAGATCTGGGCTATACTTATTTAAGCAATATTTGGCTTGAAGAGGTAGGTAAGGGTAGACGAGATTGTCTAGGAAGATAGTACAAAGAGTCAAGGGGAGACGAGAAGAGCAGAGGGTCTAAATGTGAGCTGTAAGAACCAGCGCAGTTCATGAACAACTTGTTCACCAGAAGCTTTCTATAAAGCACAAGCAAAGCAAAAGGACAGTATTTAGACAGTGATGTGTGATAAAGAAAGGTTTTGGTTATCATTTATGTAATTTAGTTGGGGGAGTTTAAATGAAAATGGCAATAATAAGGTTGATAGACATGGATTATACTAGAGAGAGAATAATTGATGACTTCAGGTCCCTGAGGCTTAAAACACTGGTGCAGGGATTACACGTGGATAGCAGGAGGGACTCTGCTGAAACACGGCAGGAACAAAGTGGGTGTTTCCTCCAATTTTGAGACAGAGTCTTGCTGTGTCTCCCAGGCTGGAGTGCAGCGGCACAATCTCCTCTCACTGCAACCTCTGCCTTCTGGGCTCAAGCGATCCTCCCACCTCAGACTCCTGAGTACCTGAGACTACAGACACATGCCCCCATGCCCACCTGATTTTTGTATTTTTTGTAGAGACAAGAGTTTTGCCATGTTGCCCAGGCTGGTCTCGAACTCTGGGGCTCAAGTGATCTTCCCGTCTCAGCCTCCCAAAGTGTTGGGATTATAGGCATGAGCCACCATGCCTAGCTGAATGTGGGTGTTTCTAGACACAGGTTGGGTGACAGGTTTGGACGGTGAAGAGTATTTCAAATGATAACTTCAGCTTTTTCTAAGTAGAAGGTTAAGTGTTCTCTTAGTGAGAGAGTAGTTAGGTTGGGTTGTAGGTTGGAGGAAAGTGGAAACATTCTGAAGTGGTCATTGGAATTGGTGGAGAGGTGCAGTGTGGTGGGTCCAGGTTCATCTGGTGGTCCTCAGCCTGCAGTGACACCACCATGTGCTTTGCAGTGTTCTTGCAGGGGTGGTGAAGGTGAAGAGTAGATGGGAAGAAAGCAGATAGAAGGGTTAATCCAGGTTTTCTCCAGAAGGCTATGATGAAAAGAAGGAAAAGACAGTTCAGATATTGGCAAAACTGTCTCTAAAAGGAGGACTATGGAATCAAAGTTGGATAAAGATGGAAACAAGGAGAGCGGAAGGGAAAGTTGGGTGACTAGGACACAGCTGAGGCTTTCTTGAAGGCCCACTGTAGCCAAAACACCACATACTAGGAAAAAGTAGCAAGGCCATGAAAGGCAAGGCAGCTCTGGCAGTATGTGGAATACTCAGGGGTGGATCAGTCTCAAGGGGTGAGTAGTCCAGGGAGTGACTTTGAGAATGTTGGCTGAGGTGGAGAGAAGAAAATCTTTTTGCAGAAAGAAGTCAAAGTACTGAAAGACTGAGGCATTGGATGGGCCATGGTAATGGGAGCTAAAGTGCGATTAAGGTTCTCATGATCTCATCCTATCTTTCCAAACTAAATCCTGCACCATACCTCAAACCAAAAGAGTCCATAGGCATGTTTTCCAATCAGAAGATGAGCTTTTTCCTAAAGATAACTTTTGTTTCCATCCCGAGTGGTTTTTTCCCTGACATCAAACATAATATATTTTCCAACACCAATTCTCCAGTTCTCAGACACTAGCTGTTACGGACTAAATGTTTGTGCCCCTTCCCCAATTCATACATTGAAACCCTAACCCTCAGTGTAGCTGTATGTGGAGTAAAAAAAGTTAGTAAAGATAGGACTCTGATCTGATAGGATTAGTGTCCTTATAAGAAGAAGCACCAGAGATATCTCTCTTTCTCTCTTTCTCTGTCTCTCTCTGTCTCTCTCTCTCTCTCTCTTCCCTGAATGCATGCACCAAAGAAAGCCCACATGAAGACACAGGGACAAGGCAGCCATCTGCAAGCCAGGAAGTGAGTCCTCACCAGAAACCAACCCTGCTGGCACCTTCATCTTAGACTTCAAGCATCCAGAGCTATAAGGAAATATATTGCTTTTTATTTAAGCCACCCAGTCTATGGTATTTTGTTATGAAAGCTCAAGTAGAATAATAGTACACTGATTATCCAGAGCTAGTGCAGACCCCACAGGTTAGCAGGTTCAGCTGAAGATTGCCCTTGCCTTAGATATCAGCTCCCAAGGGTACCTGCCCTTCTGTCTGTCATGGCTATAAGTCCAAAGGCTCCCATGATCCTTCTTCATTTTCATAATTCATTAAACCAACCCACAGAATGCAGTGAAATACTTACAATTACTGGTTTATTAGGAAAGATACAATTCAGAACAGTTGAATGGAAGAGAAACAGGAGGCAAGGGGAGTGGGGAGTCCATGCAGAGCTCTTGTGACCTCTCCAAGCATGTCACCTTAACAGTACCTCATGCGTTCCCTAAGTGAGAGGCTCTCTGTATCATCATTTCAGGAGTTTTATGGAGGTTGCATTACATAAACATGATTGAGTAAATCATTAGCCATTGGTGATTCAATCTTCAGCCCCTCTCTCATCCCTGGAGGTTGAGGAATGGGCTGACAATTTCAATTCTTTAATTACACTTTGGTTTTTCTGGTGACCAGCTTCCATCCTAACACTATCTAGGGGCCCATGAAGAGTCACCTCATTAGCATAAACTCAGGTATGGTTGATAGGGGCTTGATAGGAACTTATTCCTACCATTCTTTTCTTACAAGAGGTTCTATCATCCTTATCACTCGGGAAATTTCAAGGATTTTAGGAGCTCTGTGCCAGGAACTAGGGACAAAGACCAAATATTTATTTTCTGTTATGCCACACACACTCTTTGGATGGTGACATGGCTACAGACAGCTCTAGAAATAGCAGCCACAGCTTCTGCTGCTGTCTTCATGGATGGCCATACCCTTTTCTTTTTGACCAAGCAGATTTTCTGTCAATGTTCAGCTGCAATCAAACCATACTGGTGTAACAGCCATCATCTCTTTCCAAGATGACTTCCTGGATTTCTTTTCTGATTCATTATATTTTGATTTTATTCTTCAACTCTCAGAATTCTTTTATTGCCAAATTCTTCAGCGATACTTCATGGTAGACTTCATATACCCAGTAAATAATGTATTGAGTGGGTAAGTCCCACAAGAGCACAGAAATAAATAAAAAGATTAAATGGCTACTTTTTGGTTACTTTTTATAATTGTTCTCTGTTTGAATGTTTCATATTAATATGTAGAGAGGAAGTTCATTAATTTTTATTTTGTGTTGCTTAAATGATTCTGTGTGATATCTATAAGTACACCTATTTGACTACTACTTTCCATATCTAATGCTCACTTTTCTGTGCTCAAAGATAAGCTGCCATAGGTCTGATTGTCACCTGCTATCAGTGTCTTGGCAAGTACATACAATACTGTATTCTGGGATAAAACAAACTACTCAAGAAGCCACACTTAATCTTGGAATTCTTTAAATGAAATGATAAATCTTTACAGTAGAAATATTCCAAATTGATAAAGTGTTTTTGGACTTACTACCCGATTCCTTTAAAACATACATTGAGTACCTTCCCTTGCCTAAAGCGTCAGGTTTGTAATATTCACTTTGTTTTATGAATAATGACATATATACAGAAAAAAAGCTTCAAATGATTTTCTCAGGGTGTTTTAAAGTTTAGAAAGGAATTTGGGTTTTTCCTTTTTCTTCTTTTGGAGAAGAGTGGTTAATTTACTAAAGAATACTAAGGTTGTTATACATTATATATTTCAGAGTGAAACCCATTATAAATGGTATAACAGCAGCCCTGCTTCATTAGATATTGTAAATAGCCTTTTCTAAAACTTGGAAGGATCTTAATTTTATTACTAAATCAAATCACGTAATTTTATAGATGAGAAAGTTAGGTCACCGAGAGTAGCCTAGATTGAAATTCACACTGGGCTCCCCCAGACCGACAACTCCCTCCTCTTCCCAGTATGATAAATGGCCTTGGAAGCAACAAATCAACATGAAGCGGGCAATGCCAGTTGTATTCCCACTTCTTCGCCTTATATTTTACTAGCAAACTGCTCAAAATTTCTGTTTCAGAAATAATGTGTGGCTTTCAAATTAAGCTGAGCTGCCACACAGAGCCAAGAGATTCTACACTTGATATTTTTTATTACAAGCATTTGCAGCTGGGAATCATGGTGACACCATGGCAAGCAGTATGTCTTGAAGTCACGCAGATAGAAAGCAGCGGGACCTAGTGGAGGAATAATGAGCTCTGGGGTCAGGCAGAACATCCCTCAGAGTCATGACTTGGTCATCGTGAGACTCTTGGTTGCCCAGAGTCCTGACTGGACAAATCACTTAACCCCTTTGAGGCTTAACTTACTCATGTGTCAAATGAGAAATAACTTACAGGGTTATGTAAGGACTAAATGTACAGTGTCTAACACAGTCAACACAGTCGAAGATGCTTAATAATTGAAAACTCTTAAAGTTGTTTCTGTATTTTTGGTCATTTACTAAGTGACCAAATATTCAAATTTCGGCAAATTATTTAATCTCTCTGAGACTGTAGGCTCATTGGCAAAGTAGAAAAATAATATCAATCTTATAGGATTGTCATGAGAATTAAATGACAAAAATACATATAATAGCCTTCAATATATATTTCATTTTTTCTGCCTGCTTTTCTCCTGCCAATAATGTGTCTGGTTAATCTCAACTAGTGATGAGTTTAGATTGAATTTTAAATGAAGAACTTAATGGCAAGGGTGTCTATGTCTTCATCTTAGGTGGTACATCATTGACCCTTACACTCTAAAAGTCAGAACCACTAATGGATTTAGTTGTGGTTTCCTTGATTTTTGGAAGCACCTCTTCCAAGAGGTTTCTAATGAAAGGTTCTTGCATTAATCACTGAAACTCTAACTCTGTGGAGAGTTGGTGACATTTGCCCTGGAAAGGCTTACACATCCACTACTATGTAAAATGTTCATAATATAAGTTTTCAAGTTTATCTCACAAAGAGAGAAGGCTGGAGCTTATGACTCAGCCCCCAGTCCGCAGTCAGCTGGTTTTCCTAGAATGAAAGTTAGGCCACGCGTCTCTCAGGGTGCAGAGAAAGATTTTGTCCTTGTTAACCATGATGTAAACTCTGGCAAGTGGATGTGTTTAGAACAGAAGCAGTTGCCTTTGCACTTTTGCAAACAGTGGATGTGAAAAAGGGCAAGGTCTTTACTGGCACTTGGAAAATATTACTGTGAGAAAGGCACCAGTGGATACAAAAGAACTGCTATTTCTTTTTTTTCTTTTTTTTTTTTTTGAGACAAAGTCTCACTCTGTCACCCAGGCTGGAGTGCAGTGGTGGGATCTCGGCTCACTGCAACCTCCGCCTCCCAAGTTCAAGCAATTCTCTGCCTCTGCCTCCTGAGTAGCTGGGATTACAAGGCGCCCACCACCACGCCTGGCTAATTTTTGTATTTTTAGTAGAGAAGGGGTTTCACCATCTTGCCCAGGCTAGTCTTGAACTCCTGACCTCGTGATCCACCTGCGTCGGCCTCACAAAGTGCTGGGATTACAGGCATGAGCCACTTCACCCGGCCAAGAACTGCTATTTCTGACTCAGACCTGCCCATAAATGAAATAATATTTACTGGTTACACTAAAAATTACAGGTGATTTCTTCTTCTTTTTCTCCTTCTTAAAAAATCTTTCTTATAAAAATTACTAATTTGTCATACTTTTCTAAAACAGATTTGGAAGAGAAGTGATACAGCCAAGCATTTTTTTTGTTGTTATTGTTGTCAGAGAGCATCATAACTGTTTCCACTGTATAGCAAATAAAAAAGCTTGGACTAGACTCAGCATAACAGGCAATGCTGGAGTCAGCAGAACTTGATTTTATTTTGGAGCTTACTTATTGGGAGAATTTGGAAAAAGAAAATAATGCATTCACTCCAGCAACAACAAAAGTTAAATTCTGAGACAGACTGTGAAGTTAAATCGGATGATCCGTGCTTGTAATACTTATCACAAAACCTAGCATCACGTACAGAACAGACTATTCCTGCATCTCATCTGGTTTAATTAGAAAACACAATTGGAAGTTCAGGTATGCCTGGATACTTATTAAATCCATTTAATACTGTTCTCAAAAGATCCCAGTGTCATCCAATTGCAAACAACAAACTGCTTACCTCTTACGGATTTTATAATTTTTCATACTTACTCTGCATTATTTCCATGGTATGATAATCTGATCTGCTGGTGTTTATGAGTATGTACATTGTTATCTAATTTTTAATTATATAGCTTTAATTTTATTACTTTTTTCAAAGGAAGTGTATCAGTGTCATCTGTTTATAACCAATTAAGTTATGGACTATTTGCCATTAGCAACCTTGAATAAGTCTTGATAGTTTAATAATTCTTATGAACAACCGATATTCCAGACTCTGGCATGAAGTACTTTATGGACCACAGGACTAACAAAAGCTTTCACTGACTCTGCTACAATATCATAAGTGAAGAAGTTGTATTTTGTTGTATACAATTATATCTTCTTCTGTTTTAAGTAATTAGTTTGATATTAAAAGTATCCAATTAATTTAGAACATCCAAACCAGTGAGAGCAATGATTATGTAAATGAAGCATAAACAATTAAAAATGAAAAATCATGAGTGTCTGGATCTAAAGGCTTTCAAAACACTGGGTGTGTTCTAGAACCAGTTCATCTTCAGAGCGGTGTCTAGGAGGGTAAAGTTAAGTAGAAAATCACATTGTAGACTTCTCAGTTTAATCTTGATCTAAGTGATACTCAACTGCCTAACAACAAAAGAATAGGTGTGCTCATTATCATTTAGATGCTGTTTTACCAAAACATTAATTAGATTTCAATCTCCTTTTCAATTAAAAATTCAGGAAAACAAAAATGTAAATGCCTTGCCACTGAGACACCAATATTGGAAACTAGGTGAGACAGATGCCCTGCCACCTATCTTGTATCTAGTCAGATGTTAGCTATTAAGACTCTGTGAACATTTTCTCTTGTTAGAAAGTCCTGCTACATTTTCCTGTGCTACTCAAAAATAAAAATAAGTTTAGAGAATATTATCTGATCAAAACAGCAGCCGGGCACGGTGGCTCACGCCTGTAATCCCAGCACTCTGGGAGGCTGAGGCAGGTGGATCACCTGAGGTCAGGAACTCGAGACCAGCCTGACCAATATGGCGAAACCCCTTCTCTACTAAAAATACAAAAATTAGCTGGGCATGGTGGCGGGTGCCTATAGTCCCAGCTATTCAGGAGGCTGAGACAGGAGAATGGCATGACCTGCGATCACGTCATTGCATTCCAGCCTGGGCAACAGAGCAAGACTCCGTCTCAAAAATAAATAAATAAACAAATAAAATAAAACAAACATTTTTATTTACTAGAACCATTTCTTTTTGGCTTTTAAGTTATTGTCTGGGGGCCAGGTGTGGTGGCTCACGCCTGAAATCCCAGCACTTTGGGGGGCCGAGGCGGGTGGATCACTTTAAGTCTGGAGTTCAAGACCAGCCTGACCAACATGGTGAAATCCCGTCTCTACCAAAAATACAAAAATTACCTGGGCGTGGTGGCACACATCTGTAATCCCAGCAACTTGGGAGGCTGAGGCAAGAGAATTGCATGGACCCAGGAGGCGGCGGTTGCGTGATGCACTGCCCAGATAAATACTTGATTGAAACAAAGAGAAAATGTATTTCCTTTTTCTTGAATTTTTTGGCTCTCACGGTTTTTATATTTACTTTACACTTATTGTTACCTTATATAATTTTGTCAGAGGACACATGGTAATTATTCCTAAAGGTTCTAGGAGAGCCAGTACAAGAATGTGAAAAATCTAGATTAGGTACAAGAACATGACTTGGGGAGTGGGGAACGTTGGCATCTGGAAAGATGGAGTAGGAATACTTTTCCATATTCCTGCCGCTTAGCGCAGCTGAAAACCCTGGACCGTGTATGCAGAACAACCACAGAAAGGTTCTGAAGGATGGAGATGGAAGACTAACAGGGACAAGGGGACACTGGGGCCTGAGGAACAACCCTGAGTTTTTTATTTGCCTCACATATCAGGGTGAATAGCGGACAGGCTAATACCCGGAAAGGCCAACCCTCCAAATAAAATTTCCGCTCCCTCCAGACAAATGACAAGGAAAGGGCAGCCTACAAAGACAGAAAAGCTTTCAAACAACGACCACTCTACTCCAGCCAAACACCATAGAAAAAAATGGGTCTGCTTCTCCACTCCCTGCCACCAAAAGCTGAATGGAGAGGCCATATTTTCCACACTCCCCAGACCATAATAACTTTCCCGAATGCCCTGAGCAGAGTGATATCAGAGAAGAAGGAGGAGAAAGCCAAAACTCTCATCCCCACTGAAGGGTAATGAAGTCCCTTTTCCACAAGATGACAATGAAGACCACATTGGGATCCTGGACTTCCAATTCACCTGGCAGTAATGAGGTACCCTTCCTTCCCCTATCAGAAGAGGATCAGTGAAGTATCAGGACCTTCACCACCACTCTGGGGCAGCAAGGATACTCCTCCCCACGGTGTGAGTGGAGGCCACATGGGGCACAATGACAAAGCACTCCTGCCACTCCCAGCCAGGGTGGTATCTGTGGGGACCCAACAAGGGGCAGTAGCTCCTATCTCACCGAGTTGTAGTGAGGATCACTCCCACTCCAGGGTCAATACAGGTCAAGTGGGGAAACTGTACTTCCACCCCCTGCCTGGCAGTCACGAAGCAGTGACCCCCACCCCCACTCCTATTAGAGTAGTATCAGAAAAGGCCACATAAAACAAAGGATTTAATAAGATCCAGAGTTTTATAACATAATACCCAAAGTATTATGTAATTAGAAATCACTCATTATGCTAAGAATCAACTTACATGAGAAAAAACAATCAATAGACAAAAAACACCAACATGGCAGAGATGTTAGAATTATCTGACAAGCATTTTATTGTATTATTTTTATTTTTATTTTTATTTTTACTTTTTGAGACAGGGCCTTGCCGTCACCCAGGCTGGAATGCAGTGGCATGATTATAGCTCACGGCAGCCTCAACCTCCTGGGCTCAAGCAATCCTTCCATCTTAGCCTCTGGAGTAGCTGGGACTACAGGTACACATTATACCTGGTTACTTTTTGTATTTTTTGTAGAGATGTGGTATTGCTTTGTTGCCCAGGCTGGTCTCAAACTCTTAGGCAATTCTAGATCTCAAACTCCTAAAGCAATCATCCTGCTTCAGCCTCCCAAAGTGCTGGGACTACAGGTGTGAGTCACTATGCCCAGCCTGACAAGGATTTTAAAGCACTAATGGTGAAAATGATCCAATGAGCAATTATGAACAACCTTGAAATTAATGAAAATATAGAAAATCTCAGCAAATAAATACAAAAAAGAAGACCAAATGGAAATTTTAGCACTTAGAAAGTACAGTTACCAAAATATAAAACTCAATGAATGAACTCAAGAGCAGAATGGAGGAAAGAATCAGTGAACTGGAAGACAGAACAAGGGAAACTACCCAAGCTGAATAACAGAAGGAAATAGACAGGAAAAAAAAAAAAAGTTCAGAGCCTTAGGGACCTGAAGAACCATAATAATAAAGATCTAATGCTTACGTCATTAGAGTCCCTGGAGGAAAGTAGCTAAAAATATTTGCAGAAAATAATGGCTGAAAATTCACCAAATTTGGCAAAAGACATATGCCTATAGATTTAAGAAGCTATATGATCCAAACAGGGTAAATCCAAAGAAATCTACATAAAGTCACATTATTGTCAAAGTTCTAAAAAGCAAAAATAAAGAAAAACACTTGAAAGAAGTTAGAGAGAAGGAAAAGCTTACCTTTAGAAAAAAAAGCAATTTGAACAACAGCAGATTTCTTATTAGAAAACATGGAGCCCAGATGAAGAAGCACAATATTTTCAAGAGCTGAAATAAAAGAAGTGTCAACTAGAATTCTATAGCCAGTGAAAATGTCCTCCAGGAATGAAGGGGAAGTCAAGTCATTGTCAGATGAAGGAAAAATGAGATAATTTCTTGTTCACATACCTACCTTAAAAGAATGGGGAAAGAAGTTCTCTAAACAGAAAGGAAATAATAAAAGAGAGGCTCTTGAAACATTAGGACAGAAGAAAGAACAAGATAAAGAGAAAATATATGAATGAATATTGATTTTCTTCTTTCTGACTTATGTTTGAAAGTTGAAACAAACATTATAACACTGATGAATGTGATTCTCAATGTATGTAGAGGAAATACATAAACAATTATAAATAGAAGAATAAAGAGATGGATTTCTACCCATCACTCAAGCTGGTTGCCTCAGGAAACTGAAATAAGCCATATATACACATGCACAAACACACACACACATATACACAAATAAGTTTGTATACAAACTTATATAAAGAGATACACTCAAAAAATCTATAGATAAATAGAATTACCGGAATTATAAAAACAAGTTCAAATAACTCAAAAAAAGATAAGAAAAGGAAACACAGAAACACAAAACAGAAAGAACAGATAACAAAAAATAAAATGGCAGATGTAAGCCCTATAATGCCAATAACTCCATTAAATGCATCAATTCAAGGACAAAGATTGGTAAATTTAATTTTTAAAAAACCGTGACCTAACCATATTCTGTCTACAAAAAACTCTCTTCAAATGTAATGATCTAGATAGGTTAAAATAAAAGGGTGAAAAAAGGTATACCATCAAAACACTAATCAATATTAAGCAAAGTGGGTATATTAATATCAGATAATGTAGACTTCAGGTCAAGGATAATTACAGGGACATTGAGGGCCATTACATAAGATCACTTCTTGATCTATCCACCAAGAAGCACAGCAATCCTGGTGTATCCACCAAACAATAGAACTGCAAAATATGTGAAGCCAGAACTGATACAATGAAAGGAGAAATAGACAAATCCACAATTATATGTGGAGACATCAACATCCTTCTTTCAATTACTGACAGAGCAGCTAGACAGAAAATCCAAGGATAAAGAAGAATAACACAGTGGCTGACATTAATAGAACATGTTACCTAATAGCAGAATAGATATTCTTTTCAAGTGCCCCAGGAACATTACTAAGATAAAACATATCCTGAGTCATGAAACAAACCACAACAAATTTAAAAGAATTTAAATCATTCAGAGAGTGGACTGTGACCACAATGGAACCAAACTAGAAATCAAAAGCAGAAAGTAACAGGAAAATCTCCAAACACTAAACAACACACCTCTAAATAAGCCATGAGTCAATGAGAAAGCCTCAGGGGAAAAATGAAAATTACATTTAAATGAATGAAAATTAAAATACAGACTATCAAAACTTTCAGAACACAGGTAAAGCAATGCTGAAGGAAATTTGCAGCACTAAATGCTTACATTAGAAGAGAAAAAGTTTTAATCAAATAATCTAAGCTTTTACCTCAATAAACTATAAATATAAGATCAAAATGAGCCCAAGGAAACAGAAAGAAATAAATTATAAAAAAGCATATATCAACGAAGTTAAAAACAGAAAAAAATCAATAGAGGAAATCAATGAAACAAGAACCTGGTTCTTTGAAAAATTGAAAAAATTGTCAAATCTTTCACAAGTTTGACAAAGAAATAAAAGATAGAAGACAATTACTAACTCAGGAATGAAGCATACGATATCATTGCAGACCTCACACACATTTAATAAGGAAATGCTATGCACAACCTCACAAATGTAAACTTGACAACTTAGATGAAGTGAACCAATTTCTCAAAAAGTGGGAACTATCACAAATCACCCAATATGAACTATATCATCTAAATGATCCCAAAGTTATTAAGAAATTTATATCTGTAGGGCAGGGCGTGGTGGCTCACGCCTGTAATCCCAGCACTTTGGGAGGCCGAGGCGGGAGGATCACAAGGTCAGGAGATCGAGACCATCCTGGCTAACATGGTGAAACCCCATCTCTACTAAAAAATACAAAAATTAGCCAGGCGTGGTGGCGGGCGCTTGTATTTCCAGCTACTCTAGAGGCTGAGGTAGGAGAATGGCGTGAACCCGGGAGGCGGAGCTCGCAGTGAGCCGAGATCGCGCCACTGCACTCCAGTCTAGGCGACAGAGTGAGACTCCGTCTCAAAAAAAAAAAAAAAAAAGAAATTTATATCTGTAATTTAAAACTTTTCAAAGATTACAGATGGTTTCACTAAAGAATTCTTTGAAGCATTTAGGGAGAATTGGCATCAGTGCTACACAGTATTTTCCAGAAATAGAAGAAGGAACACTTGCCAATTCATTTTATGAAGCCAGTACAGAAGCCAGACAAAGATAGCACAAAACAAAACTACAAACAAATACCCCTCATAAGTATAGACACAAAAATACTTAACGTATTATTAATTAATTTAATTCAGTGATACAACTATTTATAGATACCTTAACCAACTTAAGTTTATTCCAGGGATGCAATACTGGTTCAATAATCAAAAGTCAATGTAGTCCTTTATATAAACATAAAAATCACATAATTCTATCAATCGATGAATCATTTAACAAAATTCAGTACTTACTTGTGGTTAAAATCTCAGAATATGGGAGCATCAGAGTAAATAAAAATTAAATAAAAAATAAAAAAAGAAAATCTCAGAACACTAGGAATAGATTGGAAGTTCCTCAACTTGACAAAGAACACCTACAAAAAACCCACAACTAATATGGCATTAATGGTGAAAAATAGAATACTTTCTCTTTAAAATAGAAAAGAAGCAAGAATGACTAGCTCTATCACTGTTATTGAAATAGTACTAGAAGTTCTAGCCACTGCAGTAAGGCAATAAAAAGAAACAAAGGCATGCAAATTGGAAAGGAAGAGGCAAAAATTATATTTGCAGATGATGTGATTGTATGTGTAGAAAATCCCCCCAAAATCTATTAAAAAACAAATATTTTAGAACTAATAATTTAATTCAGCAAGGTGACATGATATGAGATCAACATACAAAAATCAGTGGTATTTCTCTATACCACATGTCTACAATGGAAATGTGGACACTGAAATTAAAAATATGATAACATTTATGATCCCTAAAATATAAAGTGGGGAAAAACTTATATGTAAATCTAACAAAGCATATAAAAGAATTTTATGTTGAACACTACAAAAAGCTGATAAAAAGAAATCAAAGAATATCTAAATAAATGAAAAGTAATATCTGTTCATAAACCAGAAGGCCCACATAATATCAATTCACCCTAAGTTGATATACAAGTTTAATGTAATTTCTATCAAAATAACAGCAAGATATTTTGTAGACATAGAAAGTTATTCCAAAATAATATGTGGAAAGGCAAAAGAGCTGGAATATTAAAACAATTTTGAAAAATAAGAATGAAGTAGGAAGAATAAGTCTATCAACTTATTATATAGTTATAGTGATCAAGACTGGGTGGCATTGATGGAGGGATAGACATATAGATTAATAGAACAAATGAGAAAACACAGAAAAATCCCTACGCAAATATGCCTAACTGATCTTTGACAAGGGTTTAAAAGTGATTTAATGGAGGAAGGAAAGTCTTTTCAACAAACAGCATTGGAGCAATGGGACATTTATAGCAAAAAAGAAATAATCTTCAACCTAAACCTACCACCTATGCAAAGCTAATTAACAAAAAATAAACTGAAAATGTTCAAGATGGATTGTAGGTTTAAATGCAAAATGTAATGAAACAATAACATGTTTAGAAGAAAACAAGAGAAAAACTTCAGGGCCTATTGTTCACCAAGAATTCTGAGACACAAAGAACACAATTCATAAAAGAAAAAAAAATAATAAATTGGACTTCGTTAAAATTAAAAACATTTGCTCTGCAAAAGACCCTTTTAAGATGATAAAAAGACAAGCTACGGACTGTGCAAACCACATACCTGTCAAAAGATTCATCTCTAGATTATATTTTTAAAATTCTCAAAACTCAATAGTAAAAAACAAAAAAAACCCAATCCAGTTAGAAAATAAGCAAAAAGCATAAAGTGACATTTCACTGAAGAAGTTATAGGGAGAGCAAATAAGCACATTAAAAGATGTTTTGCATTAGGAAAATGCAAATTAAAACCACAATGAGGTATCACTGCACACCTGTTAGAACAACTACAGTTTAAAAAATAATTGACAATACGAAATGTCTGGGAGACACGACACAGAGAAACGGAATCTCTCGTTCATTGCTTGTGAGAATGTAAGATGGTAGAGCCACATTAAAAATTAGTTCGGCAGTTTTTTAATAAAAACTAAATGTACACTTAAAATTGCCCTTCTGGGCATTTATTAAAGAGAAATAAAAACTTAGGTCCACACAAAAACTCATGCCTGATTGTTCATAGTAGCTTTATTTGAAATAGCCCCAGAGTAGAAAGAAGAAAAATGTCCTATAATAGGGGAATAGTTAAACAAACCTATACCATGGAATACCGCTTGGCAAAAGAGAAGAATGGACAAAAATGAAAAGGAATGGAACAATTTGGATAGACCTCGAGAATATTATGCTGATTTTTTAAATCCAATATAAAAAAAACGCATATTTGCTATATGATTCCGTTTACATAACATTCTTACAGTGACAAAAATTGGACTTCAGAGATGAAGAAAATATTAATTCCAGGAGACAGAGGTGGTGAGGAAGACGGCAAGGGATGGAATCATTGTGCATCTTGATTTCGGCAGTAGTTACAGAATCTACACATGTGATAACATGACATAGAACTATGCACATGCTTTATATCATTGTTAGTTTCCTAGTTTTGACCTTGTGCTCTATATAAGAGGGAGCCAACGAGAGAAACTGGGTGAAGGGTACACAAGTCCTCTCTGTATTATCTTTGCAATTTCCTATGAATCTATAACTATTTCAGAACAAAACATTTTGAAAAGTTCCTAATTTGGCTATGATATTCTATGGCACTCACAATCTGTATTGACATCCTGTGCTTCAGAATCAAAGGACCTTTTAAAGTGTATATATATATATATTTTTTTTTTTAAGTGAGGGGCTTGTTCAATCAGGTGATAATTTGGGTCATTGCCTTCTAGGTTCTTATCCCATTAACTTGCAAGTGATCAATAAAGTACTACTTGGGCTGATGACTTTGAGAAGCAACACATACCTGTCTTCATTATTTTAAAACGCAGAATAAAGCAACAATGGACATGTTTAGTCATTCTATAAATAAAACACTTCCTCTTCCTTTTAATGGAGACAGATGGATCGAGGCCCTGCTGAGTGACCATTAAGGGAAGCACTGTCTGTGAGGTCTCTATCTAGCTGTATTGATAGATGATCCTAGAGGCTAGTATTATCTCGTTGACATTTTTCTCAAAGCACTACTTTTTTTTGTATGTTTAAAAATTTGTGAAAAGCCATCTATTACTCCTAGATTTAATTCTAATTAAACTGGAATTCATTTGGTTTTTGTTTTAGAATTAGCATAACTTAAAGCAAGTTAATTTTTTCCGCACTTAAAGCTTTCCTAATAATGCATAGCTAAATGTGACATTGCAAGTTGCTCTACTTTCACATCCTTCAGCATCCTTCAGTGTTACTTTCTGGTGCCAGGGTGGCTCAGATCATAAAACTAGAAAAGACCTCACCCACCATCTGGTCCAGAGGTCTGGAATTGGCAGCCAATAGGTATGTTATCTCTTGGAACTTGACTTCTTTATTTTTATGAAATTTGAGTGTCTTTAGATTGGGCATGGGGTCTCCCATGGGCCACAGCTCATGCCAGCATCTCTGGGTTACCTCCACTGTTTTTCCCACGACCCCTTTCCTTGGTTGGAATTTGATTGTGAAATGCTTCCTCCTTCTTCAGTACTCCCACAGATGGAGAAGCAGGGTATATTTTAATCAAGGTGACATAGCTAATTCACTGCAAAACTCAAAACATGCCGGTGTCTCGGTCTGGTTCTGCACTTACTCTACTGCCCTCTATACCCCAGAGAAATTTTTTAAAAGGGGTTGTGGGGCAGGGGTGGTCCTGAAGAGAGAGCCAGAAACCTCACATGTACAGAAGGATTTCTTTGTGTCCAAAAATGCTTGAAGGTGCAGCTCAGCACAAGACCCCAGGCTGAGTACAGAGTGATTTCTTGTTGCTTAATGTGGATCAGACCTGACGGGAGACACAGCCCACCTCTCCACCAGCTTCCTCCCACCTCCAACCCCAGTTCAAATTGATTTTGTGCTTCCTGTTTTTCTGTGCTTGACAAAGGAAGCAAAAGTAACATGCTGTCAGTGGGTAGTTGCCAAAAAGCAAAGTGGCCCAAATCACCTGCTTCAAATTTCCGACTACAGTTCAAAGTTGTCTTGCAAGCAGCCACTGCAATTTGCTAATAAAATGCTAAATCATTAAGGTCTTCTTATTTCTCTGTTGATTGTTTAAGTAGGATGTTATGACAGAGAAGTAAGTATTGGTGCTAGTAGTATCGACCCACCTTCAGGGTGTTCTTAAGCAGGCAACTCCACCATAGGCATTCTACTAACTCTGATATATTGCCTGTCACAGCCATTTCATCAGGACCCTTGACATTACGCTGAGACAGTCTTTTAGGAACTTTAGCTTTCTGGAAAAACTGAGAAAATAGAGACGTTCATATAAAAATAACATTAATAATTATGTATTAAGTGGTTTCCCTGAGCCAGGTAAGGTGCTAGGATTTTGGCCTATATTATTTCTAACACAGCAATGCTACACATAGGGATTGTTATCTTGCTTGTACATTTGGTGAAAATTGGGCTCTGAAAGGTGAAGTCACTCTTCTAAACTCTCATGGCTGGTAGTGGCTTTGTCAGAATTTGAACTTAGTCCATCTGACTTGGAGTCCATGCTTTTAAATATATTGGTACATTGCTTAAGGAATAACTCAAACTTACTTGATCATATTTCTGGTATCAGACTTCTGGGGTGTCAGATAAGGAATGATGATGGCTGAGTGAGTGAGTTAGAGAGTTCCAGCCTTCAGTAAAGCCAATTCTCCTCCCATTGGTAACAAGGCAAAGGACACTGGGAATGGAGTGAGTCCAGCAGAGCAGCATCCCCCTGTGATGTAGAAAAAAACACCCATGATTCATGCACATACTTGGCACTACCCAGAGCCCAATGCACACTGCTGGTGGTCTAGAAACACTTGCTGACCCTCCAGCCCAACCCTCCAGGGAGGCTGAACAGAGGAGAATGGGGAAAATTGGGATTAGGAAGGTTACTTTGACACATGGTAAAACACATAGTGTTAAAAAATAATAGTCATGTTTTTTAAAAGGTTAAGTAAATTACAGAATGGTTTTTAAGTTGAGATCCATGGAGATGTCTCACCAGACAGAAGGCTAGAGAAAGAGACAGGAAGAAGAGTAGAGGGAATTGGAGTGACAACACATGGGATCCACACTGGCTTTGAGCAAAGAGGCATTTGTCTCTCATTATACACTAGAGAAAATGTATAAGCTTTGTCCAATAAAGAGAGTATTCTATGTGGGAAAAACCCTGAAATAGGAGTTGAGTTGGCATGAAATATCTGGAAACCAATCTGAAATGTTTAACTTAATTAAATTAAATTACTTTAATTTAATATCTAGAAAATCATTTTAGAAAAATTTATATTTCTTGAAGATTCAGGTCTTTTCTTCTCTGATGTGGTTGAAATATGCCCCTCAAAGTTCATGTGTTGGAAATTTAATCCCCAATGCAACAGTGTTGGCAAATGGGGCCTAATAAGAGATGATAAGGTCACGAGGGCTCTGCCTTTATGAATGGATAAGTGTCATTGCCATGGGAATGGATTAGTTATCTCGACAGTGAGCTTGTTAAAAAAGTGAGTTCTACCCACTCTTGCTCTCTTGCTATCTGGAGTGCATGTTCGCCTGCTGCCTTCCTCCATTGGAAGACACAGCATAAAGGCCCTTACCAGATCCTAGCACCTTGATGCTGGACTTCCCAGCCTCCAGACTGTGAGGCATACATTTATTTTATTTATAAATTATCCAGTCTGTGGTATTCTCTTATAGTGACACAAAATAGACTAAGATATACACACTCTCTCTATTAATTTAGAAAGTAGGATTATTTGACACTAAAATTATCCTGACTATGGACCTCCTTCTAGATTTCACCTTGTCAGCAGAGCTTGACGCACTGTAACCACATGCTAACTCTCCATTCATGCATTTCATGGATTAGCTTTCTGTCAAAGGGCCAGCCATTATATTCCACTGAGCAATTACTAACAGCATTCCTTCTGTCATCAGGGACTAATGGTTTTCTTGTTGCCTTTGCTCTGAGCTTCAAACAGCCTCTCTCATTTTCATGGATTTTTTTTCCCTCCCACAATACCTTTTTCTTATCCACGTCTTCATTCATTAATCCTTCTTATGCATGACTCATTTTCCCCGTGTACAAGACAGCTCTCTTGGCTGCTTCTACGCCAATTGTTCTTTTACTAAGCTTTGGGTTCATTTCAAAGTCTTTCTAAATACCTGTTCCCCTTTCTTTCCCTTTTCATTTCCTCTTAACATTATTTACTTAAAGCATTTAAAAGTGAAATTTCAAAACCCTTCCCCAGACTTGGCTCTCATCAGCTGTGTTCCCTAGAGAAGAACAAGGTATCATCAAAAATTAGATAGAAAATCTAGCATTGTTTGTATTTCAGTTCAAGGAACATTTGTTGAATCCTCCTACTTAAGTCAGATGCATAGTACATAGAATCGCATAATTAAAATAAATTCTGAGTGCCAGAAACTCTCCGGTCCAGCCTCTGTATTCCCATAACCTTTGTCCTGACCACTTGCTCTCAGCACATAAGCATGCCTGTCTCATACACACATACACACACACACACACACCCCTGAACCACACTCACATACAATTGATGCTGTCAGCTTCACAACCAAGCTTTTTAAAATGAAATATTATATTTCCTGTCTTCACTCCTTCAACTCCTATTAAATGTTCTAATCCATTGCAACTTTCTCCATCTGTTAACATACCACCCATACTACTCCTACTTTTAAAAAAATATAACCCACTATTAAAAATCCTCTCTGATTATTCACCCTGCACTTGCATGTATTTATTTGTAAGTCTGCTTTCCTTATCAGACTGATGCCCACAAGGACAAGGATTACATTTAACTTTGACTTAAATCCTGATAAATTACTGTTTAAATTGCTATTAACTGTGTTTAACTTATAAAAACAGCGATTTTGGTTCAACCTACTATTTATGTGTTCTTAGCATGAAATACAGTGAGTGGTACAAAGCTTAAGTTCAATAAATACTCAATAACCAAATTAATAAATAAAATTCCATAATTTATAGACTTGCAGAGTAGCTGTTGCAAACTTCAAAACGTACATTTATTTTTCTGAATGTATTTTTTCTTAAATATTTTCTTCTCAAAAGCTTCAAGAACCAAAATATATTTTACCAAAAAGGAAAACCTATATATATATATATTAGAATCTAATATATTGTAAACATTATTCTGTAAGTGTATAAGAAATCATATTATAGATTTTAGAAATAAAACATTTAACTGACATTGTTATTATATTACAATTATTAACATCGTGGTAAAAATTTGGAGCTTATATTATTTTTTATGAAAATTGTTTCAACTTTCTTTCAGTGTGTTTCCTTAAATGAAAAGATAATACTGTAATTGAGAAGTAAATTTTACATTTAGAACAGTAACCTATAAGTCTGTTTCTTATCACAGGGCAGTGGTTAAGAATCAGGTGACACTGATTTCTAGCCATTTTCCTGAGTTGGAGAGTTTACTTTACCTTAAAATTTTATCTTTGGAAACATTTGAAGAACAAGGACCTTTTCTCTAATCAGAAACCACATCCAAAAAAAGGTAGAAAGGTATTCTACCTTTCATTCTTTCTAGAAAATGCATTTCATTTTTCCTTTGCCTGAGTTAATAATGTTTTTCCAATTCTCTTTTTAATGGCTTGATCGTGATCCTGGACATTTTTGTTGTTGCTCTTATATTTTATTGTCCTGGAGGGTGTTGAACTGGGCAAATTATATCATATCATCCTTTATATTATCAAATCAAATGTATTATTTAAGTAAGCTAGAAGAGTTGAAAGAAAATGTATTCAGTACAGATAGCTGGAGACATAGGAAGCCTTTACATCAAGCAGGAAAATTACGGCTCAGACATTCACCATGTAAGCATGGAAGCCAAAGTCCACCCCTGGGACTGCACTCCTACTCACCTGAGAAAGCCTGGGAAGCACAATGGAACAAGTGTCACTGTTTGTGCATCCTTGTTGGGGAAGGACACGCTCAGGTGGATTTGTTTGCCTGTCTTCTGTGAAAGCCTATTGGAAACAGAGGGTACAGCAGTCCTAGCAAAAGGAGAATTCCAATAACAGAGGGAAGGAAACAAATCATTATTGTTCAGACACAGTGTTGTATATACCTTTACATATCCACTTGTATACAGTATTGGATACAATTAGGTAACCTATGGAAGGCTCAAAATTCTGTTTTGCCAAGAAAAGTCCAAATGACAGTGCTAAATAGATGGAAAAATGTCTATAATTGTGCAAATATCACATTGGCTGATTCATTTCAAAGAAAGAACTCAACTTTCTAAAAGGGAAAATGCTTATGTAGAATTGTGTGCTAGAAAAACAAAATAGTTCGAAGCCAGATGAGGTAGATTAGAATTGAATTTTGCAACTTTGGGCAAATTGCCTGAGTCTTGGGACATGGCTTCCTCAAATGGAAATGAAAATAAGAATTTATGCTTTTAACAATGGATAGATCAACTAGAAAGAAAATTAATAAGGAAATACTGGACTTGAATTGCACTTTTGACTAAATGGACCCAACATACATTAGTGGAACTTTCCATCAGCAGCAGCAGAATACACATTTTTCTCTAGGCACGTGGATTGTTCTCCAGGATAGACTATATGTTAGGCCACAAAACAAATTTTAATAAATTTAAGGAATTGAAATATTATCCAGGATCATTTCAGATCATCATGGAACGAAACTAGAAATCAACAGCAAGAAGAATCTTGAAAAACTTACAAGTATGTATAAATTAAACAACAACATCCTAAATGGCCAATAGGTCAAAGAGGAAATCAAAAGGAAAATTTAAAAATATCTTGAGATAAATGACAACGAAAACACAACATACCAAGACCTATGGGATGCAACAAAAGCTTAGCTGTTCTAAGAAGAGCAATAAATGTCTACATTTAAAAAAGAAAAGAGATCCCAAGTAAATATTCTAACACTAAGCCTTGAGGATGTAGAAAAAGAACAAACTAAGCCCAAAATTAGCAGAAGGAAGGAAATAATAAAAATCAGAACAGAAGTAAATCAAATAAAGATAAGAAAAACCATAGAAAGAATCTATAAAACTAAGAGTTACTTTAAAAAAATAAACTAAATGTAAAAACTCTTAGTTACTTTGAGAAGAAAAGAAGACTCAAAAATAAAATAAAAAAATGAAAGTGAAGTTACAACAGACACCTCAGAAATAAAAAGGATCCTAAGAGACTATTATGAACAATTATATTCCAACAAATTGGATAATCTAGGGGAGATAGATAAATTCCTAGAAAATACAACTTACTAAAATTGAGTCAAGAAGAAATAAAAAGCCTGAATAGACCAATAACAAATAAAGAGATTGAAGAAGTAAGCAAAAACTGCCCAAAGAGAAGCCCAGGACCAGATGGCTTCCCTGCTGAATTCTGCCAAATATTCAAAAAAAGAGTTACTACTAATACTTCATAAACTCTTCCAAAACTACAGCTAGAGGAAATACTTCCTAACACATTTCATGAGGCCAAAATCACCTTGGTACCTAAGCCAGACAAAGATATCACAAGAAAAGAAAACTATATGCCAATTTCTCTGATGAACATTGATGCAAAAATCCTTGATAAAATATGAACACTGAATTCAACAACATATCAGAAAGATTATGTATCATGACCAAGTGGGATTTATCTTTGGCATGCAAGTCTGGCTTAACATACACAATCAATCAAGGTGATACATCACATTAGTAGAATGAAAGATAACCGTATGATCATCTCAGTTGACATGGGAAAAGCATTCAACAAAGTCCAACATTCTTTCTTGATTAAAAACTCTCAATAAGTTAAGTACGGAAGGAAAGCTCCTCAAAAAAATAAAGGGCATTAATTTTAACTCCCACAGCTAACATCAGTAGGGAAAAACTGAAAGTTTTTCCACTAAGATCTGGTACAAGGCAAGGGTGCCCACTTTTACTACTATTTATCATATTACCATAAATACTAACAAGGGCAATCAGTCAAGAAAAAGAAATAAAAGGCAAGCAGAACTGAAATTATCTCTATTTGTAGAAGATGTGATTCTATATGTAAAAAAACCCAAAGATTTTACCAAAAAATCCTGTCAGAACTAGTAAGAGAGTTCAGTAAAGCTAAAGGATACAAAATCAACATACAAAAATCCGTAGTGCTTTTATGCACAAATAATGACCTAGCTGAAAAAGAAATCAAGAAAACAATCCCCTTTATGATAGCATGAAAAATACTTGGGAAAAATTTAACCAAGTTGAAAGATTCGTAACTATAAACTGTAAACTATAAAACATTCATGAAAGAAATTGCAAAGACACAATAAATAGAAAGATATCCAAAACCCATGGGGTGGAAGAATTAATATTGCTAAAATATCCATACTACCCAAAGCAATACACAGATTCAACACAATTGCTATCAAAATCTTGATGACCTTCTTCACAGAAATAGAAGAAAATCCTAAAATTCATATGGAAACATAAAAGACCCCAAATAGCCAAAACTGTTGAGCAAAAAGAACAAAGCTGGAAGCATTACACTTCCTGATTTAAAATTATATTACAAAGCCAAAGTAATTAAAACAGCATGGTAGTGGCATAAAAACAGAAACACAGACCAATGGAACAGAATAGAGAGTCCAGAAATAAATCCAAACATACATGGTCAACTAATTTTTGATAAATCACCATCAAGAGGACATAATGGGGAAAGAACAGTCTTTTCTATAAATGGTGCTGGGAAAACTGGATTTTCACATGCAAAGGAATGTAATTAGAATCTTATCTTACATGATATGCAAAAATCATCTCAAAATGGATAAAAGCTCTAAATTCAAGACCAGAAACTATAAAATTCCCAGAAAAGAACACAGGGGAAAAGCTCCTGGACATTGGCCTTGGCAATGATTTTCTGGATATGACACTAAATGCTCAGGCCACTAAAGGAAAAATAAATAAATGGGACTATATCAAACTAAAAAGCTTTTCCACAGCCAAGAAAACAATTAACAAAGTGAAATGGCAGCCTACAGATTGGAAAAAAACAAATATGCAACCCATACATCTGATAAAGGGTTAATATCCAAAATATGTAAAGAACTCACACAACTCAATAATATAAAAGCTAATAACCTAATTTAAAAGTGGGCAAAAGACCTGCATAGACCTTTCTTCAAGGAAAACATGAAAATCACCAACAGGTATAGGAAAAGGGCCTCTACATAATTAATTATCAGGGAAATGCAAATCAAAACTACTGAGATAACACCTCACGCCCATCAGGATGGCTATTATCAAAAAGCCAAAAGACAATAAATGTTGGCGAGGGTGTGGAGAAAGAGGAACTCTTGTACACCACTGGTGGGAATATAGATTGGTACATTCTACATTGGGAATGTAGAATGCAGATTGGTACAGCCATTATTAGAAATAGAACTACCGTGAGCCAGCAGTCTTTCTTTGGGGCATATACACACAGGAAATGAAATCACCATCTCATAAAGATATCCGCACTCTTATGTTCATTGCAGCATTATTCATAGTAGCCAAGATATGGAAACAATCTAAGTGTCCGTCAATGCACGAATGGGTTAAAACACCTGTGGTATATACATACCATGAAATATTATTTAGCCTTAAAAAAAGAATGAGATCTTGTCATTTGCCACACTATGGATGAACTTGGCATTATGCTAAATGAAATAAGTTAGACCAAAAAATGCATAATCTCACTTATATGTGGAATTGTTTTAAAAAAATTCAAACCTACAGAGCTGGAGAGAGAACAAAACAGTGTTTACCAGGGGCAGAGTGTTGGGAAGAAACAGGAGATGCAGGTCAGAGGATACAAAGTAATAGGAACATAGAATGAGCAAATCCACAGATATAATGTACAAAATGAGGACTAGAGCTAATAAAATTGTACTGTATTTGGATTTCATGCTAAATGAATACATTTTAGCTGCTTGTGCCACAAGAACAACAAAAAAGAGGTAACTGTGAGAGTTGATAAACATGTAAATTGGAGTAACTATATGAGTTGATAAATATGTAAATTGGGATAAATATATGAATTGTTAATATGTAAATGTTTGACTCTAGTAACATTTTTACCATCTATATGTATCCATAACATCATGTTGTATACCTTAAATGTACACAATAAAACTTACTTTAAAAAATTTGAAAATGGCATGATTGTTACATTCAGTAGTATTTGATGTTCAACATGCAGCCATTTGGACTTTCTAAAGTTTAGTTAAATAATAAACCACTTGAAACATGGGAGAAAAAAGAATTCATGCTTCTCAGGGGGTATTGTGAACATGGAGCCTTTGAAAGCATTTTGTATGAATGAAATCTGGAACTAATGTTAATGACCTTAGCTTCTACTTCCAGAGAGGTAGTTAGCAAGCTACAGCATAGTTGCCTGCTTTTTAGCCCTCTGGCAGCTGCCTGGTATTTGCTCACTGGGCCTTGAAAGAAGGTCAGCAGAGCAGAAAGAGTGGGCTGAAGCCAGACCTTACTTTGAATCCTGGCTCCATTACTGACACGTTGAGTAACCCTTAGAAAGTTATTTATTGGGAAGGTAGTATGTGTAGTGGTCAAGTGAATTGAGTATGTGTTTCGAATTTCATCTCTATCACTCAGCAGTCTTGTAACCTTGGGGATGTTGTTCAACCTCAATTAATATACTTGTTAAATGTAGATAACAATGTATACTTCTCTTAGTATTGAGAGGAATGATAATAATTGGATATTCATAGCCACATCTGATGGAGACTCATAGAAGAGAGTTCATTTGTGTTTTTGAAATGAATAAATAAGTTTTATCCTTAAAATTCACCAGACAATCCGGTGTGTAGGGAAGTTGGGAGGAGGACTTTTAGCAAACATGTAGACTTGGAAATCTTCCCCCATATGTGAGAAAAGCAAACTGTCTCATGAAGGGTCAAATGTTTCTACAGAGCTCAGGATGCTAATTCCCACACTACATTCCTGTACCACATGGACTGACTATGACTATGAAATAAACTTAAGAAGGAATAACGCTTTAAACATAGTCTCCTCTACACCTGTAAATATGGGTTGTCTTTGGAGACTCTGGTGACTGCCTTTATGGTGCACAATTCACATTAAGACACAAGGCAGAGGTTCTAGCAACTGTAAACCCTATAGATCCTTCTCAGTCTCCAAAAAAAGGCAGGAGATGAGACATGTTCACATACAATGAGATGAAAAGCCAAACATCAGAGAACTCAACTCTGCCATCTGGGGCCTATTTCACATTTGTCATGAAATCCAGGCAAGGATCAATTAATGACAGGCAGCAACACCAGTTGTGAAAGGTGATGCAGTGTCATAAATAACATGGTTTGGGGCAGAAAGAACTGGAGCTGCAAGCTGTCTTCTGCCTGGAGATTCAATTCTATTTTTCCATATTCTACTTGTGACCAAAAACACAAGAAAGATGTTGGATGCCCAGCTAAAACTTCTTATGACTGGAAGCACATGCTACCAGGGCATCTGTCTCTCTCTTTATTATAGCGAGTCATCAATCTTCCACTGGGTGAGACCTAACCAATCCCTCTCCTTACAGACATTTAGGTTATAATAATAATAAAAATAAATAATTATTATTATCCATAGAGAACTTCATAGTTTGAAAAGTCCTCTTTTATGTATTAGCTCATCTTCTTCTCACAATAATCCCAGTGAATAAATGCTATGCATTATAGGACAAAAACATTTGGCTGGAATTCTAAAATAAATTCTTGGTTGGCTGTCTACAATCATCACATATGTTGAAGGAGATGATCTCATAGAATTATCCAGGCAAAGGAAGACTCTAATACTATGCAAAGCTTCAGTTCCAAATCCTTTTACTATGGCAAAAAAAAAAAGGCTGGACAAAAGGTAAGATTTCTTTCTTCTTTTAAATCACTTTCCCCTGATCTTATGCTTGTTCCCACTTGATCATGTAGAGATAAAGTCACCTTTTCCTAAGTGTGAGGGTGATGAGTTGTAAGAGAGAAAAACATTCCAAAATGGAAAAAGGAGACCTAAACAAGACCAAGAAGTAAATAGATAATCTAGAGTCATCAGTTTCACAGAAAAGAGAAAAGCAACAACTCTGTTCTCTGTCCCAAAGCTCCACCTCTGGCTTACTACCCAGGAGTGTCATTTGCAGTGATATTTCTCAGCAGTTCTCCTCCACAGAAAGGAGAAGATGGAGGAGATTTTGCACTCCACTCATGAAGGATCCAAGTGATGCAATGTCCCACTCAAGAAGGGAGAAATGAGATTGCCAAACTAGCAGAAAAAAATCTTTTCTTCATCCCTCTGAGGCCAGTTTTCCAAACTAGACTCTGCTTCTTTGTATCCATGTCGTAACAATTGACATTGACCCTTCACACCTCTGAAAGGTATGCTTCTGGTTAAGATATGGAAAAAGATGAGACTTTCATTCCCTTGATAACAAGCAGTAAAACCTGGGCAAAATTTTGAGGATGTTTTCGACAGGGTTAGCAAGGAATGGTGAATGCAAGTGAGCCTCGACGCACCAAATTAGAAATTACCTCTAAACAGATGAGCCAAAACCAGTGGCAGATTGCATAAATAGGACCAGGTACCTAATATAGTTATTGTCAGGCAGAAAGGTTGATTAGCTGTAGATAGAGAGGCATTGTAGAAATGAGGAGAAAATAGCTAAGCCTTAGACCACAGTGTAGGCTGGCAACACTGATTTTTTTTTTAATTTTTGATAAAAACTGTAGACCTATAAATTCAAAGAGCTGAAATAATTATTCAGGAGGAATAACTACCAAATGACAGAGGGAGAGAGATTGCTAAAATAAAAAGACAATTAAAAAAAACAAAAAAAGTTAAAATAGCAAGAGAAAATGACACATTGCTTAGAGATAATCAACAATAAGAATTATAACTGATTCCTTATCAGAAACAATGTAAGTCAGAAGATAATAAAGTGACATCTCTATAGTGTTATAAGAAAAAAAGATAACAACCCAAAATTCTATTCTATTACTCAAGAAGAATAGTCTTCAAACATTCAGGTGCAATAAAAATATTTTCAAATAAATGAAAGCTGTGAGAATTTGTCACCAGTACATTTGCACTTTAAGAAAGGCTAAAGGAAATACAGTTGTCTCTTGGTATATGTGGGGGATTGGGTACAGGACCCCTCTCTATAAAAATCTGTGCATACTCAAGCCCCACAGTCAGCTCTACAGAACTCACAGTTAAGTAGAGTCTGCCCACTGTATGCTGATTTCACATTCTGCTAATACTGTGTTTTTGGTTCACTTTTTGTTGAAAAGAATCTGTGTATAAGTGGGCCTGTGCAGTTCAAACTCACATTATTCAGGGTCAACTGTATTTCAGAAGAAAGAAGTTATACCATAAAGAAACTTGACTCTATAGGAAGAAATGTATATATGTATTAGGCAAATACAAAAAACTAATTTTTGCTTTTTATATTTATGTTAAATACCACTTTTTTTTAAAGAAAAATAAGCAAAAATAATAATATATCAGTGGGTTATAACGTGTGGAAGATAAAAAATTGACAGCAGTACAAAGGACAGAAGGAGTGTAGATTAAAGTACAGTGTTGTATTATTTTACAAAAAGCAGTATAATATTATTTTAAGGTTGATTGTGACAAGTTCAACATGTCTGTAATAACTCCTAGAGAAACACTAAAAGTAGAACAAAGAGGCATACCTAAAAAGTCAATAAATAGAAGACACAGAATACTAAAAAATACTTAAAACAGTCCAAAATAAGGCAGGAAAGGAGGAACAAAGAAACAAAGAATAGATGGGACAACCAGATAAGAAATTTAAAAATAATAGCTTTAAATAAAACCTTATCAAAAATAAATTAAATGTAAATGAACTAAATGCTATAACTAAAATTCAGAGATTTTCAGACTGGATAAAAACATAGCATATTATGTTTATAGTTTCAAATATAAAGACAAGTTGAAAGTGAAAGATGAAAAATGATATAAAATATAAAGCACTGAACACAAGAAATTGATGAGGCCAAATTAACATCAGGGTAGACTTCAAGACAAGAAATATTATCAGAGATAAGTTGCACATTTCATAAAAATAGAGGCCAATTCACTAGGAAGACATAATCCTGAATGTGTTTTTAACCAATAATAGAGGTTCAAAATAAATGCACTAAAATTGAGAGAACTAAAGGCAGAAATATAGTCAAATTCAATTATCATGGAATATTATAACACTTCTCTGTAAGCAATTGATAAAACAATTAGGCCAAAAAAATCAGTGAAAATACAGAAGATTTGAACAACACTATCAGCTGTCGTAACCTAATTGCCTTGTAGAAGACGCTCCACCCAAGAGCAGCCTTTTCAAGCGCACATGGAGAATTCCCCAAGATATGCCGTAGAGTGGGCCATTAAATATCTCATTAAAAAAATTTTTTTTTTTTTTGAGATGAAGTCTTGCTCTGTTGCCAGGCTGGAGTGCAGTGGTGCAATCTCAGCTCACTGCAACCTCTGACTCCCTGGTTCAAGCAATTCTCCTGCCTCAGCCTCCTGAGTAGCTGGGATTACAGGCACGTGCCACCATGCCCAGCTAATTTTTTATTTTTAGTAGCGAGGGGGTTTCACCATGTTGGCCAGTATGATCTCGATCTCCTGACCTCGTAATCCGCCCACCGCAGCCTCTCAAAGTGCTGGGATTACAGGCGTAAGCCACTGTGCCCAGCCCTCATTAAATTTTAAAGGATTGAAATGATAGGTATTCAAAACCGTTAACAATAAAATGTTGTGAAATTCCCCCTACAATTAGAAATTGAGCAATGAATACTCTTCAAGGAAGAAAACACAGAGAAATCAGAAAATACTTTGAATGGTGATATGAACAGAGCATATCAAAATTTATAGGCTGCAGCTAAGTCAGTATTTAGAAAAAAAGTATTTGTTGGATTTTTATATTAGAAAATAGAACTGTTTTAAAGTCAATGACTGTTGCTTCCATATTAAGAAACCAAGAAAAAAAGCAAATTAAACACAAAGGAAGTAGAAAAAAATAAAATAATAAAGAAGAGAGTAATAATCGATGAAATAGAAAACAAACAGTAGAGGAAACCAACAGAACCAATAAGCGGTTCCTTAAAAATGTTATTAAAATTGTTAGATGACTAGCAATGCTGTTCAAGAAACATAAAAGTCACCAATTACCAATATTAGGAATGAAATGGAGGATATAAACATTGATCATACAAACAATAGGGAAATATATTATAAACACCTTTATGCCATTAAATTTTACAGGTTACATGAAATGGACAAACTTCTTGAAAGACATATGAAGAAACAGAAAATGTGAATAACTATCTGTTAAATAAATTGAATTGATGATTAAAAACCTTCCCATAAAAAAAACTCTAAGCTCAAATGTCTGCCATGAATAATAGCAAGCTTACACAAACTCTTTTAGAAAAGAGGAGAAATTATTTCTTCCCAACTTATTTAATGATGTTAAAATAGCTTGACAACAAAAACATGACAGGAGCATTATAAGAAAGGAAAATTAGGCCGGGCGCGGTGGCTCACGCCTGTAATCCCAGCACTTTGGGAGGCCGAGGCGGGTGGATCACAAGGTCAGGAGATCGAGACCGTCCTGGTTAACATGGTGAAACCCCGTCTCTACTAAAAATGCAAAGAATTAGCCAGGCGCAGTGGCGGGCACCTGTAGTACCAGCTACTCCGGAGGCTGAGGCAGGAGAATGGCGTGAACCCGGGAGGCGGAGCTTGCAGTGAGCCGAGATAGCGCCACTGCACTCTAGCTTGGGCGACAGAGCGAGACTCTGTCTCAAAAAAAAAAAAAAAAAGGAAAATTAAAGACTAATATTCCTAATGAACCTAGACATAAAAAGCTTTTACCTAGTATTAGCGATTATGCTAAATTATATTTAAATATATAATGTAATTATATGTAAGTTATATAAGTATATATAAGTATTTATATAAATTTAAATATAGTTATATATTTTTAAGTATATATAAGTACAAATTATTGAATTAGTATAATTTAAGTTATACTAAATATATATGAGAGGACTTCAAACACCTTGTGGAAAAATGGAATTAAAAGATGAAAATAAGAAATGCAAAGTTTGTTTTTCAATATAAGCTCCATCAAGTTCAAGACAATTTTGTAAGTGATGATACCAGCCATTTAATTCATCCCTAAATAACTGAGAGTCCTGAAAATTCAACCATGTCAATGCAGTCTTTTTTATATTATTAACTGAAGAAAAATAGTTGCCCTTTGAAGATATTTTTAAGATTAGGAAATAAAAGGAAGGCAGAAGGAGTCAAATTAGGTCTGTAATGTGGACACCTAATGATTTCTGACCAAAACTCTCAAAAAATTGCCCTTTGATTAGAGGAATTATAGGAATACCATTGCAGTGGAGAACTCTCTGGTAAAGCTTTCCCTGCCCTTTTTTTTTTTTTTTTTTTTTTTTGCTAAAGCTTTGGCTTTCCCAAAACACTCTCATAATAAGCCAATATTATCATCTTTCAGCCCTCCAGAGAGTCAAGAAGTAAAATGGCTTGAGCATCCCAAAAACTATTGCCATGGCTTTCGCTCTTCACTGGTCCACTTTGGCTTTGACCGGATCACTGCCACCTCTTGATAGTCATTGCTTTGATTGTACTTTGTCTTCAGGATCATACTGATAAAGCCATATTTTATCTCATGTTAAAATTATTCAAAGAAATGCTTCAGGACTTTAGTCACACTTGTTTAAAATTTTCATTGAAAGCTCTGCTCTTGTCTGCAACTGATCTGGGCACAACAGTTTTGGCACCCATTGGTGGAAAGTTTGCGCAACTTTAAGTTTTCAGTCAGAATTGTGTAAGCTGAACTAGCTGAGATGTCTGTGGTGTTGTCTATTGTTTGTGCAGATAATAATCAGGTTTTTTCTTAGTTAAGGCACAAGCAAGATTAATTTTCCCACACAAATTGATGTGGCTGGTCTGCTGCTGTAGGCTTCATCTCCAACATTATCTCATCCTTTTTTAAAATTAGTTATCCATATGTAAACTGTTAATCTGGGGGACAGACATTATCCGCATAAACTTTTTATAAAGCATCAATAATTTCAGCATACTTCCACCCAAACTTCATCATAAACTGGATGTTTATTTCTGTTTCAATTTTAGCAGAACTAATATGGTTTTGATAGGGGCTCTTTTAAAACTGATGTCTTATCCTTAGTTCCTCAAACTAGATCTGTTCAAACATGGTATAATACGATATTAATATATTTTAGTGCAAAAAGTAATTGAAATCCATGTATAGTTTTATTGCATAATATATATTTTCCATGAACATTTTGAAGACTCTTCATGTGTGTGTGCGTATGTGTGCATGGACAGTGGGGAGGAAGAGAGAGAGTATGAGGAATTGCTTTATGCAATTATGGAGATTGACAAGTCCCAAGATCTGTAACTGGCAAGCTGGAGATCCATAAAAACTGATGATGTTGTTTCAGTCCAAGTTTGGAGGCAAGAAAATCCAATATCCCAGCCTGAAGACAGTGAGGCAAGAGGAGTTACCTCTTACTCTTTGAATGGTCAGCTCTTTTGTTCTATTCAGAGCTTCAATGGATTGGATAAGGCCCACTCACATTAGAGAGAAAAACCTGTTTTTATTTTATCTACTGATTCAAGTGTTAATCTTATCAGAAACACCCTCATAAACTCACTCAGAATAATGTTTGACCAAATATCTGGGTGCCCTATGGGCCTGTCAAGTTGACACACAAAATTAATCATCACACTCCCTAAGATCAGGAACAAAACAAAAATATTCCCCTTTCACCACTTCTGTTCAACAAGTAATGGAGTTACTAGCCTGTGCAATTACATAAGAGAAAGACATAAATGGCATAAAGATTGGGGAAGATAAGTAAAGTTGTCTTTATTTACCGATGACATGATTATGTATATAGAAAACTCAAATAAATCTACCCCAAAATAAAAAAGCTATTAGACTTAATAATTAAAGTTTTTGAGGTAATGAGATGTAAGATCAATATACAAAACTCAATTGTACTTCTATATACTAGCAGCAAACAATTGGTGAATGAGATTCAAATAAAACCTTTCGCATAACAGCATCAAGGAACATAAAACAGGAAACAAATAATCAAATGTGTATTAAACTTTTACTCTAAAAACTATAAAACGTTTCTGAGATAAATTACAGTAGACATAAATAAAAAGACATAGCATGTTTATTGATGGGAAGATGTAAATTCTCCCCAAACTGACCTATAGTTTCAAATAAATCTCAAATCAAATTTAAATAGCAGCAAGTACATTTTTGGTGAAGTTTATAAACTGGCTATCAAATTTATATGTAAAAGCAAAAGAGCTAGAATAGCCAAAACAATCTTGAAGAAAAAGCTGATGTCCTTACACTACTTGATTGCAAGATTTACCACAAAGCTATGGTAATTGATAAAATTTGTTATTGGTGAAACAATAGGCAAATATATCAGTGGAACATAATAGATCCCATAAATATTCTCACTTATAGTTACCTTATTTTCACAAAAGTATCAACAATTCAATGGGGAAATTTTTTTCAAAAAATTCTTTTAGAACTGGTTAACTACTTGAATAAAAGTGAACTTTGACAGGTACATCACACTTTAATAGAAAATTTATTCAATAAAAATCATAACAACTCAATAAAATGCAATAAAATGCAATTTTGAAGGCAACTAGATTCTAAGAGTCAATATAGGATGATATATTTATGACCTTTTGGTAGGCAAGGATTTATTCTAACACAATGAAAAAGCAAAGGATGTCAGCAAGATGGCCAACTAGAGATACCTGCCATTTGTTCTCCCCACTTAGCCACAAAAAAAGGACCAAAAGCAACAAATAAACAGCTAAAATTTGACTGGAGTATTGAAGGGAAAGAGCTGGAGTACAGTGGGGTAGTGAAGAGGCACCTGTGGTGATTGGAAGTTTAGGAAGGCAGAATGGAGGCACTTGGTCTCTGAAGCCCCATCTTCCCCATCCAGATTAGATCTGCCTGGAGTCAGGAGGGACTTCCTGTTTTGGGGAAAAGGTAAGCACAAGATCCCTGGTGACCCCCATTACCACCACAAACACTTATAGTCCTTACAACAGAAGAAACCCTGTCCTTCCAAGCCCTGAGCCCAGTTTGGAGAACTGTCAGGAATTCATGCAGCTGCATTGCCGCAGATTAAGAGCACAAGATATGCATTTCCCACCCACTATCCAACCCTTGTGAGTCAAGCTGCTGCAGCATGGCACCATCATGAGACCAGAGCCACCTCTGGAGTGCATCATGCTGTGGAGACCAGTAGCCACTGCACTGGGGCTCCATCTTCATTCCACCAAGCCCACAGAGGTGGTGGAACACCACAATTCCAGCTGTGTGGAGCCTGGGCCCAGGATTGGCTGTGACTCTGGTCCTGCACAGCAGAGAAACCAACCCCTGCTTCTTCCCTTCCCACTAGAGGAACAGATTGGCAGTACTGTTGAAGGCAAACCCACCTTTGAGCTGGCCAAACTGCTTCTTGCCCTTTCTCAAGATGGAGAGGCCCCCAAGCCTCCAAGCAACTGATATGTTCCCAGGCCAGAGGAACAGCTATGCACTCATACTCAGAACCTGAGAAACAGACCTGTAGAATCCCCACCAAGCACAGCCTGCTCAATGGCCCTGCATCTATAATCAGGGATTAAGAAACAGTCCCACAGGCCCCCAGGCTAGCCAAGTAATCAAGAGTTTAAACTACTGCAAGGACAAAAAACCAAACACCACATGTTCTCACTCATAGGTGGGAATTGAACAATGAGAACACTTGGACACAGGAAGGGGAACATTACACACTGGAGCCTGTCGTGGTGTGGGGGGAAGGGGGAGGGATAGCATTAGGAGAAATACCTAATGTAAATCACGAGTTAATGGGTGCAGCACACCAACATGGCACATGTATACATATGTAACAAACCTGCACGTTGTGCGCACGTACCCTAGAACTTAACGTATAATTTAAAAAAAAAAGAGTTTACAATTTGAATGTGAGAAACAGCCCCATGGGCCACTCCTGGTGGGTAAGTCCCAGACCAGTCAAGCAGCCTTGCTGCAATGTCACAAGCCTGATGCAGGGCCTTGTGCCCACAGACACCACCCCTAAGACCACCCAAGCAGCCTTGCACCAAGATCTCAGGCCAAAGAAGAAGAGCTGTTCCTAGCAGGTATGCCTTCCAGGCCAGCTGAGCAACCACATGCTTGCATTCCTGATCAGAGTAACAAGCCTGAGGCCACAACCCCAGCAAGTCAGATCCCAAATTGGTTGATGCACTGTGTGCCTCTGAACACCCCGATATGAGAAATATCTCAGCAAACACCCCTGACAAAGCTGTACTACCATCACTACAAACTCTCTCAGCCTAGGCTACTGAAAATCTTACAAATTCCATCAGTGTGGATTACAACTGAAGAAAGTAAATGGAGAATGAACTACTCCATTCACTTAGAAGCAAATACAGTGCATCCTACTGAATTGACACCCTAAGACTCATTCATAGGAATAAGTCTTTCTCCATGAAACCTACTTCATAAAATTGGAAGAGGCAATTTCTCTACCAGATGCATAAAAATCAATGTAGGACACATCAAACAGGAATAAGGAAGGAAACATGATACTACAAAGGGAAACAATAATTCTCCAATAATAGCCCCGAATCATGAGAAAATATATGACACACCAGAAAACAGACTTCAAAAAAAAATCTTAAGGACACTCAGTGAGATACAAGAGAATACAGATAGACAATTCAACAAAATCAGAATACAATTCAGATTTGAATAGGAAATTAAAAATATATATATCATGAGAAAGAACCAAACAGAAATTCTAGAACTAAACAATTCAATGAATGAAATTAAAAAAAAATACAATTGCGAGCTTCAACAACACACTAGACCAAGTGAAAGAAAGAATTTCTGAAGTTGAAAAAGCAGATCTTTTGAAGTAACACAGAAAGTCAAAGAAAGAAAAGAATAAAGAATAAAAAAGAATTTAAAAGCCTACAGGTTTTATGGGACATCAGTAAGTGAACAAATGTTTGTGTTATGGGCATTCAGAAGGAGAAGAGAAGGTGAGGAAAATATATGTAATGAAATCATAGCAAAAATATCCATCCCCAAGTCCTGAGAGAGAGATGGACATCCAGGCAAAGGAAGTTCAAAGAACTGCAAATAGTTTCAATGCAAACAGGTCCTCATTCAGGCAGAGTATGGTCAAACTGTGGAAAGCCAAATACAAAGAATTCTAAAAGCAGCAAGACAAAAGTATCAAGTCAAACCTAAGGGAATTCTCATTAGACTAGCAGCTAATTTCTCAGCAGGAACCTTACAGGCCAGGAGAGAATGCAATATTTCAAAGTATTGAAAGAAAAAAAAAGCTGCCAGTTAAGCATATTATGGCCAGCAAAGCCATCTTTCAAAAGTGAAACGGAAATAAGTATTTTCACAGACAAGCAGAAACTAAGGGAATGTATTACTCTTAAACCAGACCTAAAAGAAATTCCTAGGAGAGTTTTGCATCTGAAAGTGAAAAGACAATACCATTGTGAAAAAACACACAAAACCATGAACCTCACAAGTAGAGCCAATACACAAAGGAGGAAGAGAAAGGAATAAAATGTTATCACTACAGAAAACCACCCAACCTCAAAAATAAGCAATAAGAGAGGAATCAAGGAAAAAAAGACATACAAAACAACCAATAAAATGACAGGGGTAATTCCTTGAACATCAATAATAATCTTGAATGCAAATGAGTTACATTCCTTATTTAAAAGACATAGACTGGCTGAATGGATTAAAAACACAAGACCCACCTACATGCTGCCTACAAGAAACTCACCTCATCTCCAAAGACACACAAAAACTGAAAGTGAATGGATGGAAAAAAATATCCCATGTAAATTTTAACCAAAAATGAGCAGGACTAGCTATATTTATATCAGACAAAGCAGAATTCAAGTCAAAAGGTATAAAAAGAGACAAAGAAGGACATATAACAATAAAGGGATCAATTCAGCAAGAGAATATAACAATAGTATTTATGCACTCAACAATGGAGCACCCAGATATATAAAGCAAATATTATCAGATCTAAGGGGAGAAATAGACCCCCAAATAATAGTAGTTCTGGACTTCAGCACCCCACACTGAGCATTGGACAGATCATGTAGACAGAAAATCAACAAAGAAACAGTGGATTTAAACTGCACCACAGACCAAATGGAATTAACATTTACAGGACATTTTACCCAACAGCTGCAGAATATGCATTCTTTTCATCAGCACATAGACTGGCCATGCATTAGGAACCAAGGCAAATCTTAACATATTTTTCAAAGTCAAAATCATATCTGACCACAATGGAATAAAATTAGACATCAATAACAAGTGAAACTTCAAAACTATACAAATACATGGAAATTGAACAACATAATTCTGAACAAACGGTGGGTAAAGGAAGAAATTAAGAATAAAATTTAAAATAGAAACACAATATACCAAAACCAATGGCACAGCAGAAGCAGTATTAAGAGGCAAGTTTATAGCAATATATGTTTACGTAAAAAAACTAGAAAGATTTTCAACAAACAATCTAAATCATTAAGTTGTTCACCGCAAGGAACTACATATTAGTCAGGGTTCTCTAGAGAGACAGAACCTAGAAGAACAAAGCAAGCCCAAAATTAGTAGAAGGAAATAAATAATAAAAACCAGAGCAGAAATAAATGAAATTGAGACTTAAAAAACAGTACAAAAAGATCAACAAAAAAAAAGTTTTTTTATTATGCCTGGCATGATAGCTTGCACCTGAAATCTTAGCTACTCAGAAAGCTGAGGTAGGAGGATAGCTTTAAGACAGGAGTTTGAGACTAGACTGGCAACATAGCAAGACCCCATCTCTTTAAAAAGTTGGTTTTATGAAAAGATAAACAAAATTGACAAACCATGAACTAGACTAAGAAAAAAGAGGAAAAACCTAAATAAATAAAATCAAAAATGAAAAAGTTGTCACAACAGATACCACAGAAATACAAAGGATCATTACGAACTAGTATGAATAAGCCAATAAATTTGAAAACCTGGAGGAAATTGATAAGCTTTGGTACACATATAACCTATCAAGACTGAAGCAAGAGGCAATAAAAAACCTGAAAGAGATGGAATCAGTAATAAAAAGTGTCCCAACATAGAAAAGTCCAGGACTGGATGGCTTCACCACTGAATTCTGTTGAAGATGTAAAGAGGAATTAATACCAATACTTCTCAAACTATTCCAATAAATTGAAGGGGAAATAATTCTCCATAATTCCATGAGCTAGCATTATCCTGATACCAAAACCAGACAATGACACAACAAAAAAAGAAAACTACATGCTGATGTCTCTGATGAACACTGATGCAAAAATACTCAAGATAATACTAGCAAACAGCAACTAACAAAACATCAAAAAGACAGTACATCATGATCAAGTAGGATTTATTCCAGAAATGCAGGGCGATTCATTATCTGCAAATCAATAAACATCATACATTACATCAAAAAAATGAAGAGTAAACACCATATGATCATCACAATAGATCTAGAAAAACATTTGATAAAATTCAACATTCCTTCATGATAAAAACTTTCAACAAATTAGGTATATAATAATAATAAAGGTATAATAGAGGCCATATGTGACAAACCCACAGCTAACATCATACTGAATGGGGGAAATCACAAAGTTTTTCTTCTAAGAACTGGAGCAAGATAAGGATGCCCACTCTCACTACCTTAATCAAATGGTAATGAAAGTCCTTTCCAGAGCAATTAGGCAAGACAAAGAAATAAAAGCCATCCAAATTGGAAAAGAAGAAGTCAAATTGTCCCTCTCTGTAGATGACATGATATGTAGAAAAACCTAGACTCTACCAAAAACTCATACAACAGAGCAGCAAATTCAGTAGTTGCAGTATCCAAAATTGATACACAAAAACAATGAACTAGCTGAAAAAAAAATCAAGAAGGCAATCCCATTTACAATAGCTACAAATAAAATAAAATAAAATAAAATAAAATAAAATAAAATGCCTAGAAATAAATTTAACTAAGGAGGTGAAAGGTTTCTATAAGGAAAATCACAAAACATTGATGAAAGAAATTGAAGAGGGTACAAACAAATGGAAAGAGATCCATGCTCCTGAATTAGAAGAATTAATGTTGTTAAAATAACAATACTACGCAATAAAATCTACAGATTCATTGTAATTCCTATCAAAATACCAGTGATATTATTCATGGAAATAGAAAAATAAATAAATTGTATAGAATCACAAAAGAACCTGAATAGCCAAAGCAATCATGAGCAAAAAGAACAAAGCTGGAGACATCACACTACCTGGTTTCAAAATATACTACAAAGCTATAGTAATCAAAATAGCCATGGTGTTGCCATAAAAACAGACACATAGAACAATGGAACAGAATAGAGAATCCAGAAATCAACCAACCTATCTACAGCCAACTAATTTTTGACAAAGTTGCCAAGAACACTCATGGGGAAAGGACAGTCTCTTCAATAAATGGAGCTGGGAAAACTGGATATCCATATGCAGAAGAATAAATCTAGACCCCCACCTCTCATTCTATATAAAAATCAACTCAAAATGGATCAAAGAACTAAATGTAAGAACTGAAACTTAAAACTACTAGTAGAGGCCGGGTGCAGTGGCCCGCACCTTTAATTCCAGCACTTTGGAAGGCTGAGGCAGGTGGATCACCAGGTAAAGAGATCAGGACCATCCTGGCCAACACGGTGAAACCCTGTCTCTACTAAAAATGCAAAAATTAGCTGGGCATGGTGGCACGCACCTGTAGTCCCAGCTACTCTGGAGGCTGAGGCGGGAGAATAACTTGAACCCGGGAGGCAGAAGTTGCAGTGAGCTGAAATGGCCCCATTGAACTCCAGCCTGGGCGACAGAGCGAGACTCCATCAAAAAAAAACTGCTAGTAGAAAATACAGGGGACATGCTTCAGGATATTGTTCCAAAGAAAGGTTTTATGAATGAGATCTCAAAAGCACAGGCAACACAAGCAAAAACAAATAAATGGGATTATATCAAACTATAAGCTTCTGCACAGCAAAGAAAACAATCAAGAGAATGAAAAGACAACCTACAGAATGGGAGAACATATTTGCAAACACTCAACTGACAGGGAATTAATATCCAGAATGTGAAAGGAACATAAATATCTCAACAACAACAACAACAACAAAAACAAACTAACAAAAAAACCCACACAATCCAATTTTAAAATGGGCGAATGATCTGAACATTTTTGAAAAGAAGACAAATAAATGGCCAATAAGTATGTGAAAAAATGTTCAATATCACAAATTATCAGGGAAATGCAAGTTAAAACCACAATGAGGTATCATCTCACCCCAGTTAGAATGATTATTATCAAAAAGACAAAAAATTTAAAATGATGACAAGAATGCTGAGAAAAGGGAACAGTTGTTGGAAATATAAAATAGTACAGCCACTGTCAAGAACAGTATGGGGACTGTAGGAAAAAAGATAGGTGATTTAAGAAAAAAGCAGTATGGGGGTTCCTCAAAAAACTACCACCACATTATTCAGCAATCCTACTACTGGGCGTTTATCCAAAGAAAAAGGAATCAGTACATCAAAGAGATATTTGCACCTCCATGTTTATTACAGCATTATTTACAATCTCCAAGATAAAAAGTTAACCTAGGCATTCAACAAAAAATGAATAAAGAAAATGTGGCATACATATACAATGGAATACTATTCAGTATTTAAAAAGAATGAAATTATGCTATTTGGAGCAACATGGATAGAACCAGAGAACATTATATGCAGTGGAATAAGCCAGGAACAGAAAATCAAACACTACATACTTTCACTCATGTGTGGATACTAAACACAGTTGATCTCTTAGAAATAAAATGTAGAACTGAGGATACTAGAGGCTGGGAAGAGGTGGGGAAAGGAGGTTAGGGAGAGATTTGTTAAAGAATACAAAAAGTACAGCTAGATAGGAGTAATAAATGCTGGTGTTCTGTAGCACTGTAGGATGATTGTACTAAATGACACTGTATTATAAAGTTTTAATAGCTAGAAAGAGGATATTGAATGTTCCCAATACAAAGACATGATAAATGTTTGAGATGATGAATATACTAAAGACCCTGATCTGAGCACTGTACATTGTATGTATCAAAACATCACTATGTACCCAATGTATATGTACAGTCAATTTAAAAATTAAATTTGATTAAACAAAAAAAATCTTTCTTAAAAGATAATTTAACTTTCTCAAAATCAAAGCTTTTGCTTTCCAAAAAATACCATTAATAAATTAAAAGGTGTCAGGTGTGGTGACTCACGCCTATAATCGCAGCACTATGGGAGGCCAAGGTTGGAACTGGAGCCTAGAAATTTGAGACCAGCCTGGACAGTGTGGCGAGACCTCATCTCTACAAAAAATAAAAAATACCAGCTGGGCATAGTGGCATGTTCCTGCAGTCCCAGCTACTCAGGAGGCTGAGCTGTGAGGATTGCTTGAGCCTGGGACATCAAGGCTATGGTCAGCCATGATAATGTCACTGCTCTCCAGCCTGGGTGACAGAGTGAGAACTTATCTCAAAACAAACAAACAAATAAGCAAGCAAACAAACAAAAAACCCTAAACTAAAAGGCAAAACACAGACTAGAGAAAATATTTTCAATTGTTGTGTCTGACAAAGGACTGGTATCCAGAATACATAAAGAACTTTTAAAAATTACAAGAAAAATGACACAATTAAAAGTGACAAAAGACTCAAACAGACTTCAGAGAAGGTCTTTAAAGGGCCTATAATCACATTAAAAAGCACTTATTGAAAATGAATCTCTGGAATGCAAGGTTGGTTCAACATACATAAATCAATGAACCCGATTTGTCACATAACAGCTAAAGATAAAAACCACATGATCATGTCAATAGATACAGAAAAGGCTTTTAGTAAAATTCAACATCCTTTTATTTAAAAACTCTCAAAAAACTAGGTATTGAAGGAACATACTTCAAAATAATAAGAGCCATCTATAACAAACCAAAGCCAACATCATACTGAATGGGCAAAAGCCGGAAACATTCCCCTTAAAAACTGGCACAAGACCAGGATGCCCTCTTTCACCACTCATACTGAATGTCATACTGGAAGTCCTGGACAGGACAATCAGGCAACAGAAATAAATAAAGCACATCAAAAAGGAGGAAAGGAAGTCAAATTATCTCTGTTTTGAGATGACGTGATTCTACACCTAGAAAACCTGATAGTCTCAGCCCAAACCCTCCTTAATCTGATTAACAACTTCAGCAAAGTTTCAGGATACAAAATCAACGTACAAAAATTGCCAGTATTCCTATACACCAAAAACAGCCAAGCTGAGAGCCAAATCAGGAACACAATCCCATTCACAATTGCCACAAAAAGAATAAAATATCTAGGAATACAGCTAAACAGGAAGGTGAAAGATCTCTACAGCGAGAGTTACAAAACACTGTTTAAAGAAATCAAAGATGACATAAACAAATGGGAAAAGCATTCCATGCTCATGGATAGGAATCATTAAAATGGTCATACTGCCCAACATAATTTATAGCTTCAATGCTATTCCTATCCACCTACCAATGACATTCTTCACAGAACAAGAAAAAACTACTTTAAAATTCATATGGAACCAAAAAAGAGCCCAAATAGCCAAGACAATGATAAGCAACAAGAACAAAGCTGAAGGCATCATGCTACCTGGCTTCAAACTATACCACAGGGCAACAGGAACCAAAACAGCATGGCACTGGGACAAAAACAGACAGATAGACCAATGGAACAGAATAGAGAGCCCAGAAATAAGGCCACACACCTAAAACCATCTGATTCTCGGCAAAGTCAACAGAAACAAACAATGTGGAAAGGACTCCCTATTCAATAAATGGTGCTGGAATAACTGGCTAGTCATATGCAGAAGATTGAAACTGGACCCTTTCTTTACACCACATACAAAAATCAACTCAAAATGGATGAAAGACTTAAATGTAAAACCCGAAGCTATAAAACATCTGGAAGATAACCTAGGTAATACCACTCTGGACATAGGAACTGGCAAAGATTTCATGACAAAGACTCCAAAAGCAATTGCAATGGAAGCAGAAATTGACAGATGTGATCTAATTAAACTAAAGAGCTTTGACATGGCAAAAGAAACTATCAGCTGGGCATGGGGTGCTCACATCTGTAATCCCCAGCACTTCGGGGGGCCAAGGTGGGCGGATCACCTGAGGTCGGGAGTTGAGACTAGCCTGGCCAACATGGTGAAACCCTCTCCCTACTAAAAATACAGAAATTAGCCAGGCATGGTGGTAGGCACCTGTAATCCCAGTTACTCAGGAGGCTGAAGCAGGAGAATTGCTTGAACCCAGGAGGCGCAGGTTGCAGTGAGCCGAGATCATGTCATTGCACTCCAGCCTGGGTGACAGAGCGAGACTCCATCTCAAAAAAAAAAAAAAAAAAAGAAAAGAAAAGAAAAGAAACTATCAACAGAGTAAATAGACAACTTACAGAACAGGAGAAAATATTTGCAAACTATCCATCTGACAAAGGTCTAATATCCAGCATCTATAAGGAATGTAAACAAATATACAAGAAAAAAAAACCATTAAACTGTGGGCAAAAGACATGAACAGACATCTTTTTAAAAAAGACATACATGTGGCCAAGATGCATATGAATAAAAGCTCAATATCACTCATCATTAGTGAAATGTAAATCAAAAACACAATGAAATACCATCTTATACCAGTCAAAGTGGCTATTAATGAAAATTTTAAAAAAACAGATGCTGGCGAGGTTTTGGAGGAAAGGGAACGCTTATATATTGCTAGTAGGAGTGTCAATTAGTTCAACCATTATGAAAAGCAGTGTGGCAATTTCTCAAAGAACTGAAAGCAGAACTACCATTTGACCCAGCAATCCCATTTCTGGATATATGCCCAAAGGAATATGAATCGTTCAATCATAAAAACACATACATGTGTATGTTCCTTGTTGTACTATTCACAATAGCAAAGACATGGCAGCAACCTAAATGCCACATTGTCTCTTTATCAAGTCTAAATGGTAGACTTGATAAAGAAGATAAAGGATAGCCATAAAAAAGAGCAAGATTATGTCATTTGCAGGAACATGGATGGAGCTGGAGGCCATTATCCTTAGCAAGCTAATGCAGGAACAGAAAACCAAATATTGCATATTCTCACTTGTAAGTGAGAGCTAAACGATGAGAAGACAAGGACACAAAGAGGGGAACAACACACACTGGGGCCTGCTTGAGGGCGCAGGATAGGAAGAGGGAGAGGATCAGAGAAAACAACTATTGAGTACTAGGCATAGTACCTGTGTGACAAAATAATCTGTACTACAAACTCCCATGACACGAGTTTATCTGTATAAAAACCTGCATATGTACCCTTGAACCTAAAACAACAGTTTAAAAAAAGAGGAAAAAAAAGAAAAGAAATCATTATTCATGAGAGAAAGATAAAACCACAAGGAGATATATTTCTATTCTATTAGAATAGCTAATTAAAAGGGCTAACATCACTAAATGTGGAGGAATTAGAACTTCCATACATTATTAGGGTGAATGTACAATGGTACAACCATTTTGAAAAGCAATTTGCCAAATCTTTACAAATGTAAACACAGAACTCTCCTATAACAAAGCAATATCACATTCCCATATCTGCAGGAAGATGCTTGTGTAATAATGTTCATAGCAGCTCTCTTCATAATTTCCTATAACTGAAAACAACACGTGTCCATCAATAAGAGAATGGAAAAATACATGATGCATTCCTACAAAGAAATACTTGTCAGTAATAAAAACAGCCAATAACCAACAACATGGATACATCTCAAAAACATAATCTGTTCAAATAAAAAATACATATAAAGAGTATGTGCTATAGGATTTCATTCATGTGTAGTTTAAAGAACGGGTAAAACTAATATACAGAGGCAGACATCAGAATAGTGGTTGCCTCTTATTGGGGAGAGGATTAGTGAAGAAGAGGACAAAAGGGTTTTCTAAGTCAACATTCTTCATCTCAATCAGGGTGTTGAGCACCTAGGTACATGCATTTGTCAAAACTCATGAACTATAAAATTAAGATTGATGCATGTAATTGTGCAGTAAATTATGCTGACGTTAAGGGAAGAGAAAAAAACACACTTAGACCATCTACTAGGTCAGAAAACCATCCTTATCTCCATTATCTTGAATTATGCTCACCTGCATCAACCAACAAAGCCCAGCAGATGAAATTAAATATTGTGTACTGGATTTCAACACTGTTCATAAAATAGAATAACAGCAACATAAGTGGCTTAAATTTGTCGTCATTTCATAAATGTTTAGTCATATTCATTAAATAACTCTTTTGAATCTTTCTAACTAATTTAGAAAAATGTAAATTACAAGACATGCGCAAAGCTTCTTCCCGCTCATATTTTCCTTTTGCTCAGCCTTGGCAAAAGTGTTCCATTCTAAGGCCTGATGTTGAGAGGTGAAGCCGGCTGTGCTTCTGGGTTGGGTGGGAACTTGGAGAACTTTTCTGTCTAGCTAAAGGATTGTAAACGCACCAATCAGCACTCTGTCAAAACGGACCAATCAGCTCTCTTTAAAACAGACCAATCAGCTCTCTGTAAAATGGACCAATCAGCTCTCTGTAAAATGGACCAATCAGCAGGATGTGGGTGGGGCCAAATAAGGGAATAAAAGCAGGCCACGCGCGCCACTGCAGCAAACTGCTGGATGCTCTTGCAGGTTGTGGAAGCTTTGTTGTTTTTCTATTCACAATAAATCTTGCTGCTGCTCACTGTTTGGGTCTGCACTACCTTTATGAGCTGTAACACTTTCTGCCTAAGGTCTGTAGCTTCAGTCTTGAAGCCAGCGAGATGATGAACCCAGCAGAAGGAAGAAACTCCGGACACGTCTGAACCAGAAGGAACAAACTCCGGATACACCATCTTTAAGAACTGTAACACTCACCTTGAGGGTTGGTGGCTTCATTCTAGAAGTCAGCGAGACCAAGAACCTACCAATTTTGGACACAGTGTGAGCTGGGGTCACTGGCTGGTAGCTGAAGGTCAAGTCGATTTCCACTGGAATTCATGCAGCTGCTTTCTCCTGGAAAGAGGAAATAAGCTAATGCTGATACTAGCCCGTCTTTTTCATTTCAGTTTCAGGAGCTAACTTCACACAGCGGTGGACTGTAGACACCACATGTGCAATATGTGCAAAGCACTAAACTCCAGAGCGTAATGACACCTCTGCAGTAGCCAATACCCCTAGTACATTTTTGTAAAACTTACATAGTAATGACCCCCCCCCCCCCCCCCCCCCCCCCCCCCCCCCCGCAGCAAACGGGCTATTCCAGAACTAGACAATACTGCCATCAGGATCTGTATGTCATTATTAGCTGGACAACAGAACAGAGACAGTGGCTATATCCGTTGTCTAGCAGGAGAAAGCAAATAGAGAAAAAGGAGGAGAAGAAAGATAAAGCAATTTTAGTTTGTGTTTATACCCGTTGTCAAGACTCTTATCACCAGTTATTTTATTTTATTTTAGAAAAGTCTAAAATAAAGACCAGGGCTGGTCTAGAACTCCTGGTCTCAAGCACTCCACCTGCTTTGGCCTCCCAAGGTGCTGAAATTAGCAGAATGAGCCACCATGCTTGGGCACACCAGTGATTTTAAAAATGCATTTGGGGGCCGGACACGGTGGCTCACGCCTGTAATCCCAGCACTTTGGGAGGCCGAGGCGGGCGGATGACGAGGTCAGGAGATCGAAACCATCCTGGCTAACGCGGTGAAACCCTGTGTCTACTTAAAAAAAAAGTACAAAAAATTAGCCGGGCCCCGTGGTGGGCACCTATAGTTCCAGCTACTGGGGAGGCTGAGGCAGGAGAATGGTGTGAACCCGGGAGGCGGAGCTTCCAGTGAGCCGAGATCACGCCACTGCACTCCAGCCTGGGCGAAAGAGCAAGACTCCATCTCAAAAAAAAAAAAAAAAAAAAAAAAAATGCATTTGGGGCAAGTTAACCATAAATAGGTTAACTACAGAATTAAGATTTCCCCAACTGTACTGACCATCTCCTCTCCAGGAGAATGCTTCCTGAAACTGTGTTTCTAACTACCTTTAGAAACTTTAAATACTGCCAACACTGGCCTTAGGGTCTTCCCTGAGGCTTTTTCATTCTCTTTAGCATCCTTAATACATATTTAAAGAACACTCTTTTAACCTTTCTCTTTAGCAGTTCCATTCCTGATGCTTCACTCCTGAATTGAATAACTCGTCTAGGACAACCTTTCCGTCTGTGAACATTTGTAATAGAACGTTTTCCAAGCAACACCAATGCCTGCGTCCTTTGGTGAGGGAGCTAAAAAGAAAGAGTACCGCTGTTTCATTCACCTGTGTCCCAAAGCCACTGCTCAGAATCTCTGCCTCTCCAAGGGCAACCTGCTTGTCCCCAGAGGGATCCTCCTCCCTGTTGTACTCGGGATGTACACATCCAGGACTGCAGCTGCTTTTGCTGCTTGAGAGACCTAAGCGAGGCTGCTTTACCCCACCTGTGAGCAAGCTTCTCTCTCAAAACTTTACCTCTTAAATAAAAATGGATCCATGAGCTGTGCAGCTGCTCCAGCTTGGGGCTCCTGTGTGACCCAGCAAATAACCAAACTCAACTTTGGTTTGCTGAGCACTGCCAGGCATTCATCATTCTCAAGAAAAGAGACTCAGATAGGATCCCAAATCTTTGATTGCCTAACATAGCCAAAGCCCAATAAAATCCTGGGAAAAATAAATGCAAGAGGACACTAACGGCAAAAGCGCATTCTGAAGGACTGAGCTCTAGCTTTGGGCCTAAATTCTAGCTCGGCTCTAACTGTTGTGAGTTTGAGTGATATATAACTAGACTAGGGAGGACAAATTAGTGAGCTGCATGCCCTGGGACCTCCTGAAACACCCCTGGCAGACACTGATGATCCATAGTGACCCAGATGTGGCCTCAGAATCCTTCCCGACACAGCACTTTTTGGTACCGGAGAGGAAACCTATCTACAACCTTGCACTAGATTAAGCATAGACCTACAAAGCCTGTCCATTGGCCTCTGTCCTAGTCTTTGTTCTTTCTTGTCATTCGAGGGTGGGTGGGGGTTGTAATGAAGGAGGTCTCTTCTCTCCAAACGAGAGGCATTCTAAATCCCCTTGTAGCCCTAGAATAGAAGTCTTAGAAATTCTTAAAATTAGGGATACAAAAGGGCCTGAGATTCAGCAAACAATTCTCCAAGTAGAAACAAGACTTTTTAATGCTTTACCCCAATCTGTGTTCTGGATCCATTTCAGATTGCTTCCTCTCTCGGTTAGCATTGGCAGGAAGGGTCATAGTGGGAGGGAGGATTGGAGCCTCCACTCATGTTCAAATGTGTAACTAATTGTAGGGATTTGCATTGCCATTGTTACATGAAAAAATATGGTTATATCTTCATTTTAAAGATTAGAAATCAAAGGCAGAGAGCAGGCAATTGCCGTCTTGAGGTCATAGAGCCAGCAAGGGTCAGAGCTGGATTGAAAAATGCCCATGGCCAGGCGAGGTGGCTCATACCTGTAATCCCAGCTTCTTGGGAGGCTGAGGCGTGAGAATCACTTGAACCTGGTTGCAGTGAGTCAAGATAACTGGCACTGCTTTCCAGCCTAGGTGATGCAGCAAGACTGTCTTAAAAAAAAAAAAAGCCCGTGATGCGGGTCCCTTGCTTCAACCTTCTCCTAGATAGTCCCCTTGACAAGAGGACTAGGAATCAACAATGTCTGTGGATCACAATAGGACTGGGCTTAACAGTAAACTGAATGATAATGTGGGCTAATGAAAAAGCCCACCACCTCCTCACCACTGCTCCTCCCACACAACCTCCCCTCACATACATCTGCCTCAGCCCCAGTGCCCTGGTCCCTGGCACTCTACAATAAAGAATTCATCGTTTTGGAGTAATCATAGCTTCCACTGGTCATTCTTTTTTTCCCGTCAAGATACCTCTGAAAAGAATACACTTCTTTCATCACTCTGACCTTAGCATGGTAGTAGGCTGACAGAAGGCTTTTCTCTAGCACAAAACTTACCCCAGCTTTAGGGATGCACTAGCTACCTTGTTAGAAAAAAGGAGAGTATCTCCTACAAAGGCAGAAGGAAGCTTGGACTTGACAGCTGGACAGAAAGAGCTTCACCCTCTAATACTCACTCACGTGTGGTCATCCCCCTGTGGTTTCACTTTTTTTGGTTTCAGTTAGCCATAGTTAACTGCCGTCTGAAAATATTACATACAATAAGATACTTTGGGAGAGAGAGAGACCACATTCACATAACTTATTAAGTATATTGTATTATTATAAGTGTTCTATTTTATTATTAGTTACTGTTGTTCATCTCTGCTATAGTTTGGATGTTTGTCAAGTAAACCTCGTGTTGAAATTTGATTCCCTACGTTGGAGGTGGGGCCTGAAGGGAGGTGTTTTGCTCCTGGGTGTGGACCCTTCATGAATAGATGAATGCCCTCCCTGGGAGTGGGAAGACTGAGTTAATTCTCTCTCCGTTAATTCTCAAGAGAGCTGATTTTTAAAAAGAGGCTGGCCCCTCCCTCACCTCTCTTGCTTCCTTTCTTCATGGGATCTGCATATGCCAGCTCTCCTTCCCCTTCTGCCATGAGTGGAAGCAGCCAAATAAACCTCTTTTCTTTATAAATCGCCTAGCCTCATTTATTTCTTTACAGCAGCATACATGGACTAAGACAATTCTTCCTGTGCCTAATTTACAAATTAAACTTTATTATCCATATGTATGTATAAGGACAATCATAGTGGATATGGCATTTGGTACTATCTATGGTTTCAGGCACCCAATGGGAGTCATAGAATGCATCCCCCATGCTTAAGAGGGGCTTCCTGGACTAACAGCCTGGCCTTTTCTAGATGAGCATAGATTGGCCCAGGGCAGGGAAAATGACTCATAGATTCTACTAAGTCTTGAATCTACTTGTCCATTTAAGCTCTGCTCCGTGGTGGGGAGTGGGTAGTCCTCCTCAGAAAACAAAGGCTTTCCAGAAGACAAACTTCCAAGCTTGTTACCTGAGTTTTAACCTGTTGTTTTTCTTATGCTTTCTGGCTAAAGCGCTAACAAATCTCATTTTCATATTGATTTACTTGGCAGAAAGTTCATTATGAACACTGATAAGCCAGAAATTCAAGGGAAAAAAACTCAGCCTCTTCCATTATTAATTAAAAAGAAAAAAATTGGCTGAGTGTGGTTGCTCACATCTATAATCCCAGCACTTTGGGAGGCTGAGGCAGGAATTATCACTTGAGGCCAGGAGTTCAAGACCAGGCTGGGCAACATAGTGAGACCCTGTCTCTACCAAAATAAAATATTTTTTAAAAAATGAGAAAGAAATAAACAAATTTTAAAAACAGAGCTGACTCTGGTGCTGAAATCATTCCTAATTCTCAGGTGACAAAGGGCCTGGATGCAGTCTGGGGACATATCAAATGAAGGTGCGTGCAGGTGACACTAAAGCTCCAGGACGTGATGCAGATGTCTGCATAACTGGCTGGGACCGAGAGCGCATCTGAGCCTCTGCAACTCTCCCGTCTCAGGACCACTCAGACCCTTTGGAAGAGGAAAGGTGAATCTTACATCCTGTTGTATTAAACCTATTAGCGTTACTCACACGACACTATCATTCTCTTCATGTTCTGACAGGAAGGAAATCTTTGTAAAATGTGTTATTTGTGGGTCAGCTACTTTCTTCCTTTTTTGAGACCCCGAGTATTTTCCATTGCTTCAGCTACCTGAGCACAGGCCAAGGAGCAGGCTGGGTGAACATGGGGAGTGTTGGCTGTCCGGGCAGAGTCGGGTATTGTGATGGATGAGACTTGGCTCCTGTTCCTTGGAGTTAAACGCTCCTATCTTGTTATATCTGTTCTCGTTCCACCCTCCTGCTCTGTCAGTAATTCCTGTGCTGTGCCTGTGATAGGTGTGCAGGTCTGTGACCATTTTCTGAAGTTGTTTTCTTGATCTCCTTTCCACATTTATTGCTAATCAGTTCCAAAATCCTTCAAGATTTTCTTTGCTAGCGAGAGATGTTTACCTTGACAACCACATTTTCAGGCTATATCTCCCAAAATAGATTTACAAAGGAGGAAGACAGAGAGACCAAGGCTAGCAAAGGGCTTCTTACGCTGCTGAAGATATTTTTAAATGTCAAATTGCCAATGGACAAGCTACTAGAGAAGGAGGCCAGGAAGGAACATCAAGGAGCTTTAGGGGGGCTTGGTGGAGGCCGTGGAGAACAGCAGGTGGAGGGGCAGGACCAGGATCTGAATCCCGAAGACCTGAGCTTCCCATTCTGAAAACGGAGCTCAATAATAACCTGCCCTACTTTTGTCAGAAAGCATCATGTTAATTATTATTACTGGCACAGCCTATGGAACCATACTTCTTTTTTCTCATCTGTATGTTTACAGTACTCTAGAAAAAAGAGTCTAATTTGATATTTATTGCCATCTTTTAAATAACAGATGATGAGAGATAATATCATATTTCAAAACTAAAAAGAGGGTGAACTTGAGCATCATGACAACAGCCAAAGCACTTATTCTATTTTACTCCTTTCCATCTCTGAGAATCCTGTGGACAGAGGGCAAGAATAATAAAAAGTAAACTATCTAACTAGATTGGACATTTTCTTAAATTGCAGTTCCAACCATGTCACTTTCCTGCTCAAAACCCTTCAAGCTGAAATCCCTTCATACAGGGCTCAGCTCTCCCTTTCAGCTTTTTATTTTACATCCTAACTGGATGACTTTATAGGTTCCCAAGTTTACTCTGCCCCCTCCCCACTTCAAAATCTTCACCTGTCAAAACCCTGCTAATTCTTCAAGGTCCATCTCCAAATCCCTTCTTGATTCCTTCTCCTTGATATAAATTCAATCTCTTTCTGTTCCCTTAGGGCATCTGTGGGTTTTGTGTGTGCATTCGTGTGTGTGTGTGTGTGTGTGTGTGTGTGCACCAAATCCACTGTGCATTATAGTAACAATTATTTGTACCAGCTATGCCGGTGTCCGAGTGTAGGTGCCTTCCTAAGGGACAGGTGGATTTGTTCATTATTTGGCTGCCTCTTCAATTCCTAACACTGTTGGTTGTGCAGTGTTCCCAGTATTAACTGCCTGCTTACTGAGTCCATTTGTCAAATTATAACTGAATGGGGACCTCATCCCTCCACGTATCCCACTTCAAAGTTAGGAATTATCAGTTAATAACTTGGAAAGTATATGTTTCATGTTTGAAGAACAGAATATTAATTCTGAATGGATGCACAAAACATCCTGTAATTTTTCTATTTGGAGCAGTCACCATGCTGACCCAGCTGAGATCGTGACTTTTAATGCTCTGACGTTACTTTTTAATAGCCCCATCTCTTTCTATTTTAAAGTCTGAGATATTCCATATTAAAAAAAATCTGGGACAACTAGAGAGAATTGAATTTGGGCATAATGGAAGAGGACTTGGTAAGTCCTCCTTATGCAAAATTTAACTGAATTGGAGTTATCCCAGATATCTATCAGTGTCTTTTATACTCAAAGAAACTGCCACCGACTCTGTTACTAAATATGTGCAGCAGGAAGGCTGAAAGACCAATGTGACCAGCTGTCCTTTCTGCAGTGCATTTGAATGAAGGCTGTTCTTTCCTGAGCAGCTGTAGATGCTGTTTGCTGAGCGTGTTGCTATTTTTGATTCTGCCTTCTTCAAAAGAAGAAAAAGGAAAGAAAGAAAGGAAAAGTCACACCATCTTTGACAGCCTCATACCCAGCTGCTCTCTGTGCACCTTCCCCAGGCTTGGAACTGTAAATCAGCAAATATTCCTAGATTTTCTGTTCCATTTTCAGCTCACTTTATAGCGATTGCTACTAATTGAATCCGTGGTCGTACATTTGTCTCACATCTGGATCAGCAGAGAAGTTGTAAGCAATGATTCAGTAGAGCCGGCTCACTGGCTGCATTCCAGGGCTTCATTTTTTTGTTTCCATCTAGCGGCTTATTAATGGGTATTGGTTTCTGGGTGACACTGGTTAAGCTGCCCAAAAAGATTTCATGTGAAGTCTGGAGGCGAATCTAAGTCTCCCGGCCACATGGCTGCAGGTTCCAGCATTCTCCAGCATTTAGAGAGCGTTTAGACCTTCTCCAGCTTGACACTTCACTTGACCTGGCAGAACCTGCACAGGCAAGGCCACTGTCTTGATTGATCTCTCTGCACTGTGGTCTGCTGATTAGACAACTTGCCTCTTGGGAAGCACAGTACTATGACTGCTTCCAGGTCTTTATTAGCAAAGGAGATCTTTGGCTTTCTGCAGCTGCATGTGTACCCTCTATTTCCCACAGCTCACTCCCCTATTGTGCTGACTGGCCAATCTAACATAATTGCTTGCAGAATCCTCCTGGCTCTAGACATTTATACCTCTGGCCTACATTAACAGATGTTAGAGAACATGCACTCCTGCCCTCCAAACCCTCCGGCATCACTAGGGTACCTTGTTCAGCAGGGCCCACTACCCCTCAGCAAAGCAGCTCAGGCCTTCCAGCTGTGACCTTCTTAGGCAGCTTCAATATTCTTCTCATCTGTCAAGGACTTCCTACAAGAAAACAAAGCCTCTCTATTATTTCCCAGTAAACAGCACTCAATGGAAAATGTTCTAAATTATTCGTATGAAACTTATAAACTGACCACAGTGTAACTGAAATAAACATACAAGATCCTTCAAAGGAAATCCTACTCCTTAGCCTCTTCATGGTGAGGTCTCTGTGGGGTAGGGGCACAGGCATGGCTCTGAAACTTGGTGTCCTGAGCTCATCACCAGCCTCTGTCTATTGTGAGCTCACAATCTTTGGAAGCTATTCATCTTCTCTCTCTTTCAGTTCAGTCATCTGTACAAGAATAATAATAGTACATACATTGTGGAGCTGGTATGAGAAATAAATGATTGAATATATGTGCATATTATACAAATAAATATAAATTAATTAAGCTATGGAAAATTCTCATTTACATAAACAATTTGTATGTAGTTTATAAAAATCTACTAAATCCATAGTTTTCAGAGTGTTTTAGCTGGCCAAGGTGTTGCCAGCACTACCAGATGAATTGCTTTGATCAGTTTTTATGATCCTGCTCCCCTTCCTGGTTGTGATCATGGCAAAGATTTTTTGAAATCCTTATCTTTCTTCAGCAGCTTAAAGGTCAAGGGAAAAAATATGTAGAATAGTTAGGCATCCTCTTCCACCTATGGTTTTAAAATATCAGAGGCAGACTGTCTACCTTTGAGAACCAATTTCTGTATATGCAACAGTTGTTACTAAAATATTAGTGTGCAGAAAGACATACATTTCAATCAGAATTTAGTGAGCATTTACAAATGCACTTAAATACACTGGAGTCTACCATTGTCTTCGTGTGCTTGCCATAAGTCAAATCAATGAATTACAAGTCAGCATTTCTCCTTTGAATGGTGGTAGAAGAGCGTATTTCTTATATTTTGTGAACACAAATCAACTAGACTGACATGATTGCTTAGGCCAAGAAAGCAAGAACTCATGTTTATTAAATGCCAGAACTATGCTGAAATGTTAATGAAGAAAGAACTGAGTCTGTACAAACAAGAATACACAGCACTGTTCTTTGAGATAAGTGTTTGTATTAGTGGAAAGTTACAATTTAGTGGGGCCACATGACTTACAACAATCATAATTTTATCAGTGAAGTAACTGAAGACCAAAAAGATGAAGATCACAAAGCTAATTGTCCTTTAACCAAGTTCCTTCCTTTCAACTGCACTGCCCAAGTCAACAAAACAGCTCTCAAATAGGAAATACAGCTAGTGTGAAGTGCTCAAAATAGAAATCTGTAATCCTTATTAGGTGCTTGCCAAAATCTCAAATATATTAGATGAGTAAATGCAGTGCAAAGCCTGAAGGTGATGAAGTAACTTCTACTTTAAATTTGATCTATTTAAAAATCTCTGTTTTTCTCAGGGGAAAAAAAAAAAAATCTCTGGCCAGGTGCCGTGGCCCATGCCTGTAATCCCAGCACTTTGGGAGGCCGAGGTAGGCAGATCACTTGAGGTCAGGAGTTCAAGGCCAGCCTGGCCAACATGGTGAAACATCGTCTCTACTAAAAATACAAAAATTAGCAGGGCATAGTGGTGGGCACTTGTAATCCCAGCTACTCGGGAGGCTGAGGCAAGAGAATTACTTAAACCCAGGAGGCAGAGGTTGCAGTGAGCTGAGATTGCGCCACTGCACTCCAGCCTGGGTGACAAGAGCAAAACTCTGTCTCAAAAAAAAAAAAAAAAAAAAAAAAAAAAGATTGGTTGTCTTACCTGGCTGGAGCACCAAGATCTACATTGTTGGGCTTTACCCTCATTCTTTAATAGCATTTCACAGTAGGAGAAGAAGCAAAAATCAAAATGTAGAAATTGGTCCTGCATTGCCTCATGTTGCTAATTTGATGTGATTCACTAAGCTGCTGTTTGGACTGCACTTTAAATGAGATCAAAACTCACCTTCAGGATTTCAGGCTTATCCTCAAAACCCCCACCACTAAATAACTTTCTAAAATGATCTGAATGGTTTATGTTATGGCTTTTGGTGTAGGGTATGAGGAAGATAATAAATACTTCTCAGGCAGTATTTTTGTACAAACCTCAGGCTAGCGGTAAGAAGAAAAACAGAGAATCTTTATCTATGTCTGAATGTGCAGCATATTAAAATATTTTGTCACTTGAGTATTTTTCCCCTACAGCTTGTGGATGTTTGCTTTTTTAAAGTAGAAATTATAGAAATATCCAGGGAGAAAACACAGTTCACAGTTCCTTCTTTGCAATACGTATTTGCGTTTTTGTCTTGGAGTGAAACCATCTTATAATTTATATAGCCTTCATCTATTGATATACTTTCACTTTCTACCTCTGGGATTTCTACCTTTCATCACTATATTAAATCAATTGAATGAAGATTCTTTTGATTCTAAGAACTTATTCTAACTTATAATAAGTTCATATTAGCTCAACTCAAAAAAAAGGAAATTTGTCGGTTTGGGCCTGTGGGAAGGCCAGAGGTAGACTGTGGCTCAGGCAAGTCTGGATCTACAAACTCAAACAATGTGGGCAGTTTCTCTCTCTCAATTATAATTTCTTTTTTTCATAATTTCTTCTGTATGTTGGCCTGATTACCTCTTCGTGAAGATGTGCTTACTGTATTTTAGCAGGATAAAGGGCAAGGTGGAACCTCAGATTTACATGCCAACTTGACATCACTGGTAGGAAGAGACTCTCTCTTTCCTTTCTACAAATAACAGTCCAGGGAATGGGCTCTGAGTGGCCTTCTTGAGTCAGATCCCCAGTAGATTAACATGTGCTGCCAAAGGCATGGGTGACTGTTACACATGCAGCCTGGGTCACATGCCAACCCTTCAGATAGAGGTTGGAAGTGGGGCACCACCTCTGGTATTTCCATCAGAACCTCAAGGAATGGGTAAGGAGTTCTGCAAACAAAAGGAAGTGCCGAAAGCAGAAGAAAAGATAGGCGAAAATGTGCTAGGCAGACCCAAAACAGCAACTGCTGTGTTCGGCACACTTAGCTTTGGCTTTTTTAGCAGGGTTGGTCTAAAGATGAGACACATGACCCCAACAGGCATGCTACACTGCTGCTAGTGACCAGCCCACCATCTGAGGGGCATCGCCTTCTTTAGCACTGCAAGTGTTCTTTACTTTTGTCCCTTATATGAGCTCCCACTTTCTTCTCTGCAGGAGTACGGGGCAGCTTTCCTGCCAAGGGCCAGGAAGTACACCGCTGAGGTGCGCCAAAGGAGATACCATGGCTGCTGGGAAACGTATAGTTATCAGAGCACAGGCTTTGGTATCAGAAAGGACACACATTCAAATTGCAACGAAGAAACAGGTTAGTTGCTTTCCACATGAGAGTCCAATTAACAAGAGCCAGGTCTGATACAAAATAAGTGAATTCATTTTGAAGTTAGCTTGGGGAAGGGGCACAAAATATTCTGCCTTTAAATGTGCCACTCCACCTCTGGAGCAGAAATCAGGCACTTATATAAGGTTGCGAAGAAAATGAGTAAGGACAGGGGTACCCTTGCTAGCTTGGTGTCTTATCTACTGGACAGTTGAGGTGGTGCCTTCCTGGGCAGAAAGAAGTTGTAAAAGTGTTCACGTGGGCATGCTTTCCATAAGCCCTCCTGCTGGATGAAAGTTCCGAGGCAACCCCATGGAGGTGAGAGTTTCATGGCGGCTGTGCTTTAGTCCACACACTGCCAGCTCTGAAGAAGAGATCTGTCTTGGAGCACACAGAACTTGCCCTGTACGGAATGTCTGTGACGGGGCAGGTGAAAGTCTATACTTGCATTTCTGAAGGGCTAAGTAGGAAACAGGGAGCCCAGGAATTCGAAAAGAAGAGGGAGAGGAAAAAAAAAGCCACCTCTAGAACAATGGGGGTACTATGTGACAAAACCTCAGCTTGACAATTTAGCAATTTTGTGACTCTGATTTTTCTGAGCCTCAGTTTCTATCTCATTGAGTTGTCAGAACTGGTTGAAATAGTATTTATAAAGCATATAGCATAGCACCTGGTGACAGGTAAGCTCTTAATAAACAGTAGCCACCATTATTATCAAAGATATTGTTATTATTTCCCTCCTTCCACTTCTCAAGCTAGGAATAAAGAGCAGCAATTTAGGATGATGGAGCCCTCTTGAATTAGGAGCTGCCTAGTACAATGACATACACAATGTGACATAGGTGCACAAAGCTTTTTCATACAATAGCTTTGTATTCTCTCATTTAGCCTTCAAAGCCCCCACTGAGCTGGATGCCATTAATATCTAGTTTTCAGGTGAGGAAGATGACGCCCAGTGGGACTGTGATTTTATTAGGTCACATAACTGGTAAGTCACAGAGACAGGATTCAAACGTAGGCTTTCTGAATCCAGATTTTGTTCCCTCTTAATTATACCACACTGTAAAGACCTATTTTTCTGAGAGCCCAGCGTGTGCCCTGCTAATCAGATGGCATAATGGGCAAGAACAGGGCCCGAGAAGACCTGGAGAATTCTCACTGGGTCACCAAGGTTTTGAACGTTTTTACCAGGGATTGTTCCAGAAGGTGATAATAGCTGGCAAGCTGTGACCTGTTGGAGGGAAGAGAGGAGAGAAAAGTTAAGAAGAAGGAAAAGAAGCAGAGTGGAAGAAAGAAAGGGATTAAGGTTGGGGTGAGGAAAATTAAAATCTGCCTGATTAGAACTAGCAAAAAGCCAGAGTAATTTTTTAAACCTTAATGTACTTTTTGATTAAAGAAAATCTTTGCTCAAAGGCAAGTATTACTTAGAAAGCCTAAGAAAGGAAAACAAATGATAATGCCCATTATTTTTGAAATGAATTATAAGATTTATCTGTGAATCTTTTAGATTTTAACCCTTGGGATGTGATATCCTTACGGATTTCTATAAAGACAGACTTATTTCACTTATTTAGTTCATGCACCTTTCCATATAAAATCCCCTAATTTTAATTTATATATCCTGTTACTCAAAGTATCATCCTCTAAAACACTCTTTATCCAATATTGACACGGAGATTTCATTTTTAATTATTATTCTAAACCCAATTTTCAGCTTCTCTGTTTTTCTCTGATATTTTCACCTTCTTTTAGGAAAGTCTTGAAGCTGCCTTGAAGAGAATGGCAAACACGTAGAGATGAGGCATACAATATACACTTGAGATCTATAAAATGCCGAATGATGCATCTATACAATGAAATCACAAACCTGTCATCTGATCTCTTCATTTTTATTCATCCAATTTTTATCTTTTGAGTCTAAACCATTGTCTTCCCTGCATGTGCAGGCAAAAGTCAGAGAGTATGCATGTATGAACAAAAGAAATGTCATAGAGGCTTCAGTCAGCCATTCCTTTGAGCAAAACTGTGCTGGGAGGAGGAAGGCAAGGCTGAGGCCTTGGACCTCTGCAGCAACTAGTTCTACGATAACATGGGAGCGGAGGCCCTGGCTCATGTAATTTCAAAGCAAATAGAGACTAAAAGTGAACTTCCAGTTTCCGGTCCAGGAGGTAAGAAGCTTGGAAATCATTTCATTCATCTACCCGGCAAGAAAAAAAGCTGAGTGAATGAAAATTAACAGCTTCCTTAGATCCATCAGATAACTAAGATCACAGGACAACCCTCTGCTCTTCAAATTAGAGAGGCAGACGGGCAGATGGGGAGGATCAGGACTTAGTGGCACAGGAGCCCAAACGCAGAAACCCACAGGGGAACCAGAACCGGAGTTAGAATTGACTAATTGCTGGAGGCTCAGTGCAGACCAGGCTGAGGGTTAAAAGCTCCAGTGGGACCCAGTCATGGAGGGAAGGAGCCCACACTTTTGTGAGTTTTACCTCCTTCTAGGAGCCCTAGCAGGTTCTCATGGTGAAGATGAGAGAAAATTCCCCTCATGTCTCCAAGGGCGGGGTGGGAGTGGATGGGGTGAGGGGGTTGGGGGTGCTTTTGAAAAACTCCAGAGCACTCCATCCTTATAAGGTCTGCCCTCAGGAGACACTAGCCCAGGAGTCTGGCTGAACTGGGGGAAGGGAAGCACAACTCCAGGCCTCTCTTGCCTGCCTCTGTCTCACCCAGGGGAAAACAAAACAAAATAAACAAGACAAAACTGAGAAGCACTTGTGAAGATCATACCCCAGGGACACAGGCTCAGGAAAAGACTGAGACCCAGTCCTCAGGATTAGCAAAACTAAAACATGTCAGGAGAGACACATGTTCCAATAAAGTTTCTTTTGTTTCTAGGATTTAAAATCCATTCATACTTGCTCAAATATAATGAAAAAGTCTTCTTTGAAAGGAAACAGAGAGGTCTTATAAGAACTCGGTGTGACGGGGCAGGGGTTCGGCTGGGGCAGTGTCTCTGAGGCCAGATAAAGGGCACTACTGGAGCCTACATGGCCTGTGCCTTCGGCCTCCCCTCTGTGACTCTCCCTCCCTGTCACCCTCACTCCCTCCTCTCAGCCTCACTGGCCTCCTGGCTGTGATGCCAATATGCTGGGGGGCCCTCTAGCTTAAAGCATTGGCAGGGACTCCCTCTGCATGAAATGTTCCTCCCCATCTATTAGCATGACTCACTGCTTCTCCATTCAGGCCTTTACTCAAATGTCACCTCACAAGCATTGACAGAGGCCTTCCTTAAGGATGTGATGATGTTCCTTGTTCCTAGCTCCCTTACCCAGCTTTATCTGTCCTCAGAGCCCTTATTAGCACCCACTTGAACAGCAGCCCCTGCTAACCCACGGTGGGTTTGTTCCAAGAGCCCAGTGGATGTCTGACCAAACCCTATGTACACTATGTTTTTTCTCATACATACATGCCTATGATAAAGCTTAAATTGTACCTTAGGCACAGGAAGAGATGAACAACAATAAATAATAATAAAATAGAACAATGACAGCAGGTTCTCAAATAATGTGATTTTGTTCAATGTTGTCTTGTTGATGATTTTAAAAAATCACTTCCTGGCCAGATGCTGTGGCTCACCCCTGTAATCCCAGCACTTTGTGAGGCAGAGGCGGGTGGATTACTTGAGGTCAGGAGTTCAAGACCAGACTGGCCAACATGATGAAACCCCGTCTCTACTAAAAATACAAAAATTGGCTGGCTGCAGTGGCACATACCTGTAATCCCAGCTACTCAGGAGCCTGAGGCAGAAGAATCATTTGAACCCGGGAGGCGGAGGTTGCAGTGAGACGAGATGGCACCACTGGACTCCAGCCTGGGCGATGGAGTGAGACTTTGCCTCAAAATAAATAAATAAATAAATAATAAATAAAAATATCATTTCCTGCCAGATCCACTGCATGGAAGGAGTTTGCATGTTCTCCTCATGTCTGCCTGGTTTTTCACCGGGTTCTCCAGTTTGCTCCCACATCCCAAAGCTGTGCCCATTAGGAGAACTGGCATGTCTACATGGTCCCAGTGTAAGTGAGTGTGGGTGTATGTGTGAGTGAGTGTGGATATGGGCGAATGTGGTTGTGTGTGAGTGCATCTTTGTTGCGGGAAGTCAGGGACCCCAAACAGAGGGACCGGCTGAAGCCATGGCAGAAGAACATGGATTGTGAATATTTCATGGACATTTATTAGTTCCCCAAATTAATACTTTTATAATTTCTTATGCCTGTCTTTACTGCAATCTCTAAACATAACTTGTGAAGATTTCATGGACACTTATCACTTCCCCAATCAATACCCTTGTGATTTCCTATGCCTGTCTTTACTTCAGTCTCTTAATCCTGTCAGCTGAGGAGGATGTATGTCACCTCAGGACCCTGTGATAATTGCGTTAACTGCACAAATTGTAGAGCATGTGTGTTTGAACAATATGAAATCTGGGCACCTTGAAAAAAGAACAGGATACCAGCAATGTTCAGGGAATAAGAGAGACAACCTTAAACTCTGACCGCCAGTGAGCCGGGTGGAACAGAGCCGTATTTCTCTTCTTTCAAAAGCAAATGGGAGAAAGATCACTGAATTCTTTTTCTCAGCAAGGAACATCCCTGAGAAAGAGAATGCGCCCCTGAGGGTGGGTCTCTAAAATGGCCCCCTTGGGTTTGGCCATCTTCTATGGTTGAAACTGTAGGGATGAAATAAACCCCAGCCTCCCATAGTGCTCCCAGGCTTATTAGGAAGAGGAAATTCTGGCCTAATAAATTTTGGTCGACCGGTTGCTCTCAAACCCTGTCTCCTGATAAGATGTTATCAACGACAACGGTGCCTGAAACTTCCTAAGCAATTTTAATTTCACGCCGGTCCTGTGGCCCTGTGATCTCACCCTGCCTCCATTTGCCTTGTGATATTCTATTACCTTGTGAAGCACATGATCTCTGTGACCCACACCCTATTCGTACACTCCCTCCCCTCTCGAAAATCCCTAATAAAAACTTGCTGGTTTTGCGGCTTGTGGGGCATCACAGAACCTACTGACATGTGATGTCTCCCCCAGACTCCCAGCTTTAAAATTTCTCTCTTTTGTACTCTGTCCCTTTATTTCTCAACCCGGCTGATGCTTAGGGAAAATAGAAAAGAACCTACGTGAAATATTGGGGGTGAATTTTGCCCGATATCTGGCTGAATTTCCCCCGATACACCTTGCGATGAGATGGCACCCTATCCAGGGCTGGTTCCTACCTTGCACCCTGAGCAGTTGATAGGTTTAGCCACCTGCCACCCTGAACTGCAATAAGTGGGTTGAAAAATGAATGAATGAATACAAATGGTTACCATGTAAAAATGTGTAAAGTATATGATAATCATGCAAATACACAACAATATACAATGCTGGACGAAAGCAAGCCGCCATGTTTGTGATAGTTTTTTTTTTTTTTTTTTTTTTTTTTTGATGGAGTCTCGCTCTGTCGCCCAGGCTGGAGTGTAGTGGTGCGATCTCAGCTCACTGCAGGCTCCGCCTCCCAGGTTCATGCCATTCTCCTGCCTCAGCCTCCTGAGTAGCTGGGACTACAGGTGCCTGACACTACACCTAACTAATTTTTTTCTTTCTTTTTTTTCTTTTTTTAAGGAGAGATGGGGTTTCACTGTGTTAGCCAGGATAGTCTTGATCTCCTGACCTCGTGATCTGCCAGCCTCAGCCTCCCAAAGTGTTGGGATTACAGGCGTGAGCCACCATGCCCAGCCTTGTGATGGTTTTTGAACTGCACAATGTGAGGAGGTGCTCCTAACAATTTTTTCTTCGCAAACATTTATTCCTTGATTTAACTCACCACCACTTTGACCTCTGTTGCTCACTAATTCACCAAAAATTGAGTGAATAATTTTCTTATTTGTTGTTATTAATCATTCTTAAATGTATGTACAGCTCACATTTATTTCAATGTTTAATATTGGAAGTGTTCTGGGTCACTACTTAGTTTGGTGACTTTTTTAACCAGTAATATGTTGTAGCAACTGAACTCTTGCTTATGTCATTTGCCATGGAGAAAATGGTTTTCTTATAATTAATTTTGCTCCAACAACTATTGTAATAAAGATGTAAATGTTCTCTCTCTCTCTCAAAATATCTTCCTGTACTGTACTCATCCTTCTGCTTATGAAAAGGTGAAATGATCAAATGCTTACCTGATGAGATGAGGTGAGGTGAGTGTTATAGGCATTGTGACGTAGTGTTAGGCTACTGTTGACCTTCTGCTTTGAGTGATTCTGGTTCCTCGAGCCTTGACAATGTCAATGGATGAATGTCAGGATCAGATAATGTTGATGTGGGGAATCCTCAATAGTAGAAGGTTTTTTGGTTGAAACTTTTTGGAAGAACACCATAGTCAGAAGTTTTTGTCTCTTTTTAACTCATCAAAGTATTTCTGCAGAGGTTTTAATCCTTCATTGATCATATGGGTGACTTTAATGCTGTGTTCCATTTAAGAATCATATTCACAATTTTGTCCTTTAGTGTCTGTGCAACTCAAAACACTTTGGCAAATTTTGGTAATTTTCATATTGCTGGTTCAGCTTCAGTTCTTCTTTATCTTCCTTTTCCTCTGTAGAGGACTCAACAAGTTCTTCCAATTCTTCATTTGTTAATGCTTCTCAATGGCCTTCAATATGTTATTTCATGCTTCCAAGCATGTTGGCAAATCTTTCTTCACCAACTTGTCTTGCTCCATGAATGGTCTTCCTAATTTCTCTAATGATCCCCAGAAAGCCTTTTAAATTATTCAGGTTAGCACTCCATAAGTTTGTCCAGTAGCCATTTACAGCTTCTGGTTGTAATTCATTCATTGCAGCTTTGATAAATGCTGTTGCATCAGCACTGCATTATGTTCAGATTGGTGTTTGCATTAATTGCTGATCATGTATGATCAAATATCAGGTGGTTGTATATTGACTTGACAAATCAAATGATGCCCAGGTAAATGAGCTGAAGCAATAAGATTGTATTTGGAGGTAAAAATATGACCTTGACTTTTCATTTTCACAGCAAACAGATTCAGGATGGCCAGGTGCATTGTCTATTATTGATAGGACTTAAATTTCAACTCTTCCTCTTCCAAGTATTTTTTCATTTCTGGGATGAAGCATTGGTGGAACCATTCCATAAACAAGATGGCTGTCACCCACACTTTCTGATTATGTTGCCAGAACACAGAGACATAATTTTTGTTTTTGAGAACACAAGGGTTTCTTGTTCTGTACACTATGCTTGGCTTTGTTATATGCCCTGCACCATTGCTACACAGCAGCAGAATTGATCTGTCCTGCCATGTTTTATGCCCCGGTGTCTCTGTTGTAGGTCCTCTTAGGCATTTTCTTCCAGAAGAGCCAGTTGAAGCCTTGCTTTGGATGCTGGTCTTTCTTCTTAATCAACTCTTCATTGGCAGACACAGACTTTCATGTAATTTTTATAGTTTTCAGTTTAAGCCCATTCCTGAATCTGTGTAACCATCCCTTACTTTTAATAAATGGCTCGGTGTCACTCCTTTTCAAGGACCCCTTGCTGAAGTTTCACATAGGCTCAGTGCTTTCTGGAGCACATATTACCATCAATTGGAACATGTTTTCTCTTCATGTCTTCTACTTTCACAATTACAACCATAACAGGCCCATTGCCCGATGCACATAGCAATTAATACACCAAGCCATGGGGTTGCTGTAGAAAAAGAAGTTTAATTATAGGGTGACCGAATGAGGAGCTGGAGAAAACTTCAAGTTCATCTGCCTGAGGAGTTTGGCGCTAGGGTTGTTAAGGATTTTGGAGTGGGCTGAAGTGTGGAGATTGTTGATTGGCTGAAGAGGACAGGGTGAAGTCATGGGACAGGGAGAGGAAGAAATCGTATTCTCATGATGTTTCCTTCCTTTGTAGGGATCTGCAGACTGGGTGGCATTCACAGTTTTGCTACAATTTGGGATCCAAAAAACATCTTAAGCAATTCTTAAACAAAAGCTTTATGAGTCTAACATCAGAAATCCTATCTAGCTTACACAGAACTCCTATGATTCTAATGTCAGAGATCCTACCTATAGGAACAATGGAAATGCAAATGGTATCTAGTGGGCCAAAGGGCAGCTTGATTAATGCTTAATTATAACTATAGTTATTAATTATACTTCTGTCCAGAATTTTTGTTAACCCTGTGAGGATGGCTTCAAAATTTAATGCCTTTTCTATCTTAACAAAGCACTTACCAGACACTGTGGCTGTAACTTTTGTAGTTGAGGTATGACAACAAAATTAGCACAAATTTCTTTTCCCTCCTTTACAATTTCACAGATAGAAGATTTGCTCTTACTGTAAATCTTAGCAACCTCAGCATACAATTTTTTTTCTTGGCTTATTAAGTTGAGAACTTTCACCTTTTCACTTAAAAAAAAAGCAATTTAGGGCTCCTCTTTGGCATATTGAAATAGCCAGCCTCACTACTCTTTTGCTTTAAGGCCACTATTAAGTAAAATAAAGGTGACTTGAACACAAGCACTGCGATATTGTGATGGTCTATCTTATTACTGACAAGGCTTCTGAGTGACTCACGGGCAGGGACTGTCTACAGCACAGATGTGCTGGACAAAGGCAGGATTCGTGTCCAGGGTGGATGGAGTGAGAGGATGCCAGACTTTGTCGCACTACTGAGAATGGTGTGCAGTTTAAAATGTGTTAATTGTTTTTCTGAAATTTTCCATCTAATATTTTCAGGGGTTGACTGGGCGTAATTGAGACTTCAGAAAGCCAAATCGTGGATGAGGAGGGACTACTGTATATGCCTTTCTGTTTATTTGTTTTCTCTTTTCACCCTAGAATGGTTCATGGTAGGCTCTTAGTAACTATTTGTGAAGTATTTGTGGAATAATTAAACAAATGCGTAAGCAAAGAGCAGGTTTTGAGGGATACCAGAGTCTACCACCCGAAAATATGCCTCTTTGGCATATGAATTGTTTTGAGTGAAAGGCCATTGAGAACCAGCAGAGGAAGGAAAGATTCTAAAAACAGTATCTTCCTTTTGGAAATGAAATTTACATTTATAAAGGAAATTTTCATTTTTAGAGAGATCTCCCTCTCTGCACTGGGAAGAGGAAACTCTTAACAACTCTTAAGGATGGAGAAGGCACAGACTTAAATCGGCATAACAAACCTTACTAAACAACCCTGGTACTAGGGTGCGGCAGCTCACACCTATAATCCCAGCACTTTGGTAGGCCAGGGCAGGTGGATCACCTGAGGTCAGGAGTTCAAGACCAGCCTGGTCAATATGGTAAAACCACGTCTCTACTAAGAGTACAAAAAAAATTAGCCGGGCATGGTGGGGAGGCACCTGTAATCCCAGCTACTCGAGAGACTGAGGCAAGAGAATTGCTTGAACCTAGGAGGTAGAGGTTGCGGTGAGCCAAGGTCGTGCCACTGCACTCCAGCATGGGCAACAGAGTGAGACTCCATCTCAAAAAATCAAAACAAAACAAAACAAAAAACAACTCTGGTTTGCCTTACTTTTCCTGGTCACCTTCCCATAGCTTGCTTCTTCCTCATCCTGAGGCTGCAAACCCCTTTTCCTTTAGCCTAAGATGGTAGATAAGCCTAAGTTCTAAACACCCCCTTTGAGCTACTCATCTCTGGGTACTCTCGTGTGTCACATGCACGATGAACATGTTAATAAACTTCTATTGTTTTTCTCTTGTTAATCTATCTTTGTCCAGTCTGATTCAATATAGAACCCCAGGTGGAGAATCTAAAATGGGTAAAGGAAAAGATTTTTCCTACCATACAGTACCAAGTCGGCTCTAGAGATAAGCTTGGATCTTACTGCTTCCTTTTAGCTTTGAGAAAGAAAAAAGCCTTTTATCTGAGGAATGCAAGCCCCTCTAAATTATCAGGCCCAGAGAGGCATTTAAAATGTAAAAGCGGTTATGTCTCACTTTCCTTGTGCTTAATAGCTACCTCTGGAAGCCACTTGCTTTGCAGGCTCTGAACTGATGCCTCATAGCCATAAAATGCCACATACCCTGTAGTTCAACAACGTATAGCCAGTCACTAACCAGTGTTATTTCTGCAAACCTAAGAGAAGTCCTGGTGAACAGCTTTTGTAATCACTCTCTCTCATGACTCGTCCTTTAGTTCTTTAACAACTTGATCCTCGCTTTTGTTCTCTGGAGCACTCCCCAAGGCAACTTGGAAACTTGTCCTGGACTGCAGTCCTTAACCTTTGCGCTTGAATAAACTCTCTTTCAACTACATTCTGACCTTTTCGATTACCTTAGGTTGACATCTTCCATCTGTGTGTTTGCTTAATTTCTCTTGTTCTCCTACCTAGCTTCTGACTCACTGCTCCCTATGACATTGGGGAGCAATCATCTAAAGACCTGCACTCAGCCTCAGCTCTGCTGTTAGATCCACTGAAGTGTTTATCTCCACGTGCTACTTCCCTAAGTCTCTTAGTTCAGGGTCATTACTTGTCCAGCAGGAGTTTTTCTTAGTTCTGGGTTTTTGTGTATGTGTTTTTGGGGGGTGCGGGTGGAGGAATGAGGTATCACAGACTCTGCACCTACTTCTTGTAGGTTGGGATTCTTCTGGAGGGAATATGGAAGGAGAAGGCATGCACTTGAAATATGTCTTGTCAAGGTAAGATTTCAGTCAAAGGAAGGAACTAATATTTACTTGTGGAGCCCTTGCTAACTGCCAAGCACTGTGCTCAGCATACGGAAAGCATTTCACTCAACCTTTCTATCCACTTTCCAAGCTAGATATTATTCTCACCATTTTCACAGAGAGGTGCATGTGGGAAAAGAGAGAGAGCTCTCTGGGGTCTCTTCTTAAAAGAGTACTAGTCCATCACATCAGAGCCAATCCTCCTGACTTCATCTAACCCTAATCACCTCCCAAAGGCCCCACCTACAAATACTGTCACATTCGGCATTAGGGCTTCAATATATGAATTGGAGTGGGGGTGGTATAAACACTTGGTCCGTAACATAGGCCAATCCAAATAAAATAAGAAAGATAATTAATATGAAGTTACCATTAGAGTGACCACCTACCTCCTGAGAGTCCATTTCCTGCATGAATCCATATGACTTCTGAGGGACCTGGCACCCAAAAAGGCAGACTTGGGAATTCAAATGGAGACTCCAAAACTGAAGGAGATCTTTTGTGTAATGCCACTCAATTAAAAATTTTCCAATAGCGCGTTCTGCATAGATAAAATATGAACTGCTGTTCAAACCCAAAATGTTCCTCCAGGTAATTCAGCTGCTCTCCTTGCTCCAGTGTGGTCCACAAATCCTTATTGACTGTCATACAAAAGGTTTATGAACCAGGAAGAAAGTCTATAGCTCAAGAAGCATCTCATTTATAGGAAACATAAAGTGGGGATTTTCTCTTGTCCTGAAATATCCAAATAATCCATCCAAAAAAATGAAATAATAAATCTCTCACTTGAGCTCTTCGCTTTGCTTTTATCTTCAGATTTACTTCTCAATTGTCTCATCCTGGTACAACCAGCTCAGAATCAGACACTAATCTGTGTATGAATGATATACAGCAAGACAGGGAAGGGAATGAGCATTTTTCAAACACCTGCTCTCCACCACACTTTATACATATTTCGTTGTAGAACTACCAAAACCCTAAAGAAAGTGTGTCCATAATGGGTACACATAGGTGAGAAAACTGAGGCTCAGACAGATGCAGCTGTTTGTCTGAACAATCTCTGGTTAGTCAGAATGCCAGCTGTGAAACCAGGGATCATGTGCCGGCATTTATGCTACCTGAGCTGTTTCCCAGAAGCCTTTAACATTGAAATCGGCAGGATTTTAGTCACTCAAAATAGGTTGTAGTCTCTTTACAAGCCTTTGTGAAGCTTTAAAATTCCTCTAGGTCAGGATGCCAGAACAGTGCTTATTAGATCTCCCTCATCCAAAGGCTGAGAGAGATGGTTGTGGAGCTTCACCCATCATTTGCTCGTTATCATTGGGACTCCCAGGACTTAGGAGTGCATTTTGGTCCTTCAGGGATACTAAAGGTCCCCCGTGAGAGGCCGCTTTCCGTCTCCTTGGCAAGATGCTTCTGTGCAGGCTTTTGGCATTCTGCTGCCTTGCAGTTGAAGCCTCTACTTCCTTTCTCACTACAGACGGTCCCAACTTACTATGGTTTGACGGTTTGATTTTACCATGGTACAAAAGCGATATGCATTCAGTAGAAGTGGTGTGATAGATACTCTCTCATGATGCTGGCAGTGTAGCCAGAGAGCTCCCAGTCAAACACATGGTCACGAGGGTGAACAGCTGACACTCTAGAGTGTGCTGTGCTGCTGGATGACTTTCCCCAACTGTAGGCTAGAAGTGTTCCGAGCACGCTTACAGAAGGCTGGGCTCAGCTATGGTGTTCAGTAGGTTAGGTGTGTTAAATGCATTTCCAACTTAATGATATCTTCAACTTATGGTGGTTTTATCTGATATAACCTCACTGTAAGGTGAGGAACATCTGTGGTCTGAACTACACTTTGAAAGAAGGTATATATTGTCCCTGGATTTTTAACAGCGATTTCTATATTCCTCAGTGTCTTCCATTCACCTACATAATGCACTCAACCAATATCTTAAAGCAGTCACATATTTATTCCTGCAGCAAAATTTTATGCCCAACAAATAATATTTGTAAAAATTAAAACATAATAAAGGTCTTCACAAGAATCCCAAATCTTTTCCCTCTATCACCTCACAGTACCTAAAAAAACTAGGAGCAGAGAGCAGGTTTTCAATGAGTATCCACTGTGTGTGCTTTGGGGAAAGTCTTAGACGACAACCAATTATTTCTTCAGTGTGTTGGATGAATCACAGAAATAGCAATTTAGTTCATTTTCAAGACATGAGCAGGATAATTGGGTTTCAGATGAAGTGAGGATTAGTACTTACAATTAGGGAACATATTTGCTAACTGCCTCTTGGATTTACAGTGGGTTGTACCGATGGCCAGCAAGTTTTTCTCTCTCCCCGACATGGGTCGCTGGTGGAGTGTGAAAGCAATGGACTCCTTGTTATGAAGCTTTACCCGTGAATCTGCTTTTGGATTTTCCAGCATTTATTCTTCATGTACTTCTCCTTTTTTTTCCCCCTCAAGTAAAAGCTAATTTTATTTCTCAGATTTCTTCACATGAAATTATAAGCATACTATTATTATTTTAAGAAACATGTCAAAACAATACACTAATAGCATTGTAGAGTTTAAGGCTCTTTAGTATATAACCCATTTATAGGCAATAGAAAGTAGCTTTGCTAGAATGATGGGTAAATAAAGAACAAATGAAGACACATGCTGGGAGTTTGCCATCTTTGTACATTTTCTATATTTGCAAGCTAGTTCATGTGCAATTCTTTGAACTAAGAAATTGTCCTTACATCTAGTAGCTGATTGTCCATATGGCTTTTAATAAGATGATATGAAGGAGTGATGATTATAGGTGGACACATCCTTTTTTCTCCCAGGAATTTTTTACTGGATTTATATGCAGAAACATGGCAATGTGTTAAATTAATACAGTTAAAAGCTGAACTGGATGTGGTGATGACCTTTCCTCCTTCTCTTTCCAAAAGTTCCCCGCTGTGGACTTTGAGTGGGAGTAACCTCATTCTCTGCTGTAAGGGTGAGCCTTGGCTTAGTCCAATGGCTGTATTTCTTCTGTCTGAAATTTGTCATGGATGAACATACATTGCAATTTGGGCCAATAAGACAGATGTTTACTAGGGGCTCTGGAAAATAAGCTGCCTCTTCATTCTTTGGAGGCTGTCAGAAGAGAGATAATTTCTTTCTCTGGACAGTGTGCTATGGATTTGAGGTTGGAGCTGCTGCAGCTATGTTGCTAGCCAGAGGGGTCATCCTAGAGATGATGACCCCATGCAGAGGAAGCCGATGCTGAGAGACTTGTGGGGAAAGAAAGGCTGATTGTAATGACCTGGGAAGCTCTGGATTCAGTCTCTCCTGAGTTAGATCTACTATTCTTTAGTTATGTTAATCAATATATTACCAGTGTTGCTTAAACCAGATTGAATCGTACTTTCTATTTCTAGCAACCAAAGCATGCCAACAAATGTAACTTACCAGCTACCCAAGCAAGAGAATCCTGCATCTACTTCACATTGATGGTAGTTTTTAAAGAGCCATCTCCCCACCCCCACTTTTTTTTTTTTTTGATTTTTCTATGCCAGAAAAGCCTTAATTCATTTTTTTTTTTTTTGAGACAGAGTCTCACTATGTTGCCCAGGCTGGTCTGAAATTCCTGTCCTCAAGCCATCCTCTCACCTTAACCTCTCAAAGTGTTACAATTAGAGGTGTGAGCCACTACACCTGGTGGCTTTAACTCTTTATTCAAATTTTCAAAAGTAATTTAACCAAGATGCTCTCTGGAGTTCCTCACCTGCCTCTTAAATGAGTTTGAGATTCAATTTTTCAATCAGAGTTTATTGACCACATACTATGTAAGTAGCAATCACCCTTTCTTCCACAAGAGCACTTCCATTTTTATCTGTTTTTATTATTGGATGTCCACATACTACTTATTTTGGAGAAACTATTATGCAGCTAAATATATGAACTACTGATTTGGTCTAACCTCATCCTGATGATTACAGAATTGAGCCTAAAGGAGGCTAAGTGATTTGTTTGAGGTCTCCTCGTAAATTTCAGAGTTGAAATGAAACTCCTGGTTTCTTGATCCATGATTCAATGGCCTTTTGTTGGATTCTACTGCTTTCTCACATGGACTGTCACTACTTTCGATAATAATTATGATATTATTATTTTTCCCAGGCTTTAATATCCAAATCAGTTTGGTCTGCAAAAATTGAATCAGAAAGCTAACAAGAACTGACTTTCCTATGAAATTTCTAGCACTTCCTATTTTCAGACAAGCTAGAAATACCCCGTGAACAGCCTTTCTCATGAGATTTGGCATCTGCCTCTTGCTATGATCAGAAATAAAAAGTGTAGAAGTTGGAGAAAATTAACTAGAAAAATACACCTGAAATGTCTTGGGTCTACATACACATGGGAATATTCAAATATCAGACCCAGGTCCTAACACTGCTCAAAGTCTGTTGATTTTTCCTTATAGACCAAAGGTTTGTCTGGACTTGTCGTGTTTTCACAGTGATCATTTGCTTATTTCAAAGTGCTATATGTTGTGATAACAATAATTTCAGAATTGAGATGAAAATTCTTGGACCATTGATCTTGGAAGTTTCTCTGTGTCCTGATTGGTAATAATGCAAGTGGCCCCTGATAGGATCCAAGAAGACAAATAACGACATAAAATCAGCCCTTCAGATATATAATTTCCTTATGTACTGCTGCAGTAGGGACTGGAATGGATTTTAACTCCAATCCCAGGAGTGCAGTCGGGTTACTTAGTATCAGTGTTCATTATACTAAACCACTTTGTGATCCACTATGTGCTTTGTTTCATTCTTGTGCCTTTCATTAGTTGTGTGTAATATAATTCTCTTTGATGCCATATTTGATTTTCATGTGTAAATAAGCCCTGCCTAATCTATTTGTTTTCCTTTAGTGGCTGCGTTGCTTATTGGGGTGGAGGATTCACCCTCTACCTCATCTGTCCTTTATCTGATGAGTGTGCTCATCCAGGGCAGATCAGCATGGGAAATGTGTCCTAATCTTAAAACTCACTCAAAATATGTTGTTTTTATTGTGATCAAGTAGTGAGGGTAGTCACTTCCATCTCTTATATTAGAGACTGTCCTTGGAGACTACAGTCCCAGGCTTTCAGAGAGCAATGCCCAAGTTGCTTATATAAATGGAATGTTGGAAAAATCAACTGAACGAATAACTAGAAATATTTTATTTGAAAAGAAAAGAGGAGGTATAAAGTGAAGAATGGGGTATTCCATTTTAACAAAGAGAAAAAACATTTCTCTTTCTGCCCTGGAGTGCAGTGGTGCCACCTCGCCTCACTGCAACCTCCGCCTCTGGGGTTCAAGCAATTTTCCCACCTCAGCTTCTCGAGTAGCTAGGATTACAGGCGTCCACCACCATGCCCAGCTAATTTTTGTATTTTTAGTAGAAACAGGGTTTCACCATATTGGCCAGGCTGGTCTCGAACTCCTGAACTCAAATGATCCACCCATCTCTCAAAGTGCTGGGATTGCAGGCATAAGCCACCATGCCCAGTCTCTCTTTCTGCTTTCTAAACTTTCTAATATGTCATATGAATATTTTATATAGGAGATTCTGGATAGGCAGATATATAGGTAGACAGGTGGATAGATAGATAAATGGATATACACATACATGCGTGCATATACTTAATTATGAGGTATTTTTAGTAAGTAGATTACTCTGAAACATTCATTTAAGTCAGGAAACAAATAGGAGATTTTTTAATGCATTAAGGTAAAAAAGATCTGTAGAGAAACTAAAAAAATTATACAGACAAATATTTATTAAGTGAGTCCTAATAACTTTGATTCTATCTCTTTTGGCCATCATCACACTACAAGAAAGTTGTTACCCTGTTGTCTATAATAGTTAAATGATGGACAGGATGCAACAAGACACTGAGTCTTGTTCAGTTGAGTCTTTTCCAACAATGCACACTTGAATACATCTACTCTAGATATATTAGAGTTGTTCCTGATATAATTAAAAACAAACACTGCTCAAAGTTTCCTGATGGTCAAATCATGTCAGTCATCTCTTCTATGGTGAGGCACCTGCAATGAACCCTTACAGTGTGATTTCAGTATAATGAGCTTAGTAGTGCGGCTGAGTGTTTTGTTTTAAAATCCTCAAAATACAAGTTTGGTTTGCTCATCAATTTCATCTGACTGATTTACTTAGTTGGTAAGCACGATCAGAGCCGAATCCTGCCCTAAGAGTTTATGTGTCCTGTCACTGTGGACCAAGAGGGAGCAACCCTGTCCTGATACCCCAGGGGTTCTGCTTAGCAGCCAACTGTGCGGTGATTGACCCAGTGTTTCTGAGTGACGATCACTGTCCTCTTTCCCACATTCACCTTCTTTTACAAGTCTCTCTGCTCATGATTTCAACACTACTGGACACATAACCATCCCCAAGGATGGCTTGGCAAGGATCCTTTGGTACAACCAGGAAACACCAGAGCTTCCAGCTTATCCTGTTTATCAACAGTGACATTTTCAGTATTCAAATGCAACACAAAATGGGTCTAGAGTGGACTTAACTCAGGCATCTGAAGCTTATCTCTATTGACTCCAGACTCTATTGATCCTAGAACCTCATGGCAATGAAGACAAGTCTTGACCCTCCTCACTTCACCCTGGTCTCTGATTCTCTTCTTTCCTAACGAAGTATCTTTCATACTAAAACCTATGACCTATAGATAAAAAGCTGTAGACATCCCCATTTTCTTGATTCAGGGAAGCCGTTTGACTTCGTCAAGTTCCAAAGATAAGAAACTGAATCCAGTATTCAGAAGAACAAAGTCTGACTGACCTTAGTGCCTTTGACCTTGATGACACCCACAGTTTAAACAGCACCAGACTCTCTGTGAATGAAGCATGTGCCAATATCATGTATAACCCGCTTATTCAAAAACATACTTGTGTTGAATACATGATGTGACATTTGCTCTGTAACTACCGCCTGGATGTTGCAATTCTCGGGGAGGCTGTACTGGGTGGGCAGTCCACACAATATTCACTATGTATCCACAGCATGCTTGGGCAAACCAAATTTCTCATTTGAATCTGCCTTCTGAGAGTTATTTCATCAAAACCATATTTCTCCTTGCACTTGTTCCTATGTGAAGCAGACAGTTACACCCAACCTTTGTAAATTTTGAAAATAAAAATTGCATTTGAGTAGAAAAAGTATTTGGTAGGCTTTTCAGGCTATTTAACTTAATTATTTCCATTAATCCTCTGTACATTTCTAATGTATTTACACATTTCGTTAAGAGTTTTCCAGCATCTCAAATAATATCATTGCATTTTGGTGAATGTTTTACTAAATAATGTCTGTTTATTATCACCTTAAACAATTTGTCATGATTCAATTTAATTCAATTGAAATCAAATTCTCCTGAGATTGTTTATGTAAATGATTATCAAATATTTTATCCATCCTGACAAGTGGTTTATTATATTTCTACAATTTAGGGGTAACACACACTAGACGCTTTGGGACGCAGCAGGAACATTAAAACATTAAATACCTGTTATAATTCTGTCTGGGTGTTGAGTGTTTTTGCTTGTTTTGGTTAGGTTTGAGGATTTTTTTTTTTTGAAAGTACAGTATAAGCTTGAGTATGACAGAAAAGAGAATTATTCCAGCATTGTACATTTTCATTTTTATGTTTTATCTTTTTATCAGAATAATTAAAACCAATTTCAATCTACATCTCATTTGCGAAGAAGAAAAGTTGAACTGTAAAGCCACTGGGTTTTTCAATATCTTCCAGTTTTATTAGACAAACAATAGGGAGTTTCCATTTCCGCTGCTTTCTGCATCTTCATATTTTCCAAGGCATGCATGAATCACCTCTGTCTGTTATAATGCACTTTCTCAAGGAACTTTGGAACTTAATTAGGAAAAAGGAGCTCAGCAGTGGCTGGAGCGGGGCCCAGTTCTCTCCAGACTTCAAAGGGAGCTCCTGCTGGGAAGGTGATTCAGAAGTAGGAGAAAGGAGGTGAGCATGGGGTCTCTGAACCCTCTGGAGCTGCTCTCTCCACTACCTTTGAATGAACGAAGCCCTGGGAGCCAATCTAGAAGCAGATTAAGGGTAGTGAGGATCAAGTGCTGTGGGACAGAATTTGCTCACATCAATACCAGAAACATTGATGTTACAGCAATTCAGATTTTGATGGGCCCATTTTTCCCTCATCATCTTTTTACACCTTGAATATATCCCTTTAGGTGGACGGTTTTGGAAATTCTCTTCTCTCCATGTACTTATCTTCTTGTGAAATTAATTACACATAATTCACTAAATGTGCCATGCATGATTTCATGCACATGTCTCTACTCTGCTTCCCTGCTGAATTCCTGCTAATTCTTTAGGAGCCCTCATCACACATCATCTCCTCTGCAAAGCCGTCCCTGATTCCAGAGTTAATTATACACTACTCGAATTCTTATTTTATGTTATATGTATTGCTAATATACTTTTCATGTTATATTATTGGTACGCATGTTTATTTGCCAAGGTAGAGCAAAAGCTTTTTGAAAGCGTGATCTACATCTTCTCCGCAATTTTTTTTTTAATTTGAGACCGAGTCTGGCTCTGTAGCCCAGGCTGGAGTGCAGTGGCATGATCTCAGCTCACTGCAACCTCTGCCTTCCGGATTCAGGAGATTCTCCTGCCTCAGCCTCCTCAGTAACTGGGATTACAGGTGCCCGCCACCATGCCCAGCTAATTTTTTTGTATTTTTAGTAGAGATGGGGTTTCACCATGTTGGCCAGGCTGGTCTGGAACTCCTGACCTTGGGTGATCTACCCACCTCAGCCTCCCAAAGTGCTGGGATTACAGGCTTGAGCCACTGCACCCGGCAACCTTCTCCACTTTTTATACTCACCCATCAGGTGCCAGTTTTACTACGTAAAAATATTTCTATATATTTTATTTATATATACATATACAAAATTATCATCTAGAATTTTTAATATTGTCTAATTTTTACAGCAGTTTTACAGCCATCACACAACAAATATGTAATATTTTCAATGTATTTTCAGGCAAAGACATTGAGACTCAGAGAATGTTGCTCAGAGAAGCAACATTCCCAAGGGTAAAAATCCAGAATTCCAGTCCAGAATGAAATTGTGATTGGCTGGATCTTAAAGTGCAGGGTCATTTAAGGCACCACTATGCTCACTCCCTGCGGTTGTCTACACTTAGAAAGTGTGCCCTCTGTGTTTGTTGCATTAATGAACTAATTAATTTGAAAACTTTTGGCCACACTCTTGGTACTTGAGACCTGTGCTACATGTGTGATGATCAGTTTGCGGTCAACTAAGAGAGATGCGTGGCTCTAGGAATAATAGACCTTAAGAGGCAGAGCTACTGCGTCTTCTCCGGTTTTCCAGAAAATCCCCCTGGAGTAGGTGCTGCATGAATATAAATAGCGGGGTCCACAAAACACCAATGCACCCTCCATATGTTCATTCACACAGAGACCCACAGGCTTGGAGGACATGTCACATGTTAGGCAGCTAGCAAGTAGCAAAGAAGGGACCAGTGCAGAGGGAACTTGACCAGAATTGGTAGCAATTGGGATTTCTGATGTGACATGAAGCCAATAAAGCTTTAATTACTACTTATTCCCTCTGTTCCTTATCACTAGGCACAATTTAGCCTTTCATCTTTCTATATCTCCTTCTTTATTAAATAGAACTGGCAGATGGCAACCTGGATCCTTTCGTTGTAAACCATAATGCCTTTACCATCACACTTTGTAGAATTCCTTGATGCCAAGTGTGGGGGAAGAACCTTCCTTGCCTATTCCAGTTTCTGGTAGTTCCTGGCATTCCTTGGCTTGTGGTGACATCCTTCCTACTGCTGCCTTTGTTTCACATCATTTCCTCCCCTGTGTGTCTGTGTGCCCTTTTCTGTCTCTTATAAGGACACTCTCATTAGATTTAGGTCCTACCCTATTAATACCAGGATGATTTTATCTCAATCTTTTCATTAATTGTATCTGCAAAGACTCTGTTTCCAAATAAGGTTACTTTTTTTTGTTGTTGTTTTTTGAGGTGGAGTCTCGCTCTGTTGCCCAGGCTGGAGTGCAGTGGTGTGATCATGGCTCACAACAACTTCCGCCTCTCGGGTTTAAGTGATTTTCCTGCCTCAGTCTCCTGAGTAGCTGGGATTACAGGCATGCACCACCACACCTGGCTAATTTTTGTAGTTTTAGTAGAGACAGGGTTTCACCATGCTGGCCAGGCAGGTCTCTAACTCCTGACTTTAGATGATCTACCTGCCTTGGCCTCCCAAAATGCTGGGATTACAGACGTGAGCCACTCACTGTGCCCGGCCTAAATAAGGTCACATTCTAACCTTCCAAGTGGACATGAATTTGGGGAGACACTCTTTAAGCCACTACAATGGAAAAAAAGTGTCTCTAAAGGTGGCTTGAAGGGTGGCCCCTGTCCAAAGAAGGCCTATGTTGCACACTGCATGCCCTTCCCACCAGGCTGCCCATCCTCAGCCACTCTCCACTGCCAGCAAACCTGAGCTGGGGGGGTCAGTCACCTGGCCACCTGTGAGTGAGTATATGCCTGATCCAGGGTCTTCTCCCAATACATCCTTTATTCTGCCCTCCCAGGCATATGTGAACACCTGGAATAATGCAATCCAGTGTGCAGAAAAGCCCTGCCTTGTGCCATTCCTGCATCTGGCAGAGGAGCACCCGGGAGCAGGAGGGGATGCCCTTGTCTGTGGTTCCATGCTATCTAGTCCTGGGCTGGTTGTGCCATGCTATGCCCACTCCCTCTATTTGCCTCATTTGGTCATTTCTGCAAGTTCATCTCTTCATTAAAACACATCGTGCTCTTTCCATTCCTCCTTCTAGCCCTCTTCCAAATTCGCACTGATCCCTCACAGAAATCTTTCCTCATTCTTTTCTTATTCCTTCTCCCTGTCTCATGTGCATTTTATTTCTTAGCCCTTTACATCCCCAAAGTCCTAAAGTTAAAAATACTAATGATATATCTGCATCAACAAAAAGGAAAACTATAAATTTTGAAGTAAAGTCAGAAGAAAGAACCGGAACCATCAGCTTTTAATGCCCCTGAGAACAGGAGGCTGTCCACTCTGTCCCCCAGGTGAATGAATATCAGAAAGACTTTTTTCAAATTTCCTCCTTCCAGAAAGAGAGGAAAATTTGTTTTTCTGATTAGTGACAATGGAAAAAGCCTCTTCCTGGTTCTGTCTCCCCCAGCCCCTCATCTAAGGGAAACACCCTTGGGTAAGAGTTCAGTCTTCTCTACACATCCCCATGCAGACAAGTTGTGCAAAGCCAGAGCCAGGGACCAAGATTAGGAAGTTTAGTTTAGATGGATGGAAGCCACACTACCCAATGCACCTTAAAAAAAACACTGAAGCTGATATTTTGACCTACAGATGTGTGAAACTTGTGTCTGGTTCTCAATTGATTTGGAACTCAGAAGACTAGAAAGGGATGCTTGTAACTCTTACCTGCAAACCACAATAATTGAAATTGGAAAAAGCAATCCCATTAGCCTATCTGTAAATTTTCAAAATAAAATAATATGTGTTCCACCATTATAGACAGCAGGCACCACACTTTTTTTTTTATGAATTTGGGCAGGATTGTGCTGTGCATTATGGCAGCCACCAGCCACACATGGCTACTGAGCATTTGAAATGCATGGCATGGATTGAGAGGCGCTGTAAAAGTCACATACACATCAGATTACAATAACTTGGTTAATAAAAAGTAAAATATCTCAGTAAGTTTTATGTGGATTATATCCTTAACATAGCAATATTTTTGACATATGGGCTCAAATAAAATGTATTATTGAAATTTGTAAAAAAGAAGTGGGAAGGTCTCCTTCAATATATTTACAAAACCCTCTTAGGTGTTTTTTGCTAAAAGTTGATGAATTTATTGGTGTAAAGTTGCTTATAATATGTCCCTATCATACACGTGTGTACTGTCAGCTCTACGCAACTTATCACATGTGTAGGCTCGTGTCTTCCCCACCAGTCCAGAGGCAGAACATTCTCACCATGACGGGATCTTTTTGTAGCCATCTCCTCCATCCTTAACTCCTGGCAAGCACTAATTTCTTCGTCGTTTCTGTATTTTTATCACTTGAAGAATATTCTCTAAGAGTATACCACAGTATGTAACCTTTTTTTTTTTTCTTTTTTTTTAGACAGAGTCTTGCTCTGTCACTAGGCTGGAGTGCAGTGGCGCAATCTCGGCTGACAGCAACCTCCGACTCCCTGTTCAAGTGATTCTCCTTCCTCAGCCTCCTGAGTAGCTGGGATTACAGGCACGTGCCACCAAGCCCAGCTAATTTTTGTATTTTTAGTAGAGGTGGGGTTTCACCATGTTGGCCAGAATGGTCTCGATCTCCTGACCTCGTGATCTGCCCACGTCGGCCTCCCAAAGTGTTGGGATTACAGGTGTAAAAACCACGCACGGCCCACAGTATGTAACTATGAACTGCTGAGTAGTATTTCACAGTGTGAATGTACCGCAGTTTGCTTAACTATTCACCCATTGAAAGGTGTCTGGATTGTTCTGTTTTTTTTTGTTTTTTTGTTTGTTTTTAGTATAATTACAAATAAAGCTGCCATGAACATTCCTTTTCATGAAAATGTAAATTTTCATTTCTCCAAGATAAATGCCCGAGGCTGCAATTGCTGAGCCCTATGGTCATTCTATGACATATTACCTTTTTAATTCTAGTGGAATTTGAAGTGACAGCCTCTCTTTCACACTTGATATTGATAATTTTTGTTTTCTCTTTTTCTTGCTTTTAACTTTATTGATTTTATTAATCGTTTCCAAGTACCAGTTTTTCCAATTTTTAAAAACGACAAATTTTAGAGTAGTTTTAGATTTACAGAAAACTAACAAAGATGGTACTGAGTCCCCATATACCTCTCATTGAGTTTCCCCATTCATGACATCTCACATTACTATGGCACATTTGTCACAACTTAGAAATCCACATTGGTACAATACTTTTAACTACCTCATAGGCTTCATTCACATTGCACTGGTTCATTCACTAATGTCAGCTCCAAGATCCCATCCAGGACACCACATGACACTCAGTCATCACATCTCCTTCGGCTCCTCTTGGCGGTGACAGTTTCTCAGATTTTCCTTGTGTTTAGTGACCTCGACAGCCTTAAGAAGTACTGGTCAGGTGTTTTGCAGGATGTCTCTCAATTTATGTTTCTCTTTTGTTTTCCTTATGTTTAGACTGGGGTCATAAGTTTTGGGGAAGAAAACGACAGAAATGAAGTGTCCTCATTCCATATTGACAGCAGCCATCCCTTTTGATGTTGATCTTGATCACCCCGCCAAGGGAATGTTTGCAATACTCTCCACAAAAAATTATTCTTCCTCTTCCCACACTTTATTCTTTGGCAGCAAGTTGCTAAGCGCAGGCCACAATAAGAGGGGCTTGGTGAGAAGAATTAAGTTCCTTCTTCTGAAGGGCTCATTTACTTTTCCATTATCTTACTTTTCTCTCAAGTACTAGCATCTAATAGAAATAAAACTCTCTTGATAAATCTTAATTTTTTAATAATAAGTGTCAGTATGGAAATGATATGTTTTCTGCTTTTTTATTGCAAATTTACATTTCAGCGCTGTCAGGGTTAAACAGGTTTTATTGGCTGTCTTGGGGATTTAATCACCATTTATCATTTGTTTCTATCAGAAAATGATGTCAATCGAAAGACTGACATCAAATCTAAACCTGTGTTCAATCTTTCAATTGACATCAAATCTAAACCTGTGTTCCCAGCATTTGAGATACTTCATTTTGGACCCTGACCTACATTCTTTGTGGTTTTTTCCTTTACTTAGTTGATATTGCTATGCCAGTATGGAAATTAAAATTTTGGGACAACTCAACCCCCTCAGTTCCTCTAATGACAATTGTTGGTACTTGTATCTCTTAGCACTAACCTGCTCCTTCTTCAACTAAGTTTTAAACTTTAGTCTTTTAACATTGCCCTCACTTTTTCCGAACAGTCATTTTTGCTGATTTTTTGAGTAGCATTTCAGCAGTCTCTATGCTGTTCAAGCTTTAGCATTTCAAAAGCAACAATTATAGTTCTAACGATCCTCAGAAGAGCTGCAGAGTATTTGTCTGGGAAAGCTTTTTCTAGAATATTTATTAAATGTCTGTTAATATGCCAGACACTGTGTTAGGTTCTGGGCATGGAGTATACATGAGAGATTAGTGGACTATCATAAATCAGAAAGGTTTTATACAAAGTTGCCCTTTAATTCTCCACTCTGCTACCAGAATGCATATTTCAAAACACAAAACCAGGCATGCCACTCTTTTATTTCAAATGCTTCAAGAGTCTCTGTAGTTTTGCTAGAAAAACATTACATCCTCTTAACTTATCCCATAGGAATTGTGGTATTGGGCAGTCTTTCAAACTCTCAAAGTCTTATTTGACTCTCTCTCTCTCCCCTTTTTTAAATAGTAGTAGTAGATCTGTCTGGGTTTTTTTTCACAAACGTATAATGAGGCTTTAGTAAGGCAATGTATTTGAAAAACATAGGGCATAACATAATTTTATTTCCTCTTGGTTGTAAGCTTTTAATCTCATAGTTTTACATTACATTACAGAGCCATGTGTTATTCCCTTTATTAAATGGATATCTGGAGAGTTAGTTACAAAAACGGATTTTGCAGCCTGGGCAACATATTGAGACCTCATCTCTACAAAAAATTAAAAAACAAAAATAGCTAGGTGTGGTAGCACACACTTGTAGTACCAGCTACTTGGGAAGCTGAGGTGGGAGAGTCGCATGAGCCCAGGAGGTTGAGGCTTCAGAGAACTATGATCATGCCACTGCACTCTAGCTTGAACGATAGCTGAGACTCCGTCTTAAAAATAAATAAATATTTTTGACTATTTCATACCATCCTCCCTGATCCCCCTGATTTGACACACAATTCTCTCAGCTAGATTCTTATCTCCCTACTGGTCTTTCTGTTTTCACCCTTGCTTTCCTACCCTCAACAGAGCAGTCTGTGATCCTTTTAAAAAGCATGCCAGATCACACTATTCAACTACTCACTGACTGCTCCTCAGGGCTGGCTACATAACTTGTGGGGCCCAGTGCAAACTAAAATGCAGGACCCCAGCCAGGGGCAGGGAAATAAATCCCCCTTCCCATTGACCTCCACCCCAACCCACAGTGGCTAAGCAATTTCTAAGAGAGTGTGGTCTTTACCTGGACATGACCAGCACGTGGATCCCAGGTGGGCGACAGGCCCCAACTTAGTCTTTGGCTGAATGCACCTGGTGCTGCCAGCCCAGGGAGGGGAGAGTCACCCCTTCTCATCCTGAAATGTCATGGGGCACATGCTTGACTCTGACACCCCACACTTCTATGCCCAAGCCCCCACTGGGGTGGTGGGCAATAGCACAGAGGGAGTAGCCAGGCAGGCTACTCCAGGAGGTAGTTAGTAAGCATCTGGAGTCCATCCTAGGAAGACAGGGAGCCAGGAGCATATGTGAGCTGAGGCACCAGGTCCCTGGCACATGCTCTGTAATCCCATTGCACTTCACTTACAAAACACACATTCAAAGATAAAATGCTGGAGACATGAGAGCACTGAAGCATGAGGACATTCTGAGCATGGGGCCCTGTGTACCCGCTCTGGTTGCACACCCATGAAGCCAGCCCTGGCTTATAGTTGTCCAATATCTTGTCATCTTGCACACATGAAAAGGAGAGTTTTTGTATTAGCATACAAGGTCCTACATAATCTGACCCCCAGACAATTGGTTTTTCTCTAACCCTATTTCTGATTCCTCAGCTACTCTTTTCCTCCACTCTAGCTACACTGTTCTCCTTACTAGTTCTCAAACACACCAGGAAAGCTACTGCCCCAGGGTGGTTGCATGTGCTGTTCTTTATTCCTGGAATGTTTTTCTCCAAGTAGCCATAAATCTTGTTTCATTTTCTTTACACCTTCACTTCATATCCTCCTTTGGCTATCCTTACTGTGAGTGGGGTACTCTCCTCCCTTCATTCAGATACCTAATTCCTACCTCTAGGCCACCTTCAAGGCGGTCTTGCTCTGTTACCTGCCTACCTAGGGCCTTATAATTCTGATTTCCAATCCAAGATTCCACCTCATTTTGTGGTGACAAACATGGGGGAACAGGATAACTTCTCCATTCTGCAGAGAGCCTACACACTTCCTACTGAACTCTGAACTTATCCTAGTAGACACCAACACAGAAGCCACACCAGAATATGCATTACTGCTAACATCTGACTGGGCCTCACTATGTTGCCTAGGCTAGTCTTAAGCTCCTGGCCTCAGGCAATCCTCCTGCCTTGACCTCCCAAAGTTCTAGGATCATAGGTGTGAGCCACCACACCCGGCTTCAAAAATGTAATTTGAAAGTAGAACCAAAAGTATTTTCTGGCAGATAAGACAAGGGGTCTAAGAGAAAGATATAGTCAAGGATGATGACCCTGTTTTGGCTTGAGAAACTTAAAGAACAAAATTGTCATTAAAGGAAATGAGGAAGAAGCAGCAGATTTTGAAGGGGAAGATCTGGAGTTCAGTTTTGGATATTTTAAATTTGAGATGCCTAGAGGCATCCAAGCAGAATATTGAGAAAGCAGTTGAGTGTATTCTGGGATCCAGGGGGTTTCCAGCCTGGGGAAATAAATACAGGAGTCACCAGCATATAGGTGTAATTTTAAACATGACATTTTATGAAAGTATCAAGAGAGTGAGAATAGGTAGTAATATGGTTTGGCTGTGTCCCCACCCAAATCTCATCTTGAATTGTAGTTCCCATAATCCCCATGTGTCATCGGAGGGACCCGGTGGGAGGTAACTGAATCATAGGGGCAGTTACCTCCATGTTGTTTTTGTGATGGTGAGTGAGTTCCCATGGGATCTGATGGTTTTAAAAAAGGCTTTTCCCCTGCTTAACTCAGCACTTCTCCTTGCCGCCGCCATGTGAAGAAGGACATGTTTGCATCTCCTCTGTCAAGATTGTAAGTTTCCTGAGGCCTCCCTAGCCCTGCAGAACTGTGAGTCAATTAAACCTCTTTCCTTTATAAGTTACCCAGTCTCACGTATATCCTTATAGCAGTGTGAGAATGGACTAATACACGTAGAGAAAGATATGAAGACTGAGCCAGCTTAAAGGTAGGACAAATGAGAAGAAATTAGCAAGGGACCCAGAATTAGCAAAGAAGCAGGCTTCAAAACAGGGGAAAACCCCACAGTGTGTGATATAGTGAAAGCCAAGGGAAGAGCAGATTTCACTGAGAAGAGAAGGTTCTACCATGTCAAATGCCACTAGGGGGTCAAGGAAGGTGAGACTGAAATGTTCAGTAAGGTGGCAATAGGCTGCCAGCGACTTGGTAAGAACAGTTTCAGTGGAGCAATTGTTGGTTTATTTGAATGTGTTCAAGAGAGGATCAAAGAACAGGAATTGAAGAAAGCAAGTTTAGGCAACTTTAGAGAGCTTTGTTGTAAAAGGTTTCAGGGAAATGCAGTGGTGACTAGAAAGGGAATTTGAATCAAAAGTTTTGTTTTGCTTTGTTTTTTAACTAGTGGATACACAGGAGTGTGTTTGTACACTGATGTACAGGAGAGAGGGAACATTGATAATTGAGGCAATGAGTGTGGAATTCAGCTCTTGAGCAGCAAGAGGGGTGAGGGCTGGTGAACAGCAAGGGAGTTGGCCTTGTAGAGCAGGAGGCTGAGTGGTACACATGCTGGCAGGTGGGCAGAGAAGGTGCTGAACGCTTGTGTGGGTTCTGCTCCGGTCGCTTCATCTTTCTCAGTGAAATAGGAAGCAGAGTCGTCAGTGGAGAGTAAGAATGGGGAAGGAGGTGTTTAAAGCTTGAGAAAGGAAAATATAAAAAGACACAATTTAAAAGAGTAGGAATGCAAATGGACTGGGAAGATGAGGTGTGACTGTGGAGCAGCCTTTGGGTCCACTTCAGGGTAAAGGTCCAGGATAGAAAGAAGCGCAGTGTGCAGGGCAACGCCCCTTCTCCAGCTACAGCCAGTTACACAGGGTCAGGCCTGATGTAGGTGGAGAACAGAGTTTAACCAGGGCTGGTGTTTTGTCGATTAAGAGGGACAACAGAGATGAGGAAGTGTGTGAGAGGTGCCTATCATGATTGAGCATGGAATTTATATCTTGTAAGAGGAAAGAGGGGGGCATGAAGGGGTTAAGGGACATGAAAATGAGGTAGAAAACAGGTCCAGGGGTACAGGAGAGAGTGAGCTCATGAGTTAGGAGGGGTTAATCAGAGTGTGAGGTACGTAAAGTGGAGATTATGAAGCTGTTGAGTAATGCTAAGGTTTAGGTTATATCAGCTGTCTCCAACCCTTTTGGAAGTAGGGACCGGTTTTGTGGAAGACAATTTTTCCATTGGGGTTGTTGGGGGGTTGGTTTTGGGATGAAACTGTTCCACCTCAGATCATCAGGCATTTGTTAGATTCGCACGAGGAGGACACAACCTAGATCCCTTCAATGTGCAGTTCACAATAGGGGTTCACTCCCATGAGAATCTAATGCCTCCGCGGATCTGACAGGCGGCAGAGCTCAGGTGGTAATTTCACCCTGCCTGCCACAGCTCACCTCCTGCTGTGTGGCCCAGTTCCTAACAGGCCACTGACCTATACCAGTTTATGCCCCAGGAATTGGGGACCCCTGGGTTATACAATGAGAATAAATCTCTCAGATTGGATGGAAGACAAAATCATTGATGGAGAGATCACATTTCTCATAGGCCAGGAATCTGTAAGAAACAACAACTGATTGTGATGCAGGTAGTCCAAGGACTGTGTTTCGAGGAACTCTAGTTTTAAGTAGAGTTGGAGAGCTAAACACAAAAGTTTAGAAGTCAGAAGACATGAGGGGCTGGAAGAAACAGGAAAGACATTAACAGAATGTTGTGCGTGGAGTGTGCTGGACACAGCATTAAACAGTTCACATGCCTCCTTGTTATTAGTATTAGTATTTGTTTCTGGCAACAAGACCGAATTCTAGAGATCATTATTGTCTCTATTTAACAAACGATGAGCATGAGGGACAGGGAAGTTAAATAACATGCAAAAAGATAAGTCCAAACTCTGAACTTGCAACCATTATGTCCACCTGCCTTGACAGGTGCAATGATTATGATAGAGCAGGTAATATTAAAATCTATATCCTAAAATGTGATTACTAGACTTATGAGATTAGAGACTCTTGAGAACAGTATTGTATACAAAGCCCCGTAATATACATGATCTCATCTAATCCTCATATTAATCTTGTGTATTAATTTGCTAGGGTCATGGGGCCAGTAATTAGCAAAGCCTGGATGTGAAGCTCATCTTCTGAACTCCTGCTTGTAAACTCCTGCCACTAACTACGCGTTCACCATTACTTTCCAGATATGGTTCAGACAGCAACCTTAAAGAGACTTTTGAATAAATGTATTAATAAAGACACCGTTACTAGTTATTTCTTTCTGGAACCTAACATAAAAAGTTTCATAATTCCTATGTTTCCATGGGAACGTTCGTTAGCACAGAATGCAGCATTCTTCCTGTCATGGAATGTTCTTTCTATAAATTCATGCATTCACTCAACTAATATTTATTGAGCAAATAGTCTGTGCATGTGCTGTGCCAGGTGCAGAGGATACAGTCAAATAAGAAACATCCTGTTTTAGGGGAACCTTTAGTCAGCCCCAGGTCTTCAGCACCTCAGATACTCTGCAGGGCCTTTTCATGCCTGGTGCAATTTAAGACACTGCATTTGACCTAGAATACACTCCATCCCTTAGGACCCAGTTACCTAAGAGATCATTTCTCTCCCTAATGGTTTGGCACAGAGTTAGATCAGCAGTAGCACCCTGGAGATGGAATCTTAGATTTGGACTCCGGAGAAATAGAATCAGGGTGTTTTCCAAAAAAGGATTCTTCTACTCCAAGAAGACCCAATTTTAAAGCAGGATTTAAAAATATACCCGCTTTCCTGGCATACTAAGTAAGCATTTTAGTGGGACTGTGTTGCCCCTCAGCCATCACTTGGCTATTCCTTTCACTAGAAATACCGGATTTATACATGCCATGTAATCATGTAGAGACTCTATGACTCAATACCCTCCTGCCAAAATGTCAGGTCAAGGCCAACCAAGGGAGGGTCCTGGGCACCAGTCTGTTAGAATAAAAGGCAATGAATCCAGAGCGTGGGGCAAATTCCACTTTATCCAGGTTGGTGATGACACAGCCCTTGATATGTAGCACATAATGCGTGAGGCGGCTCTTTCCACGTGCAGAGAAATCCGTGCACTTCTATTTCATAACGTTACTCATTAAGAATGGCACTGTGTACTAGTTCGAACTCACCTGGTACCTACCAGAGAGAAGCGGGGGTGGTTGGGGGGTGTCATGGTTTGCCTCCTGATTTAGAATATCCAACTGGTGTTCTTAGTGGCAGTGTAACTCGTGTTGCCTCACTTACCTCCGCTCTTAAAGTATGTGAGTCACAGTATAATTTAAGAATTACACTCTCTATTTCTTACATTTGCAAAAGCTAAGTGAGACAAATCAAAGCTTAAGTTTCCTTATTAAAAAAATGAAGATCCTATATTTTATTGAGGTTTTAAAAATCTCTTAAAACCACAACATATTTTGTATTCTCCTTGAATCACTGCGATCACAGATTTAATTTTTCGAGTCATTTCTGGAGTTGTGGGACCACACAGCTAGTTTGCAATCCCTATAGCTTTAAGAGAAGGTATTTCTAGTTTTGGAGTAGGGAGTAAGGGAGGTGGCGCCTGCTCCGGCTCCGCCACTCCCCGCCCGCGGGCCGGGGGTGGGGTGGCACTCGGTTTCCCGCGGCTGCCAGCCGCGCCCCGCCGACCCACCGCGCCCCGCGCCGCCGCCAGGGGTGCTGCGCTTCCCACCTGCCGCAGGACGCCTCGAGGGCCGGTGCGGTGCCCACTGGGCTGCCGCTCCTCCCGGTCAGAGCTTTCCAGCCGCCGAGAGCGTGCGAGGGACCGCGGCGTCGGGCAGGGGCCTGGGCCGCAGAGGGCGGGAGCGCCTCCGCACCTGCCTGAGCTCGGGCACCCCCGCCCGCCGGAGAAGCCGGGAGCCCTCGGAATGCCGGCTGCCTCCACCGAGGGCGCTGGCTCGGGGCTCCCCGCGGACCCGCCCGCCCCCAGCTGCCGGCGCAGCACCAGGCTCCGCGCTCCGAGCCCCGCACGCCTTTCTCTCCCTGGCAAGGCCGGGCACGCCCACTGCCGCTGCTGGCCTCTGAGCCCGGGAGCCCGAGTTACACCCATTCTCCCCACCATCGTCGGCCAGAGCCGCGCTCCCAGCCCTTCTCCAGGTGCTGGCGGCTCCGAGCGGAATACAAAGAGGCCTGCGCCTCTCTGGCCCTTGCTGCCGCCACACCCGTCCGTGCCCACTCTCCGCCGTCCTCCGCGAGGGCTGCACGGAGGGACCCCTCCTCTCAGCGCGCTCCTCCCCCTCCCCCAGTGTAGCTCAAATCCACCCAGCGTTCCGAAATCCCGGGAGTGGGGGCCTTCGACTGTCACCCTCAGGCCCCCTTGGCCGCTCCTCCCGGCCCTTGGGACCCGCCAGGGCAGTCCCCCAACCCCCGCCCGCCGCTCTTCTCTGTCCCGGCCCCTCCTCCGGGTCCCTCCTCCTCCCTCGCCCCTCCCGAGCCAGGGTGGGAGCGACGGCAGCTGGAAGAGAAGGGATGAGGTCATCCTCTCCCTCGGAGTCAGCTGGTGGAGGAGAGGAAGCGGGAGGAGGGAGCGCGCGCGAGGGGAGGAGAGGAATGTGCAGGTCCGAGGAGCGCCGCGGCGGCCGCTGCTGCTCCTGCTGCTGGCGGCGGCTGCGGCTCGGGCGGCAGCAGCGAAGCCGGGACGGCGAGGAGCGCGGGCGGCGGGCAGGGGCGCGCGCGGGGCGCCGCGAGCAGCTTGGCTCCGCGCAGGCAGCCAGGCGGCGCTCCTGCCGGCCCCAGGCGCGCCGCTAACCCGGCCCAGCGCCCAGCCCGGCGGGCGGCGGGCGGCGGCGGACGGCGGGCGAGCCGGCGCAGGAGCAGGAGGAGGGGGAGCCGCACCGCCTTGGAGGGAAGCCGGGGCGAGGCGAGGAGGTGGCGGGAGGAGGAGACAGCGGTGAAAGGTGTCAGATAAAGGAGGGCTCTCCTCCGGTGTGGAGGCATCATGGCCGCTAAATCAGACGGGAGGCTGAAAATGAAGAAAAGCAGCGACGTGGCGTTCACCCCGCTGCAGAACTCGGACCACTCGGGCTCGGTGCAGGGATTGGCTCCAGGCTTGCCGTCGGGGTCGGGAGCCGAGGACGAGGAGGCGGCCGGGGGCGGCTGCTGCCCGGACGGCGGCGGCTGCTCGCGCTGCTGCTGCTGCTGCGCCGGGAGCGGCGGCTCCGCGGGCTCGGGCGGCTCCAGCGGCGTCGCCGGCCCGGGCAGCGGCGGGGCAGGCTCGGCGGCGCTGTGCCTGCGCCTGGGCAGGGAGCAGCGACGCTACTCACTGTGGGACTGCCTCTGGATCCTGGCCGCCGTGGCTGTGTACTTCGCGGACGTGGGCACAGACGTCTGGCTCGCCGTGGACTACTACCTGCGCGGCCAGCGCTGGTGGTTCGGGCTCACGCTCTTCTTCGTGGTGCTCGGCTCGCTGTCGGTGCAAGTATTCAGCTTCCGCTGGTTTGTGCACGATTTCAGCACCGAGGACAGCGCCACGGCCGCTGCTGCCTCCAGCTGCCCGCAGTCTGGAGCCGATTGCAAGACGGTGGTCGGCGGTGGGTCTGCAGCCGGGGAAGGCGAGGCTCGTCCTTCCACGCCGCAAAGGCAAGCATCTAACGCCAGCAAGAGCAACATCGCTGCGGCCAACAGCGGCAGCAACAGCAGCGGGGCTACCCGGGCCAGTGGCAAGCACAGGTCTGCGTCCTGCTCCTTCTGCATCTGGCTCCTGCAGTCACTCATCCACATCTTGCAGCTCGGGCAAATCTGGAGGTACTGTAATGGGTGGGGGAAGAGGGAGGCTTGCTGCTGCTACTACATCCCCACTGCTTTGCTTTTGCACGGAAATCTTTCAGGGTTGCTTTGGTGGTAACCCTAGTCACACTCTTCCAGTTTTTTGGGTTTCTTTTGAACTGGGGCTTGCATTTTTAAAATTTGCAATCTCAGTCTAGGGTGGGAGGGAAGTGAGAAGCAAGGGAAGGACAGCAAAGTGGTTTCGATCACCTCATCCCTTCTGTCTTCCCACTCTGCCTCACTGGCTTCTCGCTCTTGGCATGCCACAACCCCCCTCCCCCCTTCCCCATTTTTAGTGATATTGTTTCAGTGAGTAAGAGAGGATTCCTGTCACATCTTCTAAAATTCCTTTATTATTATATTGAATTTTAGGTGTGTGTTGCCATTTGGATGGTTTCTTTTGTTCCCTGGGGAAAAAAAATTGCTAATTCTAGTGAAATGGGAGTTGCTGCTGCTCAAAAGTACTCACATATTAATGATCACTGCTGGAGAAGTGCTTTGCTCAAAGTAAAGATCCTAATAGGCAAATGACTTTATATATATATACCTCCGAGCATGAGTCAGTAAACTTTACGGGGCCCAGATTTACTTTTAGAGTGCCCTTTCTGATTATCTTGCAATATCTCCATATCTAATTTCTCATATAATTACAAGCCTTTGGAAAAGGGGTGGGGCACCATGTTAACTTTAGTTGTACTTGGCATCTTCGTTGGCTACTTTGCTACTTGTCATCTGATCTACCAAGTCTTTTTACACAGGGATCACTTCAGTTATAAACTGGAATACAAGGCTAAACTTGGGCAGAGGGAAACCACCACTTGAACAGTCACTGCATGGACTTAGGAGCAGAATGAAATAGTATGCTCAGGAATACATTCTTTTGACTTTTATATGTTACTAGCAGATTTCGAAGCAGTATTTTACATCTTTAAAAATTACTCGTATGGAAGTCTATAGATTCTAACATGTCAGAGCTTTTTTGGTTTTAAAATAACTTAGTAAACAGGTGGTATAAGCGAAATGAGGACAATTCCTAGAAAGTACACCAATATGGGACTGCACTCTGTGGTACTGGTGCTCTTTTTCAGTTTTATTTGTGGCTATTTTTGTGATAAAAGATATGAGTTGTTGACTATGCCGAACTATCCCCTGTGGAAACAAGTTAGAGGATTTGTGGAATAGAACCACAAACTTCTTTTTATTTATGATGAACAACCATATTTTCACCTGAGAAGAGCAAGTGTGGTGATTTCACAGCCTTTCCTGGGACCAGAGCTTTGTAAAGCAGACTGAACATTGCCATAGATGGTGACCTTTCAGATTGTGAAACTTTTTTTTTCAAGCACATACTTTCTGGAAAAGTGATATTTGATATGCAGTCAGACAAATTGATGTTGGAAACCTTCATGTATATTTTGGACTCAAAGTAACTTTTTGAAATGCTAGTTAAATATGATAGCTATATTTCCCATGGATGACTATTGGGAAGACTTATAGCTTGATGCTCTTCAAGTATGATGAAGTACTTAAGTGCTTAATTTAATTACTGAAATTACTGACTGGCTAGGCTGCATCTGATTAGCATTTCTAATCTGATAATTTGGTAAATTAAGCTTAACATTCCATTTGTTAACTTTTTCAAACTTTATCAAGATTTGGAAATCACTTAATTTTAACCACCTTTCAAGTTTCTAGACTTATGTAAATAATTCAAATACTTCTCTATCCTATTAACTGAAAAACTGTAATTTTTTTTACAGATTGATTCTTTATGAAAAATCTGATATTAAATTCTGTGAGCTGAGGAAGTCGTTTTAATTATAGTTGTGTTTACTATATCTTCTAAACCAAACATCTCCCCAATTGAAAAATGATTCTTAATTTTCTCGGGGAATAATATACAGAGTGTGAGAAATAATTAGGAAAAGATATAAGCCTAAAAACATGTCAGAGAGACCATAGCCACTGGGCCAACTTGTCATACAGAAAAGTTATTGCAGAGGTAGGGAGTGGGGGCGGGGAGAGAAGGGATGGAAGGGTAAGGTTTGAATGCAGAAAGAAAACCGCAGGCTGTCAGACAAATGCACTAACTGACCCAGACTCGGAGAAACTGTGGTCACACATGGTTCCTTTTAGTTAAGCATTTCTATAGTATTTTCCTTAGAGGCTTTAAAGTTAATACTGATAATGTGTGATCATCTAGGAGGAATATTGTAGTTGGAAATATTATCAGATATAATATTCTGGAAATATTTGTCAACATTTTCAGAATAATGTGTTTAGTAATTAAGTTTGAATTATCATCTAATCTAACTATTCTCAGATTCTGATTAAAATATTTGGGGGATGCCAGAGTAATCTGGTGAAAGCATGATCTAAGACTAATCAGCATCATTTTCTGTTTATGAAGTATATTTTTCGAAAATCAAAACTTTAGCCTAATGTAGGAAGTTGGAAAGGGATAAGAAAGCTTATGGAACTTAACATTCAGATGCGCTCTAATATGTTTCTATTTCTTTGAGTGTTGAACATTCGTATGGAACTTTAGGGGAGTAGATGTATCTTTGATAATAAGCCGATGAAGTGCAACTCGTCTCAGATTTTTCTATTAGACTCACTATGATTCCTTAAATTAGAAGCATCCCTCTGCCTCTTCTAGCTTTTCTTTTCAATACATTATACACAAATATTGCAGAAACACCAGAGTACTGAGTGGTTCAAAGCACAGAGGTCATTATTCATGTTTTAACATGCTACTTTCTGGGATCAATAAAATAGATTTTAGCTAGGTTGGTAACTGCTTCTTGTGTTTCCATGAAATTCTAATTATTTTAGGGAAGGACCAGATTCTAAAAGCTTTCTCTAAATACAGTCTTTTGAAATAACATCAAAGCATTTGCTTGTTTAGAAATAGCCATTGAAACATTGTGGATAAGATTTGCATGTATTTATACATGTATTACAATGCAACTGCTAAAAGCAATGATACATATTCATTTTAATTAAAGTTTACTAATGGGAAATTAATGGCAGCTTTTAAAGTCACAGGAGGTGAGCCTGGGAAAGAGCTATTTGAAATAATAAAGTGAATTTTTGCTACCATGTGAAAAGAGCAATTATGACTTTAAAGGAACTGTGCCTGTGAATGAATGTGAAAGTACTTTCCTTTCTTATTTTTCTCATATGATTCCAGAAATTATTAAGAGTGCAGTTTAGCCAGTGGGAATCACAAATTCGCTAAGAGAACAGTTTTTAATCTTCATGCTTTTAAGCAATTGCCTCCAAATGTCTTTTTCCTTCAGAAATTATGAAGTTTACTTTTAAAACTCTACCTGAATTTCTCCTATGTGTGTATGTACATAGTTAATTGTTTTCTAGAAAATATGCACATTGTAAATAATAAATCAGTGGATGGCAGAGTGGGGAGCATTTTCACTGTTCTTAATCTTTCGGGTTTTGTTTTTGAGTCTCCATCATGAGAGTCATCTGAGAAAAATGTGAGGAAAATGCAGTTTTTTCTGCTCTTGTCCTGCTTGCTATTCCAGAAGGCACTGATTGTGTCCCATGTTCAAATAAGTTGGGAAAATGCCAGATTAGACAAAGTTAAACAGATCTCTCTACAGCAGGACTTCTCAGAGCCTTTTATAAGCTAAGGTACAGTTATCAGTAAGTTTTTAAAGTCACATCTATTAAATATTCTTATAATGATGCATGCAAAGCACTTTGATAAACATGCCATTCTTAAAACTGGCCAAACAAAAATAATAACAATTTTACTGTCACTTTAAAAATATACAAATTTTTTTTCTACTTTTTATGTCATCTACATTTTAAAATAACCTAAAAGGAAATTATTAGTATCTGTATATGTGAGAAAACTGGCTCAGAGAGGTTAAGTAAGTGGCTTAACCTCTTAATAGGGTCACCCAACTATTATGTAGTGTAGTTAGGATTAAAAACAGGGCCCGTTTTACCATACAGTCTATGCTTTTTCTGGCTGAACTGGCTACCTCCAAATGCCAACTTGGATAATAATGACAAAATGTATAAAAATAACAACTTATCTTCACTGTGGATGGCAAAGTGGGAAAGGGAGCTGCAGTTTAGATGGATTAGGGGATCTTTCCAATAACACACCGGTAGTTAAACAGTAAAACAAAGACTTGAGCTCAGCTCTTTGAACTCTCAGTTCATTGCCTAACTTACTATACCACTTGGACATACTGAGGTTGTTTTATTAAATCCCAGCTAAAGAACATGATCTTATAGTAGTTTTAATGATTACATGGCATAATGTATGTGAATATGTGAAAAGTTATTTGCAAATGATAAAGAGGTTCTAGAGATAAGGAATGGGTAGAAAAACTAAGGAGGATATAAGTTACACTTTTGACTATTAAAAAAGGTGGTTTTCGATTCTGAGTTAGTCCTGAATTCTGATATAGATTAGGCAAGATTGGTGCCATTTGCTGAGTTTATCAGATGGTTATTTTCTGCATATATGTGTTTCCTCTCTATACATATAAATTAATTAGTCATTCAACACACACTGAGCACCTGCTATGTGCAAGGCACTGTGATGGTTACTAATTATTCCAAGATGAATAACATATATATATTTCAAGAAATCTACTCTCTAATGGGGAAGACAGAAAAGTCAGTAGACCATCTCAATAGAAGAAAATAAGCACTACGATAGAAACAGGAAACGCAAACTGCCTTGATGGTTCAGGTAAGACTCTCAGGAAGAGGGGATATCTGAGCAAAGGTTTGAGGGATGAGAAAAATCTGCTTTCTGAGTAAAGTGGGGCATTGGCTTTAGAGCCCTGGATGCAATGTGTAAAGGCAGAGAGGCAAGAAAGAACAAGGCAGGTTAAGTGCATGCTCTACATATGGAGTGAGGGAGGGAGAGTAGCTAGAGATGGGATGAAGAACTAGTTGGGCCAGATAATGAAAGGAATTTAGATTGTATTTTGAAGGCATGAAGGAGTCATGAAGGATTATAGGGGGTGAGGATTGTTAAAAAAAGTGTTAAAACACTGTTTTATTCAAAGGAATGGCAGAAAGTTGAAAGCTTCAGAGGCTATGTCATTATTCATCTCTGACTCAGTCATGTCTCTATCATTCATGGCAATCCAGTGGCTTCACAGGCTTTGAGTTTGGATGTCATTGGGACATATAAATAGACCCATGATGATGGGAGAGTCATTTTTCAGAAAAACAAGTTGGTTGAAAATTTTAATTGTATTTATATTAAAGTAAATTATTGGCAAAACTTTCTTTGGTGTTACTATTTGAAGAGTTATTTTCTTAGGATACAGTGGTTTTTACCTTATTGAAAGTTAGTTCTTCTGATCCATAGAAATATATTCCTTATGTTTATTAGTCACGTTTAACTGTCCAGAGAGCTTCTATGTTCTATTTCTTATTTGACCCTTTGAATGATCTTGGAGGTAGCACTTCTATTTTGCAGATGTGGAAATTGAGAGAGAGAATTTTAATTGTTTTCCTCCTTGGGTCATATATTTCTCGACAGATTTTAAGCTAGAACTCAATACTGATATGGGAGGGGTGAAAGCAACATGGAAAATGGCTGATGGTACTGAGGATGATGAGGTAGAAGAGAAGCCCGAAAACTTGAGAGCTCCATAGTAAGTACTGAACTGTTGTAACATGGAAGAGGCATTGGACTTTTGTGTAGGCCCCCTGACACAAAATGGGTGGGACCTATAGGAAGAGATGTTGAATTGATGGAAGGAAGAATTTTTTTAGTAGTTGAAGATATCTGCAGATCAACTGGGCTTCCTTAGAAGCAGTGAGTTTCCCATCACTGGAGTGTCTAAGCATAGTCAGGAAAATTAGGTAGAGATATGGTAGAGAGACTGACTCTCATACAGAGGGTTGTACTAGAAGATCATCTTCCAGCTCTGAGACTTTGTGATAATCTCCATCATAACATGCTGCTCCAAACATAGTAGATTAACCTTTGCTTTTTTGTGGATGAAAGAAGTAGGATGCATTTTCATGCAACACTGTAATTGTGCCACTTTAAAATCTATTCGTTGGTTTATAGACTCAGTATCTTCCCTGGAGCATCACAAATCCATATGCCACCCCTGAGTGCTGGCTTTAGCATCAAGATCTCTGAGTTAGCGGACAGGTATAAATCCACACACAATCAGACAGCTCCTTGTGCATTTACCTGGGTTTCTGTATCAATTGGAATAATTTATGTATAAATCTCTGTGGTGGGAATATCTATGTGATATCTTTGCAATAACTAGTGCAAAGGTTGTAAATTTCTTCCATTCACTTGAACTATGAAGTGTTTACTTCACAAGGGTAAATATTTTTATACTTATTACTCCCCAACAGACTAACTTAACAGAACAGTTGAATGTGTAGCATCTATATACATGTATACTATCAGTTTTGAACAATGTCCACAAATCCTTGGAGCAATAGCTTTGAAAGTCTTTGCTCAATCTCTTACAAAATGTTTCTTCATGATTGAGTATCCAAGCACACAACTTGCTAGTAAATATGTTTTATATGTTACAGTTTGAATGATATAGTCCACCTATGAATTTAAGTAACACCAGTCACTAACAAATAATGTACTGATTCTCCTTCACATGGACTTACTAGCTAATCTGATTAATACATTTCTTTACTTACTTTAGAAATTTGTATGGAACAACTAACTGGACCTATGGAAGCAAGACTAGAGATTAGAGTTGGGTTTATTATTCTTATGCATTTTCACATAAAAGGCTCAGTATGGTGCTAGTCAGGAGGGAATATTTTATCAGGTGTGATCTTGTAATGTGTAATTGTTGTTGGAATTTCGGGAAAATTATATTTAATAATACTCTATAAGAAATATTCTCTTAAATGGCATTGCATGATTCTGACCACCATAACAAGTGACCTCATCCCAACGACATGATGGTGTCCTTGGTAAGTGACAGCATGGCTGGTCAGGAAGGAAGACCATGGCAAGTTCTCATGAAGTTAGTCTAGTTGTTGTGGAACTTAAGGTAAAAGAATACATACTCAGTGAATATCTACTGATCTGTGAATAGAACTCAGGCACTATTCTTTCTTCTTGATGAAAGTGTAGCTAAACTTGCTACTTAGTGGCTTCTCTGAGATTCTAATGGTGCGGTGAATCAGAAAAGGTGCAATGTCATCTGGGAAGGATAGGAAAAATCACCCCAGCTCTTTTTTTAGATTGCTAGTGTTGGGAAAATAGGGGTAAATTCTCTGAATCGCTAGTTACACTCTGAGAAAAATGCAGCTAGAAGCCCAGCTTTGTATTCCTGGTTTTGCTGATAGAATAGTCAGGGTGGAGAAGCTATCTGATAGGTATTTTTCATTGAATTCTTACCTATACTTGACTGTCTGAAAATACACTTATATATGGAAGAATTTTTGGTATTTTTTATGCTGCAGTCTGCTCAAAACGTTTGCAGCCTCCACTGTTACTAGCACCACCACCATCACCACTGTAATTCTTATCATCATAAAACATCAATTCCACATCTAGTATATGTATAGAACTGATACAGATTGCTGATTGTAGGAGAAACTAGAGAAAGATTAAAAGGAAAATGAATCGGTCCAGAAACCCCTGAGGTGGTCTGAGTGACACCATTAGGTCTTTTTTTTAACCCTAAAATAGACGGAGAGGGTCATAGTTGAATGTCAGTGATAAAGCTTATTTAAAGAGGCATCTGTCCTTTTGGGAATTGGACTAAATATGGGTTATCAGAAGAAATGATTTGGTCTCCAATAGCAGCAGATTCCAGGCAGGCTATCTGACTGCTCTGGGTCATGTGCCATCGTGGGTGTAGATGACACACACGGCCCAGCTCCTGGAGCCTCACAGACTAGTTCTTCTTTAGGTTTCCTCCTTCTGGGTCTTAATTTTCTATCTGTGTGATATGATTGGTTAAAAATAATATCCTAGGTTCTTTCCAGGTCTACAGTTCTGAGTCTGCTCTTATTATACATTATTTTCACTTGCCTGGTACCTAGGGTGTATGCACTAGAATGTCTACAGGTGTTCTAAGGCCACTGTTGTAAGCTTTCTCTGTTTATGTAAGTCCAAGGGGATATACAAGGGACTTTCCAGGGTTGATAATATTAGTGTCTAAACTCCCAGGAACTGGCATGATTCATACATAGAGAGTCTTAAGCGTATTTATATAATGCAATTAACCTTATGTCATTTCCAAATTTTAGCTATAATCAAATAAAACAATTTTCATTAAAAACACATATCTACGTATTCGAAATGATGTCAAAATTCTTCCATGTCACTGATTCTAAGATATATACCATATAGACTGGAGAAGCCAAAATTGCCATCTAGATTTCATGTGGTGAGGTATGCAGAGCTGGAGTGCTGTGATTAACAAATGAGAACAACGCTTCACAGGCTTGAAAGAACTATCCATTATGTCAATGAGAAAAATGGTTGCCAGAGCTAGATTTGCTTTTAAATTAAAAGCTTGTCCTGGGTTACACTGTCACTGATTTAATATTCTGAAAATTGGATTTAAAATTGGATTTAAAACAAAGATATGACATCCAGGCCTATCCTTGTTAAAAATAGGGATATGGTGCACTCTGCTAGAAGAACAGAGCATTGCATTAGCCTTCCCTGAGAACTCCCTGGGGTTAGGAATTCCCTGGATTCTAGGTTCTTAGAAATCTGATGTGAAGCTGAACGATTTTTAACCCCATGCCAACATTTCAGATTCAAAATTTTTAAAAACCTTAAGCATCTGTTTTAAAATTATCTGAACAAAGTATGTCAAACTATTTTCTCATCTTTATGATTCATAAGTAGGCTGTTTGAATCAGTTCTACTTCTTTTGTTTAATTTATACACATGCCATATTTCCCTGTTGGGGAATCCTTTTATATAAACAGAGCAGTGGGCATTGTGTGGGGTGAGTAATGATGAGTCAAACAGAGAATCATGCACATATAGAAGTAGGATCTATAGTGAACACCACTTGAAAAAGACTTGAGATGACTGGTTTGACTTCCCCTCAAGTCCATTCTACTTAAGAAGGACAGAGTTGCCTTTCTGAATCACCAATCTGACAGATTTCATCCATGTGAAAGCAGTCTGACTTCCTTTATCTGCAGTACAGATAATAGTCATGAATAAAGATCTCAGTCTGGGGCTGAATTCTTTACTTTTCAGGTTTTGTTTTTTTGTTTTTTGTTTTTTGTTTTTTTGTAGCAGAGAGTCAATAATCAAAGCAAAGGTAGCAATTGTAGCAATAACAGCAACTAAATGATTCCCTGTAACTTCTATCATTAGTTCATGGCATAGTCACTGTATCAGTGTGACAGTAACAATGAGGAAATGATCCTTTAGTGAGGCGAGGAAAGGATTTGTAAAGGCTTTTTTTGTTTTGATAGACTTTCAGCTCATCAGCTAACTTCCTGTTTTGCAAGAGTAAAATTAATAACAATCCATTTTTAAAATGTAGGCTAATTCCAGAAGACTGTCCCAAACAGTTTATAATACCTGAATTTGTTATTATAACATAAATTAAGAGGCATGTCTCAATAAAGTTTTGTATTTCCAGGAAATCTACTACTCTTAAGAGTGGCAATCACAAATATATACCTTGTGGGATTTTTTTCCTCATGGGGTGATGGCTAGGTTTGAAAACTTGAGTTCTAGAGGGGTGTGGGTTTCCTTACCCCATCCTAAGGAAAGCACAAATATTAGTTGAGTTCTTACTTCTGAAAAGTCATAAACAGTTACAATTATTTAAAGGATATAATATCTGCCTACTTTGAAATAAGGTTGGAATCAAATGAGAAAGAGGGAGGAAGCCTGAAGGTTTTATCTAACAAGCATGTCCAAATACTCTAGAAAATATCACTGTGTTGCCTTCTCTAATCTGCTAATAGGAATGTAGCATGTTGTCCATAAGGCATGCATCTGTTAGCTAGTGGAAGAAAAATTTAGCCCTGAGAGAAATGAACAAAAAGAAATAATTTTTGTTATTCTTATAACAAAAGAAATATTTTTTGTTATACAATCAGAGAGCAGATTTTCAGTTCTTAGAAGGAGTAGGAAAATCGTACTGACCTCCATTATGAGATACATCACAGCTAAGCTTAAAGCAGGGCTTCACCAGCCAGGCCAAGCTCCTGTTAGATGAGTTTGTTCCAGGGGCAAAGAAAGAAAAACTTGAGTTGTGATAATGGTCAGGTTTATGAGGTCAACTTGATATATATTTATTTAATTTTTATAGATTAACTGGGTGCATGTACAGTTGTGTTACATGGATACATTGTGTAGTGGTGAAGTCTGGGCTTTTAGTGTACCTGTCACCCAAACAGTGAACATTGTACCCAATAGGCGGCATTTCATTCCTCATGCCCCTTCCACCCTCCCACCTTTTGGAGTCTCCAGTGTCTGTTATTCCTCTGTATGTCCATGTGTACCCATTGTTTAGCTCCCACTTATAAGTGAGAACATGTGTTTTTTGACTTTCTGTTTGTGTCATTTCACTTAGGCTAATGACCTCCAGTTCCATCCAGTTGCTGCAAAAGTCATTATTTTACTCTTTTTAATGGCTCTATAGTATTCCATGGCATCTATGTACTACATTTTCTTTATCCAGTCTGCTATTGATGGGCATTTAGGTTGATTCTATACCTTTGCTATTGTGAATGGTGCTGCAGTGAACATACTCATTTGTTTTTATGATAGAACGATTTATATTCCTTTGGGTATATACCCAGAAATGGGATTGCTGAATCAAATCATAGTTCTATTTTTAGCTCTTTGAGGGATTGCCACACTGCTTTCCACAATGTTTGAACTAATTTAGACTCCTGCCAGCAGTGTATGAAAGCATTCCCTTTTCTCTGCAACCTCACAGGTGTCTGTTATTTTTTGACTTTTTAATAATAGCCATTCTAACTGGTGTAAGATGGTACTCATTGTGATTTTAATCTGCATTTCTCTGATGATTAGTGATGTTGAGCATTTTTTTCATATGTCTCTGTTGGCTGCTTATATATCTTCTTTTGAAAAATGTATTGAGAGCACCAGTGGGGTCAGCAGTTTGTGAGTGTTTGACTGAGAATTTTATGTTATCAGAAGTGGACAGGAAGTCAGAGTCCAGAGGGTGAAGGCCAAAGCACATCATCAAAAATGGGGCCAAAGCACATCATCCCAACCCTGGGAATCCAAGCAAAGGCCAGAAATAAGCTTACTAATTGAAGAGGTGGGTGAGAATCTGAAATCAAGGACATCAAGACAGTAAACCATGCCCATGCTTCAAAATGTAAAACTGAAGAGAAATTTGTTTGATTTATATTCACAATAGATCTACTTCTGTTCCAACTGAGGGGAGGGCAGAGAGCTGGGACTGCAGGCAGGTTCTCACTCAGGGACGTCAACTGCCTGCAAGCTCATGAGCAACTCATCTGCTAAACCACTGCCTGGTCACTAAGATCAGTTGCTGAGAATAGAATGACTGAAATAAGCAACCAGTGTTAGCCCCTTTATTCATGGACTCCACAAACATCTGCTTAGGATTATAGTAAGGAAAATACATTAAAATAATATGCTTTCAAAAAGTCTACTCACTAGGAAAGCAGCCTCATCATGGGCATCCCCCCTAAATCTCTTTGTGATGATGTGCCAAGGACAGAACTGTGGGCTTGTCACTGAAGGTGAAATCTGCAAACCCAAACTGTCAGCATCTCTTGGAAGCTTCTCAGACATGCAGAATCTCAGGCCCACCCTAGCCCTGCCAAATCGCCACCAGCATTGTAGCAAGATGCCCAGGTGATTAGTATGCACATTAGAGTTTGAAAAGCATGGAGCAACTACTGCTGCTACAGAGGAGGGAAATTTCAGCTCAAATGGTCAGAAAGGCTAATGTGAGCTGGACATTAATGGGAAATATGGTTGCTCCAGATATTTGTAACTGGCTTTCTCACCAAACACCTAGTATGAGCTAGGTTATATGGCAAGTGTAGTATAGCAAGGTTGTTGCTTAGAAACTTAACAGCGATAGGTGCATACATACACACACACAAATGAATCTCCTTGTAGACAATGCTTTAAGCAAAATGTGAAATGTTTTGATTGGCAAAAGAAGTGAAAGATTTAAATCTTTATTAAAAGTCCATTATTGGCTGGGTGCGGTGGCTCACGCCTGTAATCCCAGCACTTTGGGAGGCCACGCTGGGTGGATCATGAAGTCAAGAGATTGAGACCATCCTGGCCAACATGGTGAAACCCCATCTCTACTCAAAATACAATAGTTAGCTGGGCATAGTGGTACGCACCTGTAGTCCCAGCTACTCTGGAGGCTAAGGCAAGAGAATTGCTTGAACCTGAAGGCAGAGGTTGCAGTGAGCCGAGATTGTGCCACTGCACTCTAGCCTGGTGACAGAGCTTCATCTCACACACACACAAAAAAAGTTCATTATTTTATGGTTTTATGTTGCAGAACCAATCTCTAAGGAAATAATTAAGCACATTGACTGCCTACCTCTCACAGTCTTATGCAGTACTCAGACCTTATGTCATTTGGGCATTAGGACTGGAGTCATCAAAGTGGACAAGTGGTGGTGAGAGAGGGACCAGGCCTTCACAGCAGTGGTGGATGCTGAGGGAACCATTGGCTTCAGTGTAACCAGACACCAAGAATAGAGAGTGAAGAGCTCTGACCAAGACATGATAGTGGTTGTCTTTGCTCAGAGAAGTGGAGTGGGCTGGTTCTGGGCTTATTTTTATATTTTTCTGAAAAGGAAGTAGTGAGAGTGGACAAAGTTTGTGTATGCTGGCTGGATGGAAGGGATAGTGGAGAGTGAGGCTGGGTTTCTGAACATTCCTCTGCCTTAGCTTTTAATCTCCTAGACCGAAGAGCCTCTCTATCTACATGGAGAAAGAACTGAGATAGGAACTGACGAAAATTGAACTGGGACTCCAGGCGTGAAGGACTAAGCCCCAGCCATGAGTTAGCTGCATATTTAGATAAAACAATACAGAAAGAGTTCTGGTGAACAACCTGCTCCCTGCAATTCCCCTCCTCACAGTGACCCCTGAGGCCCACAAGGCACAGGTTTACTGTAAGGAGAAGTAGGATGGCTCAGCTTGATGGCATGCTTCACCATTTGTCTTCCTACATGAGAAATGTAACATTCAACAATATGACAAGACATGTCAGTGTCTATAGTTTAGAATAAAGGGATAATGAGAATGATGCCTTATAGAATGCATATTTGTGTAGACATGTTATTGATTCCCTTATTTCACATTAAACAACATAGAAACGGATGACCTTCCCAGAAATGCCTCTTTTCAAAGTAATAGTTTTCTGATTTCCCTTTCATGTAAGAGCTGGTGTTGCTATGCTGTCACTTTTCTTGCTAGGGTTCCCCCCCCCCCATCTGTGTGCTGGGAGGTGATTTTTTGGTTCAGTGTTCTTAAATGTTTCCATGGAGAGTTACTAAGGGAATTTTTCTAAGTCTTCCACTTTCAGTAGGTGTGGTCACCCCACATGGCTTTCCATATGTTTGCTACTACCCACCTGTGCCCGCTGAGCACTTGAAATGGGCTGGTCCCTATTGAGATGTGTCCTAAGTGTCAAATACCCAAGGGATCTGAAAAGACTTGATGTGAAAAACAAAAGATAATATCTATGGTATTATTTTTATTCTGATTTCATGTTGAACCAATAATGTTTTGGATATACCAGGTTAAATAAAAAATATATGATGAAAGTTAATTTTACTTGTTGTTTTTTACCTTATAAATATGGCTACCAGCAAATGAGAATTGTGTATGTGGCTTGCATTATTCTATTCTATTGGCCATTGCTGAGCTAGATGATGTCAGAGCCTTTTGAGGAGTGAGAAGAGGGAAATCCAAAGTGAAATGTTTCAAAATACTAGATAAGAATTTACTAGAAGTTACCAGGGAAAGGGCAGTGAGTTATTTTGCTGCTGAGGTAGGTTTACTTAATGGATTTTGCAAATAAGATTAGCTGCTGGTAAAAAGGGACTCTTTAGGAGACAAAATCCCTAATATGAGTAAAGCTCATTGCCTTCCCTGCTTCCTGCCTTGCTTAAGGCGGAGCGACACGCTGTGCTTATTTGGTGGATTAATAAATAGTATTTGATGATGATGATGATAAGGAGTAAATCTTTGTAAGTGCCATTGTAGCTTGCCATGCACATTCGTTCTATTAAACCATCCGATCTTCTCATCAGGCTCCCAGGGTGGGTATTCTTGCTATTCCCATCTGAGGATGAACCAGCTGAGGTTCAGAGAGGGCAAGAGACTTGCTCAAGTGCACACAGCTACCAAATAGCAAGTACCTGGGCTCACTTTCATGACTTTTGTTTGCAAATCTCATGCTTTTCCCACTATATCTTACTATTCCAAGGTTAATCCAAGACTCACCTGGAGAAGCATTTCTTCACCTTTCAGACTGTGCTAAAAATGGTAATGAGTTCAATTTTACCATGATATCAATGAGAACTAATTAAGACCAATTATGGGATTTTCTGCTGACCACCAGGGTGACCACCAGCTGTTGGAGTCAAATTTGAGTCTTCACTTAGTGTTGTTAAATTCTCAGCTATAAAATGTTGGGTGGGAGTGAAATCAGATCATTTCCGGATTTTTTCTAGTTCTGTAGTTCTATGAAAACTGGCACCTAAACCGAGAATATCAATTCTTTTTGTATACCTTATTGAATATCTACGTGTGGACTGATATTCACATTTTATTGACCTGGGCTAGATTTCTGATAAACTATTCCTGGGATTGATATGTCCCACAGATTTCAAACACGGAGACTATAGGTCAGTTTTGTCTAAAATGTGTCAAATTCATTTGATACCTACTGGTAAAATACATATTATTTCCATTGGGAGATACGTAGTACTAAAGAATGCTAAGTAGATTCCATTCCCATGTGAATAGTATATCATTAGCTTGTATTTATATCCTCATTTTGTATGTAGTCATGCTTTGCATATACTAGCAGCATTCTACCCCACATATGTTCGTGAATTATGAATTCTACAACAAGCATTCAAGGCAAAGCTCCTCTGTCAGTCACATCTCTCTCTCTCTGAGGCCACTAGGATTTATATCTACGTGACGTACTTCAAACTGACCTCCTAAGACCTATCTCAGAGGACCAACTCTAACAGTCCAGCATAGGCAAGTGCTAGAAGATTCATCATTCTCAAATGCATGCAATTCAAAATTTTCAGTATCAGATACAGCTAGTCTTTGTATAAACAATGCCAAATGTTCATTTCTAAAAATCAAAAGAATTCCCTTGTTCCCGTTCAAAAGATGCTTCTCAAAAGTGAATATGACTTGCGTTGAAAGGGCTCACCAACTTTATTCTGGTCCTTATTTTAGTTTTTTTGTAGCATTCCATGAATAATTGTGCAGTATCATTTTTCTTTTAGTTAAATGATTTTATTGCAAAGTATGTTTTTTTGGAGAGACTAGGTGATTTCTAAATATGTTTTTCGAAGTTCATGGCATAAAAATTTGTTCTAATTTACTTAGATTTTTGATACTGAGTAATAGCTATAAGAAACATGAAAATCTATAGCACTGATTTTTTTTCATGATTTTCTTCCATATATACATGTGATGATGTAGTTATATAGGTTAGGATGTGTTGGAAAAAGCAGACATGATTTAATTAAACTCAGATACTGTGGAGTGAAAATGCCTTCACTCATTCATTTAATAAATATTTACCAAGCATTCACTATGAGCAGGCTCTGAGCACACACACGTTATTAAAATGTGCTCTCTGACTTCAAGGAATTCACTGTCCTGCAAGAGTCTGCCATTTATAACTGTTTATACGTCAAAGGTGCCCTGCATTATCAGCAAGGGCAGAGAGAACGTAGTCTGGGAAGGGACTCCCAGACTGGGAAGTCCCTCCCAGAAGAGACTCTCAGACTGGGAAGGTTTCACAGAGGTAGGAGCTTTTAAGTGGGACTTAAGAGAATGTTAGGCAGAAAAAAAGGAATGGGCAAAGATATCTTCTGCTGTGTTGTGTAAAGGGCTGAAATGGAAGGGGAGAGGGAGAGAAGGACAGCAGATGAGAAGGGGGTTTGGGGCCAAACTAACCAGCAACTTGGGTGCTCTCTTAAGGAATCCGAAGTTGACTGTGTTGGGGAGTGTGCAGCAATGAGTGTCAGGGGAGGCTCACAGGCCACACTCAGACATGTATTTTCAAACAGTTTCCTTTTCAAAGTGGGAAAGAATCAATTGCAGTTTGAAAATACTGGAGAAAGAAGTTTCCTGTACTCTTCAGAGGTGGGGAAAAGGAAGTGTGAGTGAGGGGTGGACTTGAAAAATCTTCTGAGCTTTAAAAGGCTTCATAATGAGTGGAGTGGCTGGGCAATTAAAAAAGATTTACCAGAGTAAAGCTAAATACAGTATAGTGGATAATTAACGAGCTTGTGACAACTCAGTAATAACTACCCTGAACTTTTACAATGGTGCATGAACATGTGTGCAAGTCAGAAGGAGGGTTTGTTTTCACAATCAGCTCCAGTTAGCTAGGAAATTTCTCGACAGAAGTTAATTAGGGATTCCTGGTAATGGAGCCTGCTGCTTAACCAACCTCCTGTGCCAAAGGTAACTGACTTTGCCATTCATTCATGGGTTTCTTGTTGAGCCTAAAGGGAGTTTGGTTTTAAATTTGATTCTCCCTTTTCTCAGTTCCCTAAGCTCTCACTGTAGCACATATTTTGACTTTAAGTAGAGCTTACCGTTCTTACTTTAAGAAATGAACTTCTGTTTGTTTTATAGGCAGGTGAACTCCACCCTGGAAAGACCTCTGTTGGTGAGCTATAGGTGCCTGAGTGGTCCAGGAAATTCAAATTATTAGGATGTGGTGAATTCTCTGTCTTTGATACTTTGGGAACATGGGTTAGAAACTGCTCAGTAAATATTCTTAAGAAAATGGTACTTTTGAGACCCCTGGCACCTTTTATTTCAGTATATCTTCATTTGGGAAGTTTTTGGTTTACAGAAAAATTGAATGGAAAGTACCGAAAGTTCCCATATGCCCTCTTCTCCTTCTCCCACTCACCATTTCCAGTTTCCCCTATTATTAACATCTTGCATTAGTATGGTACATTTGTTACAATTGATGGAAAATATTGATATATTATCATGAACTAAAGTCTATAGTTTACATTAGGGTTCACTTGTTGTGTTTTAAATACTTGTATGATGACATGTATTTATCATGACGTATCATACAGAATAGTTTCATTGCCCGAAACCTCCCTTGTGCTCTGCCTAATTCACCTTCCCTCCATCCCCACAAACTGCTGGCAATGACTGATGTTTTTACTGTCTGAAATTGTGCCTTTTCCAAAATGTCGTGTAGTTGGAATCATATAGTATGTGGCCTTTGCAGATTGTCTTCTTTCACTTAGCAGTATGCATTTAGGATTCCTCCATATCTTTTGTGGCTTGACAGCTCATTTCTTTTTAATGCTGAATAATATTCTGTTGTCTGGTTGTACTACAGTTTATTTATCACTTCACCTATTGAAGGACATCTTGGTTGCTTCCAAATTGTTGCAATTATGAGCAAGACTGCTATAAACATCTGTATGCAGGGTTTTGTGTGGACATAAGTTTTCAATTTATTTGGGTGGATACCAAGTAGCATGATTGCTAGATTATATGGGAAGAGTGCATTTAGTTTTGTAAGAAACTACCAAACTGTCTTCCAAAGTGGCTGCACCATTTCACATTCCCACTCTTACCAACTTCTGAGCACCTACCCTGTGCCAAATGACCCTATGTTGGGGAACAGAGTAGTGAACCAGGGCACACAATGCCTCTAATGGACCTGAATGGAAACTGTATATATAAGTGGCAGAAAATCTTCTTTTTAAAAAATGTTTTAAAAGGCCTTGCCAGAATCTATATTTAAATTGTTATAGTGTTAGCTAGGATTGAGCTGAATTATTTTTGTAATTTTTAAAAGCAGATAATAAGTTAAAAATTTCGTCCTCATTTGTTTGACTAAAGCCAACAAATAAGATGGCCATGTTAATAATTTTTGGTCTAAATTATATAGTCAGATAATTTTCTTGTTTACTTTGCACTGTCTAGAAACAACTTTGGTGTCAAATGTCAGTGTCACGTGTCAAAGTAGTAGAAATGTCTGTTCATTTTGCATAAAAATTTGTTTCAATCTGTGTTCCCAAATTTGTTAATATATCTTAAACTTTTTTTGGTTTTAAAATTTTATACAAATATCTGTGAAACTGAAAATTTTACATGATGCATTATGACTATTCTAGTAAGGCTGAGAATGACACTAAAACCTTATTAAATTAATTAAACATAATCAGTATTCTATCTGGTTGAAGCCTCTTAGCTTTGAAAGGGATTGAGACTTTTACCTCTCAGGAGTGAAAATAATTTGTAAGTCTGTTGATTAGAATGGAATCACTTGTGAATAGTCAGTATGTGAGCATGTCTTTCTGTTTTTGGAATTAGCACATGTTAAAGAATCACGTTTTCGTGTGCTTCAAAGGAAGAACAAAGTTCTACCTGATTTGGAGATGAATGCTCTGAAATTCCACTGGACAAACATGAGATGCAATAACAATTGAATGAAATATTGTTCAAATGAACTCTATTCTAAATGCTGTGACTTGCAGCAAAGTGCCTGCCCTTTTTTTTTCCTTCTGTTTAAGAAATGATTAATTAAACCTGCAGTCACCTGAGGAGTTTACTGTGGTCACATGGAGGGAGTCTTCCAGGGAATGAGAGGAAAGTGAACTGGAAGGATGGGTGAAGACGGAATGGCAGGGTGTGGATCGAGCTTCACAGGGTGTGTGTACAAGCTCCTCTATGAACCCATTTGTACCTGATATTTATCTGTTGGCTTGCACTTCTTTACTAATACCTTCCACTTACTGTGGAACAGGGTTATTGATTCAGATTGACTCTTGGTTTTATTAGCCTCACACTGGTTAGTTTCTTTTCTAAATTCTGCCACTTTCTGAAATGTGCTCCTCATGGAAAGAGAAACACTTTAATTTGCTCACAGTAGTATCCCCAGCATGTGGTATGGTATATGGTCCATGTCATTTAATACATATTTATTGATTGAATGAATGAAATGGAAATCAGCAAATTATTAGAGGACTTCATATTCATTCCCATGAAAACTGAGTAAATTCCTCATTTCTAGATACTCTGTTTTACTTGTGAACCTCATCCACAGAAATGAAAAGGCATATGATGCCCAGAACATTCCCATGAAGCATGCCCCTGGCCTCCTTGTTGAGTTTAGCAGCTGGCATCAGGCCAGTGGGTGGAAGGAGTGGATTTCTGCAGTCAGCACTCCCTTTGAGCCCAGAGCATAGGCTCAGGAATCTCAGAACCCTTCAGTCCATGATGACACTGCATTGTCTAAGTCTGCCTGTTGGTTCCCTTCGAGAACATCTCAGGAGCAGCTATCCACTGAGAAAATGGGAGTACCTTCCATCCCAGACTCAGGACAGGCCTGGCCCTTAACAAGTAGCTTTGGTCCTGGTGGTTTCACTGCTCCTTCTCAGAAGTGCCTCGGACATGTGCCTCCATGTAATATCCTCCTGCTGTGTGTGTGTCCCACAGGGGAGACCCCCGTGCCTCCAAGTGGCAGCCATGATTTATTGATTTATTAGTGTGCTGATCCCATTCTTGTTTTCTCTTAAGGACTGAGAGCAAACAAGTGATGAAATTTGCACCATTTTTTTAGACTCTGAAACTACATTTTACAGTTAACAATTCTCATTGGACAAAAATCAATGGCAAGAGTAATCCTAGCATCCCCTCAATCTTGACCTGCCTGCATGTCACCATAAACTGTTTTTAGGTATAGCAGTCCCATGAGGTCTACTTTTTTGTTTTGGCACTATCTTTATAACAAGGTGAGTTTTCTTGTTTTAAATGTGGCCCATACCCTCTCTCTTCTTTCCTCAAAGCTGTCATCTTAACACCATGCAGATTTACAAATGCCTCCCCTAACTTCCCCTGATTTCTCCTGCCTGACTTGGAATGCTGGCTCAGACTTTCCCAAGCTGGCAATGCTGCTCACTCTCCATGTGGTTCCTTCTGCTGTGCTCCTTGACCATTCATCTGCTTGCTTGCTTTTATCACCACACCCTCTTCTCAGCTCTTTCTGGGACCTTCTTTAGTAGAGCAAAACTACATTCCTTCTCCCCAGCCTCTGGTTCATACAGAGTGAACAGCATTGTTCCCTGAAGGTGGGACAAAAGTAGCTGTGGTGGTTTCCCTTTTCAAAGTTCCTTTTAGTTTGTTTCTGAGCAGCAGCACTGCTGTAAGATTTAAAGCTCATGATTGTTTATTATTATTACTGTAATATGGTATCTCCTTGCATTCACTTGGTGTCATTTTTAATCTTTTCCATTAACTTGTAAAGCTACATTTTTAAAATCACAATTCCTTCTGTAACATCAGAGTAAGCGTTGAGCTTCCGAGGAGCTTTCAGCATCTCAAAAATTTAGTGACATTTGGCCATGGTTTTTGCTATTTTCTCAGACGTACATGCCATCAAAACCTTTATCCTTTATTCTCTTTAGATACAGCATTTTGCTCTGTCACCCAGGCTGTAGAGCAGTGGCACAATCATAGCTCACTGCAACCTTGAACTCCTGGCCTCAAGCGATCCTCCCAAAGTCAATATCCTCATTTTTACTTGGAAAGCTAGATTGAGATTTCTAAGTGCAATATAAGATTACCATCATTTTATTCAAAGGTGATTAGTCTATCCATGCTTGAAATATTACATTTGATAATTCATCAAAGTATTTAATAAAGTTCTATCAAGTGCTAGGCAGCCAATTGTGGCAACATCTAGCCTCTGCTAATTCTATGAAAGTATTTTAAACTCATAAGTTTTAATAAGAAGCTGTTTTCCTGCAAAATGCTGTTGATGGTAGAAGTAAGTATAACAGATCTTACCTATTTTTAAAAAATCCATTTTAGCAAGTGCTTTTCATAGGGTTATAGATCGTAAGAAGTTCTATTGCAATTATTATTGTTAACTTGCTGGTTTTTCTTTTCTTTTTTCTTTTTTTTTTTGAGATGGAGTTTCGCCCTTGTCACCCAGGCTGGAGTGTAGTGACACGATCTCAGCTCACCGCAAACTCCGCCTCCCGGGTTCAAGCAATTCTCCTGCCTCAGCCTCCCGAGTAGCTGGGATTACAGGCATGCGTCACCATATCCGGCTAATTTTGTATTTTTAGTAGAGATGGGGTTTCTCCATGTTGGTCAGGCTGGTCTCAAACTCCCGACCTCAGGTGATCCGCCCACCTTGGCCTCCCAAAGTCCTGAGATTACAGGCATGAGCCACCACGCCCAGCCTTGGTTTTTTATTTCTTCACAAACATTGCCCATTAATATGGTAAAATCCTTTTGCAAAATAAGTAAAGGAAAAGCCATAAACAGTCCAAAGACATGGCAAACTGGAAAAATTTATTTGCAATACATATTACACATAAAAGCCTATTTTCCCTAGCATCAAATTTCTTACCAATTAATAAGAAAAAATGGCCAACAACTCATTTTAAAAAATGAGCAAAGAATATGCAAAGACAGTTCCCAGAAAAAAAAATTTAACATACAAAAAGATGAACAAGCTCATTTATAAGTAAATAAATCTGTCCTTGTTTAAAAATTCTGTTTGTATTTGCTCAATATCTAAAACCTGCCTCTCTTGAAACCAAATACAAGGCCCTTCTAAGTGTGAGCCCTGTGTTACTACACAGGTTGTATGTCCTTGAAGTGGGCCCTATTTGTAGTCCTCACCTGGAGAGATGGAGAATTTTGTATTCCTTTTTTTTATGAGCAGTTATTATAGATTGGCTCACTGGACACCCACACCAACTCACTTCTGGTGCATCTTATGTGATAGAAACTGAAAGCTACAGAAATAAATTAATTAATTAATAAAAGAAAGAAGGAAGGAAGAGAGTGAGGGAGGAGGAAAGAAAAAAAAAGTTTCAGCCCTTTCATGCAGCCAGTAAACCCATTTCTACCAAAAACTTGTATTGGTGGTAACTTGGAATGATAAAGTGAGCAAGTTAAGGTAATGGCTACGTGCTGGGAAATGTTTTGTTCTTCTGGAGAAACAGTGATGGAGATTCTAATGTCCTGTCCCTGTTGTCATCCTTTGAGCAGCAGGTCATAGCTCCAGTAGAGTTGCTGGAAGTAAAGTCTCCGTTGTTGTTCATCATTGTCCAGCTGCATTGCTCCTGGCTATGGGGCATCCAGGCTTGGTTCTGCAATCCCTCCAGAAATTCTTCAAGTCATATAATATCTCGTAATAAATCTTCCTCTACTTAAACCAGCTGGAGTGGATTCAAAAAATACAATTCAGAAGGCAAATTGTGCTTTGGTAATCATAGGGTAGAGGTGGAATATGATGGGGAGAACAGAGGTACTTAAAGAAATAAGCCCATCACAACCCAGAGAAGTTCCATAAAAAGTTCCCATCAGATTTTCAGTTCTAGCTACTTCACTGCTGAAAAATAGTTTGTCAATTACAGCAAAATTTGCTTTGGGGGTCTCCCTTCTGGAATCCCATAAAATGCTATTTTTAGGCATTCACTCATTCATTTAGTCAAATAGCATGTATCAGTCAAGTGCTTCACCAGGTTAACCACGATTAGAGAATTCAAGTGACTTTGATTTATGCAATGTCTTTTCCTTAAAATGTATAAAAGCCCAAGTAATAACTTGCTATTTTCAAAAAATCTTAAACAGGAATCCTTTTTATAAGACAAAGAGAGTTCACAGATAAACAGGATGTGGTTTCTGACCTTCAGGGAAATTTTATCCAGTTGGATAAACAGATCAGAAAACTAGTCATACATAGCAAGTGATGAGTCCTGTGCTAGTGGGTTGCATGGAGTACTGTGGGAAGACAGTGGCATGCAAGAAACTGGTTAACAAACTCAAGATTTTTCCACTTTTCACCTATTCTCTTATGAGCCAGCTAAAATGCCCCCCAAAAGAAGTGTTAAAACCTACTGAAGGCTATCATTTGCTATCATTTAAGTTTAGGTGCCTCTTTTTTTTTTAATTTTTTTTATTTTGAGACAGAGTCTCACTCTATCGGCCAGACTGGAGTGCAGTGGCATGATCTCGGCTCACTGCAACCTCCGCCTCCTGGGCTCAAGCAATTCTCCTGCCTCAGCCTCCCGAGTAGCTTGGATTACAGGCATGCACCACCATGCCCGGCTAATTTTTGTATTTTTAGTAGAGATGGGGTTTCACCATGTTGGCCAGGCTGGTCTCAAACTCCTGAACTCAGGTAATCTGCCCTCCTTGGCCTCCCAAAGTGCTGGGATTACAGGCGTGAGCCACCATGCCCAGCCTGCTGCCCGACTCTTTTTTTTTTTAATTTTATTTTATTAGTAGTATACTTTAAGTTTTAGGGTACATGTGCACAACATGCAGGTTTGTTACATATGTAAACATGTGCCATGTTGGTGTGCTGCACCCATTAACTTGTCATTTAGCATTAGGTATATCTCCTAATGCTATCCCTCCCCTCTCCCCCAGCCCCACAAAAGTCCCCGGTGTGTGATGTTCCCCTTCCTGTGTCCATGTGTTCTCATTGTTCAATTCCCACCTATGAGTGAGAACATGCGGTGTTTGGTTTTTTGTCCTTGCGATAGTTTGCTGAGAATGATGGTTTCCAGTTTCATCCATGTCCCTACAAAGGACATGAACTCATCATTTTTTATGGCTGCATAGTATTCCATGGTGTGTATGTGCCACATTTTCTTAATCCAGTCTATCATTGTTGGACATTTGGGTTAGTTCCAAGTCTTTGCTATTGTGAATAGTGTCGCAATAAACATACGTGTGCATATGTCTTTATAGCAGTGTGATTTATAATTCTTTGGGTATATACCCAGTAATGGGATGGCTGAGTCAAATGGAATTTTAGTTCTAGATCCCTGAGGAATCGCCACACTGACTTCCACAATGGTTGAACTAGTTTACAGTCCCAGCAACAGTGTAAAAGTGTTCCTGTTTCTCCACATCCTCTCCAGCACCTGTTGTTTCCTGACTTTTTAGTGATCGCCATTCTAACTGGTGTGAGATGGTATCTCATTGTGATACCTAACTCTTAAGCAGGGCCAGTGCTCTAATAGAACTTCTGCAGTCTCAGCTCTCACGCACATAGAAGTGCAAGCATCCCATCGAGAGGTAACTGAAGACACTCACAGGCTGCTGAGCTGGCCTTGACTTGGCTTCAGCCAAAAGTGGTCATTCATGTGACTCCGGATGAAGAAGCAGGGATGCAGAGTGACTTAGTCAAGTCTGACTTTGAGGCAAGCCTTCATAGTCAGTATTCAGTTACTTCATCTTGTAAAAGCACCACACTTCATGTGACGAAGTAAGTGAAAAAGTAGCTGAGTCTGTCTTGGATGACTGTTTAAACTCATTTAAACATGTCGGAAAAAAACACAAAAACCAGCAAACCAAACGTACCATGATTGCTGACATTTCAGCTCTTTATGTTTGACCTGTGCAACAAACAGACAGATTCTTGTTTTCTCATTCTGGAGAAAGCTTATGGGAGATTTCTCTCCAAGACAACGAATGACACAGGTAATCAAAGTGGAAATGGCACCAGCTGTCATCCATGCGGCAGTACTGTTATTCATGCAGCAGTACTGTTATTCAGGATGTTGAAACGCAGGTGCTTGGTCAGGAGGTGGATTGAGGATTGGAATTTGGGAGAGATGGATACCAACATTTTGTTTATAGGATTGTCTAACCAACAATGGTGATAGGCTCTCAATCTTCATCAGCACAACCACAGGAGACCTGGAAGCTTCTACAAATATTCTCACATGCCAGCTGAACTTAGAAGACTTTTGACTCAGAATAAGGAAATATTAAACTTACAGTGAGAACAATATTTTTCATAAAATTTTTGAGACAGCACGAACATCTGTTGAGTTTTGAAAATGGAGAGAGAACCCAAAGATTTCAGGTTAGAGGAAAATATAGTTTTTTCTTTCTGGTTACAAGGCTGGTTACCCATACGATATTCTGAGTCAAGAAAAGAATTTTCTAAGATAAAGAAATAATGCCCTCAAAGGACTTCTTTCCTGTAGGCAAATTCCAATGAAAACAATTCTCCTATCCGTTCTCACTCCTGCAGGTCAGGTGCCAGGAGGTAAAACTGCCTTGCACTCTAAGCTGAACCTCCTGATGAGGAGAGGTGGGGTTACAGTTACATTTCAGTTTTACAAACCATTCTCTTCACTAAACTGCAATAGTTTGACCTCATTTGTGTAGATCTTAACTCCTTGACTGTGGCATGTTTAATGGATTTAGTAACGTGGAAACCCAAGTAAGAGCTGTTTTGCTGAAGTGCGGTGGCAGAGGCCAGATTTTTGAGAGTGGTGGACATACTCGGGGTGAGAAAGTTGACCCTGAGGACCAGAAGAGGGGATGGAGAGGAATATAGGTCCAGGAAGGTGGGAGTCTTCAGTTTACTTTTTCTTTAGGGCCTTATTGTTATATTTTACATGAGAGAGTCTGGAACATGTTTGAATATAGTTGAAAAGGGTGAGGGACGTGGTGAGAGAGGGAGAGGAAGATTAAAATTGACATGGATGATACTGGAGACTGAGTTTGATTCTACCTGTAGGGTTTCTGAGACACAGAGAGGAGCGGTGTTAAGAGCACATGTAGAAGAAATGATCTGTGTTGGGTGGAGAAAGGAGGAGACAGGTGCAGATTCAGGGATTGCTGTCCATCTGGTCACTTCCATTATCTTTGAATTAGGAGGCAAGGCTATCTGCGGAGGTGTGGGGTGTGGGTAGAGTAGGATTACAAGTTTGAAGGAATGATGGTTGAAATCATCACTTAAGAGAATGGAAGAATAAGCTGACTAGAGAAACTTTTCAGCTCTAATCAGCTGTTTTTATATATCAGGTACTATTATTGGCATCAAAGATATAGCAACTTACATTCCAGAGAGGAAATACAGATATACTCAAAAAAGCTAATAAATAGGTAATATGTCAGGTGTTATCTGCTACAAAAAAGTAATAAAACAGAAGGAAAAGAGAACAGGGAGAAGGGTTCCATTTTATACAGAGTGTTCTGCTAAGGTGACATTTGAGCAGAGAGCTGAAGCAAGTGAGGGAGTCAGCTATGCAGAAACCTGAGACAGGAGCATTCCAGGTAGCAGTAACACACCTGGTACGTGACAGAAGCAAAGGGGCTGTGTGCCTGGAGCACAGGGAGCAAGTGGCAGCAGAAGAGGAAGGAGGGCAAGCAGGGAGCCATGCCCTGGAAGTCTTGTCAGCCAAGGTGAGGACTTCGGATTTTAATTTGGGCGGTTGAGAAACTCAGATTTACTCTATCTGCCTCATACCAGCCCCTTTGGACAGAGCCTCAGTTTGCAATGTCTGTGCACCTGGTTCCTGGCTTTGCCTTCACAGTGTCCCTAGATGCCAGTCTGTTAGGTCAGGTTGACCAGATGACCAGGCCCCCATTATCTATGAGGGGGTTCACATAAGTTGTAGTGTATATGTGCACATGTGTGTGTGTGTGTGGACATGACACAAGTTTCTTTGGTAAAGGAAGTAAAAGCCCTGACAATCTGAACATAACCTATTGACCTTTCACGGCCTTGCTACTCCAAGTTTGACCTCACCTTCTTGTTAGAAATGCAGACTCTCGCGGTGGCTCACGTCTGTAATCTCAGCACTTTGGGAGGCCGAGGTGGGTGGACCACCTGAGGTCAGGAGTTTGAGACCAGCTTGACCGACATGGAGAAACCCCATCTCTACTAAAAACACAAAATTAGCCAGGCGTGGTGGTGCATGCGGGTAATCCCAGCTACTCGGGAGGCTGAGGCAGGAGAATCGCTTGAACCTGGGAGGCGGAGGTTGAGGTGAGCTGAGATAACACCATTGCACTCCAGCCTGGGCAACAAGAATGAAACGCTGTATCAAAAACAACAACAACAACAACTGCAGACTCTTGAGCCACACCTCAAATCCATTAGATCAGAATCAAATTTTGCATTTTAATGAGTTCCTCAGGTGATTCATATGCACTTTAAACCTGAGAAGCCTGACTTTAGAGATCCTCAAAGAAATCAGGAAGATTTTCCCCCTGCATTTAAGTTCATTTTTCAGGGATCCTTCTCATTCTAAACACATTCTAACAGGCCTTCTCTACTTTCTCTGAATGAAGTGGAAACATTTGTATGATTACTTTGTTACACAGTGGAGCATACATCTAATTATTTGTGTAGTGGGAAATCATTCCTTTCTCTCTTACCTATTCTCAAGATCCAGATCCTTTTGTCTTTCTAGATAAGAGTCTTCTCGCCTTGCAGTTTGGATATCTTCAGCACATTAGATGCCTTGCATTAGTGTCCCCTGAACTGAGTGAAGTTAAATAACTCAGTGCGTGATTGACATGCTCATCACAAGGCCTTTGTAAAAGATATCCCAGCATCTTCTTGATATCGAGTTCAGTAAAGGAAGTAAAAGCCCTGACAATCTGAACATAACTTTTTTCTGTTTCTTTTCTTTTCTTTTTTTTTTTTTTTTTTGAGATAGAGTATTGCTCTACCGTCCAGGCTGGAGTGCAGTGGTATGATCACAGCTCACTGCAGCCAAAGCTGCATAGCCGGGACTGCAGGCATTGGGCCACCATGCCCAGCCTCCTTAATATTTGTTACAGTGAGCATGCTGTTTACACTTGGCCTGTGTACAGTCTTAATGAAAGCCATTCTGGGGATAAAATGATCAGGTGTCTGCCCTAGAGGAGCAGTTTCATATGGCAGGTATAGCGCAGAGCCCGAAGGGTGTGGCACTACCAGATCATTGGTCAGGCCATGGGAATGTCCATGTAACCAGCAGTCAGCAGTCATTACAGATGGGCAGAGTTTGGGAACATGGCCTGACAACAATGGGTTCAATTTACTGAGCTCGTATCATGCACCAGGCAGTGTGCTTCACATTAATGATCTCCTTTAATTCTCACAATCACTACAGAATATGCACTGTTGTTCTATTTTACTAAGAGGTTGAAAGAGAAGTTAAGGGGCCTGCCACTATCATATAATTAACAGGGAATGCTAATTTTCCAATCCACGTGTATAGTTGTCCCCCCTTATCCACAAGGAATACACTTGAAGACCCCTTGAAAGTGTGGATAGTACCAAACCGTATATATACTGTTTTTCCCTATATGTACATACCTATGATAAAGTTTAAATTAGCCACTGTAAGAGATTAACAATAATAACTAAAAATTAAATAGAACATTTATAACAATATCCTGTAATAAAAGTTATATGAATGTGGTCTCTCTCTGTGGCTCTCAAAATATCTTACTGTACTGTACCATGGGTAAGTGAAACCGTGAACAGTGAAACTGAGGATATGGGGAGACTACTGTGCCTGACTCCAGGGCCGTATTATTAACCTCTGCACTAGAAGCCCATGTCAGAAATTGAGCTCGTCAGACCATTAACTTCAAGGTGGTGTGGCTGCTGGGTCCTAATGTACTTGCCTGGTGAGGAGTTCCTAAGTGGGAAAGCCTGGGTGTAAAGGAGGAGTGGTGCATCCAGGATGTTCTCAGAATAGAATTCTACTAAAAGGAATGGGCGTCCGAGGCCCAGGATCAGGTGAGTTACTCAAACCAGGTGTCCCATCTGTGCTCAGCTCCCTGTGCCATGTGATGGAGGGCCATTCTCCGATTTGTGAGGACAGCTGGAAGCACATGATCATCAGGTAAGCTTAGTCCTGGCTAGGGTGGATTGAGCCAGTGGGTTACAAGTGACTATGTGACCAGGTTGGTCCTTGAAAGATGACTGAGGTTTGGACACCTTTGCGGGGTGGAGATGAGAGGAAAGAGAGAGAAATGCATTTTTGCCTGAGCAAAAAGGGGCCTTGTTTGTCTTGTTCATTTCATTTATCTAAATTCATGTTCACGAAAAATACGAACAATTAATGGAAAACAGCCACAAACTTATGGAAAAGCAGATAGTGGAATACACAAGAAATTTTTAAGAGTCTACAATAAAGGGTAAGTGTGAGTGTGGAAAGAAAACTTTTTAAACTGCTCTGGCTAAAACTGCTGGGCCAAGACCTGGAAACAGCAGGGATGCATCTCATCTTGCACAGGAATGTGGATAAATAGGTTTCAATGCATAAGACATGTGAGTCTACCCAAGGCACACACATGCAGTTTCCATCAAATTCCACACACTCGGTTCTGTTGGAAATAAGCATGTCATCTGTGTGATTCAGTTCAATGGTTGGTGTAATGGATTAGGATGAAATGCTGCTTCATGAATAGGAATTGGGTGCTGAGGTATCTCCTGTCTGTGAATAAGGTGAGAGTGACTGATTCTTGCAGTGGTTGATACTGGCGATTACCAAGTAATAAGTTAACACTCCAGAGCCTAGGGAATATAAGTAGTGTGAATTAATATGACAACAATAGTTTGCATAGGAAGACTGAGAATGTGCTAACTAGCCAAAGTTGCTGAAATCTTAATTAGGTATTTTGATACATAATGAAGGATATTTGCTCCCCTCAGTAACTGTCATCAATTAAAAGAGATGGACAGGGAGAATTACATTGCACTTAATTTTATCTGAATATTTAATCACAAATAATGGAGATGAAAATTTATGAGATATTTTGACATTCTGGGAAATACAGCAAAGTTCATATTGTTAGAAGCTTCTCAGCTGTGCATTGCTCAGAAGTGAAAACATCCATAATAGCTATAGAGACTGGGGAGATTCACAAATTCAACTTTTTAGATCATTTGGAAGAATTTTCTTTCCAGACAGATTTTTTTTCCTAAAACAATTTGTCAATTGTTTTTAATTACTAAATTTCAAAGTAAAGACTGTTTATAACAGCTAATTACAGAAAATAATCATTTCCTCACAATGCTAAATTTATATCTACCATATATTAATATTTGCTCCCAAATGGCAACTGCCCAGGTCAGCTGAGCTCACCCGAAATTCTAGAAGAGAAAGCAGGTGAAGATCAGAGTAGTGGATGCTATTTGGAGTGGGACCTTCCTTTCCTTTCTGTTTTTCAAAGTTAATTTGATTTATCAAAAAATATTTATGTGATTATGAGAAGCTATTTGTGTGTGCTCATGTAGATGACAGCAGCCTGTATATAATTTGTGAGGGTAAAGAAAGCAAAATGTAAGAAGAAAAGATGTATACATTCATGTGCCAATGCTCCTTTCATGTAAAACCTAGGAAAGGACAAAAAGGAAGGCAGAGAAAAATAATGTTAACTACGTTCATTCATGCATTCACTCTCTCTGTGTTCATTCTTCCCAGCATGGCAATGAGCTCCATTTTCCTGGGTGTCTCTTACGTAGTGGGAAGAGAGACATGGGGTGGTCAGAAGACCTGGCTTCTGCCTTTATCACTGCCATTTATTAGCTGCATGACTCTGAGGAAGTTACAATCTCTAAGTTGCAGTTTCTTCATTTGTATGTGGGGTAATGATATCTGTAACCCTGCCTTGGTGGGCTCTTGCACCAAATGAAGCAAGTTGTTTTGTGAAACTTCATTTAGCTTATACCCTTTGTTAAAATGCACACATATACTGAGTGCTGTTCACCACATTGAGCACATTCAGTGGATGATGTCATTTAATTCTCGCAACCCAAGCCCTAATAAGCAGACAGAGAATATGGGGTACAGAGAACTTCGAGGGCACAGAGCTAGTAAATGGAGAAGCTGGATTTTTTTTAGTTTTTTGACAACATGCATAGTAGGAAATACATTTTACAGTCTGAATCAGTATAGGTAGATATGATAAATATACGCATACATGTATCTACACATATATGTATGAACGGAAAAACAAAAATTTCATTAAACAGTGTAATGGCAAAAGCCTCAATTACATTTGCACCAACCTAATATACATGTAAGTATACACACATACATGGCTTGAAAGTAATGCCAAAAATCACAATTACATTTGTACCACCCTAATATATACAAATATGTGCTAAATTGAATATATTCTGTTCTATATCATTTCTTTTTTATGATAACATACTAAATTGATTATACAAATCAATTGTGATGCACAATTTTTAAAACACTTATCTAAAGCCTACACTCTTTAACCACTATGTTGTAATCCTTCTATTTAGAGCAGATCTTTACACACAGTAGATATGCAATATATATTTGTTGGATGTTGTATGAATAGGGACAGAAATAATGAAATCTAAGGGTCCCCCCAAATCATATCTGAATCGGTGGCTTCACTCTTTGTCCATCTGTAATGTTAACTCTTTTCCCTCAGTTGATGACAAGAAGCACAGTCCAACATGTCCATTTCTTTCTGTATTGCTTTCTGCTTTCTCTGTCATCGGAGCCATCTACTGAGGAAAAGCCAAGGACAGATGGCTCCTTGGATAGAGGAGTTTTCAAAAAACAGGGAGAGTAAAGTCAAAGCTGAGATTTTCCAGCTTATGCCCATTATACCTTGTACACCTCCTCTGGGCACCTTCCTGACCCCTGACCCAGCAGGCCGGTGCACTCACACCCTTCCTGCATGTTGATCACTTCCTCTCTCTGGTCTTAGGAAGTGGAACAGCTCTGAAGAAAACATTGGATATAAATCTTTTCTTTTTTCTCTGAGATTTCCTTTCAACATGCTCACTTTTTTTTTTTTTTTTTTTTTTTTTTTTGAGATAGAGTCTTGCTCTGTCTCCAGGCTGGAGTGCAGTGGCACAATCTTGGCTCACTGCAACCTCCGCCTCCTGGGTTCAAGTGATTCTCTCACCTCAGCCTCTCAAGTAGCTGGGATTACAGGTGTGCACCACCATACCTGGCTAATTTTTGTATTTTTAGTAGAAACAGGGTTTCACCATGTTGGCCAGGCTGGCCTCAATCTCCTGACCTTGTGATCTGCCCCGCTTTGCCTCCCAAAGTGCTAGGATTACACGTGTGAGCCACTACACCTGGCCCATGCTCACTAATTTGTCCTTACTGCAAACAATTTACAATATACTCACCATTATTTTATAATCAAGACATATTGTTGGATGTGCCTGGGGTGAGCAGAGAATTATACTGGCAGCAGCAGATGCACTGCCTTCACAGAGAACAATCTCAACTTGACAAATACTTGGGGTTGAATGAATGACTCTTCAAGTATTTCCTCAGTTTCATGACTGCTTTTTAAGCATTTTAAACAAAGATCATATCCTTTAATTTTTTTCCTCACACCAGCAAAGTGTTATGCACATGAGAGTTTTGAGTAAGTAGTAGTATGTGGGTAATAGCGTATTGAATATAATATCAACGCTCCAAGAATAGTCTAAACGCCTTTAATGACTGTGTTATCAGAAAGCTTGGCCAGCAGTCGAACAATAATAATTGCAATAATAAAAACGTATAGATTTTGATCTTTTTTGCTCCCTAATAACAAATGAATTGTACATCCTCTTTTTACTGTGGGTAAATCTGATGTGTTTTAACAAATTGGTTATTCTTCTTTAGTGATGGAGACTTTAAAATGGTAGATATAAAAAAAGTGAGAAAGTCTGTTAAATCATTTTAGCTTAAGTTTAAACAACTTTAGCTCTTAAAATACTTCCCAAAAAACACTCTTGGGCTTCCCACATGTATTACAGTTTTAAATTAACATCAACTGGCATATCCAGAAAAGAATATGTAAAAAAGAAAGCATTCAAAGGCGCCCGTCTTTGAGGCAGAGAGAGCTAATTACAATACAGCATGAATAAGTGCCTGTTATCTCTGCTGAGGACAGAACTGGAATGAATATATGGCCTTAACTCCAGAAAACCGATAGTGTTAGACATTTCTGAGAACAATAGTTTTTAGATTCTGGAGCTGAACTTATAGTGTGAGCATTTTATGTCTAGTAATCTCCTAGACTCCCAGGTCAACTCGTGGGAAGATAGCCCGATAATCGGCTAGAAAAAAGGTTAGAAGACCTTCTGCAAAGTCAAAAGAAAGTTGGAGGTGGGAATGGGGTAGGGATGTTGAGTAGAGAGAGGAGGGGAAAAAAAAAAGAAAACTTGTGACATTCCTTGCAGGCCTTTCAACCTCTCCCTAAAGATTTTAAAATTTACCTTTAAAGTGATTACCTCAATTGTCCATTATTTACAAGTCAATTATTATATATTGAGCACCTGCTGTGATCAAGGCATTTAGTTAAATCCTAGAGGAATCTAAAGAAAAGCAGGTTTTCTCAAAGTCTTTTAGGGATTATTATATAATTGGAAAGGAAAATATAAAAATATCTGAAATTAATAATCTGAATAACTTATAACCCAAAGCTAAAAATCTTAAGAGGTTTAGATGCTTCACAGAAAAAAACATTTTTTTTTTTTTTTTTTTTTTTTTTTTGAGATAGGGGCTTGCTCTGTTGCCCAGGCTGGAGTGCAGTGGCATACTGCAGTCTCAAACTCCTGGGCTCAAGTGATCTTCCTGCTCAACCTCTCAAGTAGCTGGGACTACAGGTGCGTGCCACCACACCTGGGTAATTTTTATTTATTTATTTTTTTGTAGAAATAAGGTCTCATTCTTCTGCCCAGGCTGGTCTCAAACTCCTGATCTCAAGTGATCCTCCCACCCTGGCCTTCCAAAGTGCTGGGATTACAGATGTGAGCCTGCCCTTCACAGAAAATTATAAAAGACCCAACCTTGGAATGAAAGAAAAATTTAGATAGTAACAATAATAACTTTATTATCTAGTATAAAGGGCACACCCAACTGTATTATTTGGATTAAAAAGATTGTTCTGGTATCTCGAAAGTGTGGCTGTTTTTGCATGTCTAATTAATAATCTCACACAGTGAAGGAGCTGTCTCATTAGCTTCTTGAAGCCCACCATGACTTTGGCGTTCTACAATGTATACAAAGGAGGGATGACTAGTTCCAAAGCAAATGTCTGTTCATGCTCAGTCCAAAGGGTTCCTTTTTTTTTGTTCTCAGGCTGTCTCACCAGTTACTCCTTTATTGATATTTAGCTCATTTATGTAAGTTTGCCAGCTCAAGAGAGATAATAGGTGAGGGAGAACTTAAAGTCAATGGAGGCCACAAGGCTTTTGGATCATCTGTTGATACCAAAACCCAATTTATTCTAACCCTCCAATAACGAAACCAAGAGCATGTGCTCTGGGAAGAGGAAAGAGAGAGGAGCTGGGCAAAGTGGAGAAATGGGAGAAGTTTTTAAAGTCAGCTCACAGGAAAGTATTTAGAGAATCATCTCAAAAAAAAAAATAGAATAGATAAAAATGAAGTCTTTCTTAGATGCTCTAGAAATATATTAATGTAACAGTGGTTGCTAAAGAGCACTTAAATATTTCTAAAGCATGATGTCTAAAAATTGAAGCTAAGTGCCACCAAGCAAGGGATGTGCATCTAATTAAAGGTAACTGTCAATTTGTGTTTCCTTTTATGAAATGAGGCCTACATTCAGCTCATTTATTTATTCAACAAATATTGTTGAGGGTCTACCATGCACTGGTCACTGTACTAAGGGAAGGTGATAGGAGAGTTTCTAGATGGAGATGCAGGGTTGAGGGAAGTGGTTCTTTTGCTTGCTTCGTTTTGCTTACTTTTGATTTTTTTGGAGATGAGAGTAAGTTGATGTTGGTTATGAAGGACCCCATGTAAAAAGATTAAGTTGAATATGCAGGGATGAGAGAAGATAACTGTTGAATTAAGTCCTAGAAGAGAGTGGAGGGAACAAGGTTGAGAACACAGATTCAGTGATCACCCTTAAGTAAGAAATGATGTGGCTCGTCTGTCTGAGATCTTTAAATTCTGTGCTTAATTAGGGGGTGAAAGTGTACATGGTACCTGTGTATATTTTTTTCATATTGGGACAAGATTCTATAAACTCAAATTTAAATTCTCCTACAGCTATCTGGCTTCAAACTCTGTTTCATCCTCATTAAAAAGGGGGCAGTAATATCAGTCCCATATTTGTCCCAGGAGGATCCCACGTGCTGATGAGAAGGGACTTGCAATAAGGAAATGTAAGAAGTGCTGGCTTAGGCCAGGCGCAGTGGCTCATGCCTGTAATCCCAGCACTTTGGGAGGCCAAGGCGGGTGGATCACGAGGTCAGGAGTTCAAGACCAGCCTGGCCAACATGGTAAAACTCCATCTCTACTAAAAATACAAAAATTATCTGGACGCGGTGGCAGCAGGCCCCTGTAATCCCAGCTACTTGGGAGGCTGAGGCAGGAGGATTGCTTGAAACTTTCAGTGAGCCACTGTACTCCAGCCTGGGTGACAGAGCAAGACTCCATCTCAAAAAAAATAGTGCTGGCTTAGCACCTTTGAGCCCTAACTGAAATAGGGTTCACCTAAAACAGATGACTCAGAGGAGAACATCCTTGACATTAATGCCGTATTCAGAATGAAGATCTTGAAAAGCAGACATGTAATGTTAAAAAGAGAATAGTAGTTGTGTTTGTTTTTAACAATGCTTAATTTCTTTGAGAGAATACTGAACTCCTAAAACATCCAATTCTTCATTTGCAAAATAGGAGTAATGATGATTGCTGCCTCAAAAGGTTTGTGTGAGAATTTCACCAGCAGATGTATTTAAAGTATGCCTGGCAGAGAGTATTTAGGAATGCTTAGCTATTATTTATCTCATCCTCATCAATAAAAAACAATGATAAAACCTTTTTACTTAATTAAATATGTACACCATTAAGCATATATCCTTAATTTACCAAGTTTTATGTAATTAATATATTTACAAATCATTGCTTTTCCACTTTAATTAGCTAACAGTTAATTTCTAAGGTACCAAAAATTGAGACTCTTACTGAGAAAGATTCTCATCCTATTTATTAAATTAGAAAAATAGTACCTCTTAAGAGTTTACAAGGTGAATTTCTTTTAGATGAAAATTCTCCCTCAGTTATTCCTGGGTTGGTATCTTGACTGAGTGTCTTTTCTTCTTTATTTATCTCAAAGGTGAGTTTCATCTGCAGACTCTAATAAATAATGATTAGTTTCAAATCATAGATTCCATTTTAACTCTTAGGAAGGGAAGTGTGACAGTTCAGGAATACGGTGTTCATGGAAGTCTGTGAAAACTTTGTGTTTGGGTTCATTCGTTTGTTCACACACTGTTTAAGACTTTTGTCTCCTGATGCCACGTATACAGAGAAACTTCTTCATTTTGCTCATGACAAGATGCTCCTGCTGCTGGGGTCCCACAGGGGTCTCAGTGCCTGCAGATCTCAGTTTAAGGAATGGCTTCAGCCCAAGAGCTTAGGGTGCAGTTCCCCAGGCTCTTACCAACATCATGATGCAGTTATTCTTCGCTAATAAAAGGTGGGCTGGAAAATGCATTGCTCTGGGGTTTTCAACTTCTGAGTTTGTTTGTTGTTCATATTGGAATGGACATAAGCTTATGCCTGCAGGGATGTCTGGTGTATCAGATGTCTGGAGTGTTGCTCCAGCAGCTCCTAGAGCATGGCCTGAGGGTACTTGGCCCTGGGCTGGCTGTGGGTTCGTGGGCCCATCCTGCATTATGCTTGAGGCAGGACCTCAGCTTGGTGATGAAGGGCGCCTTGCCCATCAACTGTGGCCTATTTTTAGAAGGGTAATCTCTGTCAACTAAGAAAATAAAACTAGGATCATTAGGCTGTCTGAGAGACCTTTCAGATGAACTGTAGATGTTCATTTGTCCATTTTTATTGTGTTGTGACAAGCATTTTTTTAATAAACAGTTTTATTGAAATATAACTCACATACCACACAATTCACCCATTTAAAGTGTACATTTCAGTATTTTTAGTATGTCCACTGAGTGTGAAAACATCACCACAATCAATTTTGTAACAGTTTTGTACCCCACAGAAGAAACTCTGTACCCATTAGCAATCAGTCCCCATTCCCCTCCCACCCACGCCTTCCCAGCCCTAAGCAACCACTAATCTGCTTTCTATTTCTATAAATTGTGCGGCAAACATTTTATTTTAAACTCCGCACTGGGACCGCCCTGCCTAGCAGCCTGGCTGTCGCAGGACCGCCTCCCTCCTCCTCTGCCTCCAGCCCCCTCTCCAGACGCATCTCCTGGAGGTATTCTTCCTCTCTTCCCCTGGGTCCTGTCCCTCCCGCGCCCCCCAACTGTGGCCGCTCTGGCATCGCTGTGGGCCACAGGGGGGAGGTCGCATTTCTCTTCTGCCCTCCTCCTCACCTTCCGTCTCTACTGGGGCCCCAAATCCCATCTTCCTCAGGGACTTTTGGGTCACAGGAGTCAGAAACCTATGAAAACCGATGCAATCAAAGGAAAGAAGAGTGGGGGAAGGCCAGGAGAGCCCCAGTGCAGGGACTTGGCAGTGGGGGTTGAATCTCGTCACCCTCTGCATCCGAGTGGGCCTGAGCTCTCCTTTCTGTCTCTCTTGGTGCTTCTGCTTCTCTCTCTCTCTCTGTGTGTGTGTGTGTCTCTCTGTGGACTGGCGTCTTCTGGTCCTCTTCCTCCCAGTCCATAAGTAATAGTCCCTAAAACAGCTTGACACAGATTCAAATCCCCGAATCTCAATTATAAGCTCCCAGAAAAGAAAATGAGTTGACTTGGACTGAACTGGGGCTTTGAGTCAAGCAGCTCTAAGGGGCATAGAGGGGTGGGGGGGTTCCGTGCTCACTGCACAGTCCGCAGGAGCTCTACCTCCAACGGGGAGCCACATGCCTGCAGGCTTCAGTGCAGATCCTTCCCCAGGCCCCGCCTGTCTATTTCCGGGGGTGATAAAGCCATCTCTGGGCTGGCTTAAGAGACTGAGGGCTGAACTCAGAGCCCTGCCACCCCCAACAGCTTTGCAGCCTCCCTGGTGACTCTCTGGGCTGCTGGGGAGTCTTAACTATTCTCTCCTCCCTACATCCATTCTTTCCCCCACAGGGAGCCCACTGGCCTCACTGCCGCTCTCCTGAGCGCTTTGTCTTCTGCTGATCTGCTGGTCAAACGGCAGAACTTCACGTCATTGAAACTTGCTCTTAGACCTCTCATCGTAGGAGAAGTTGCCATTCTCCTGGATAAGGAAAGGGTGTAGTACACACTGCTCTCTTCAGAGTACCGGCTGCCTGCCCTCTTTCCTACTTCCTCATCCTCATTAACGGTCTGTCCTGCCTCTTGGCAACCCATTGGCGCTCCTTAAATTGTCTGTGGCCCACTTGATCCTCCCAGGTCCTCCTGAAAAGCAGGCCCCAGGGCCTCCAAACCACATGCAGGCCAAGAACATGTTCAAAATGAAGAGATTTCTATATTTTAAAATATAAATGCTTACTCAATTATATTTTAAAACTTTTTATTTCAAGTGTACCATAGCTTAGATTTGGAAAGTTGACCTCTAGAAATCTAAACACAAGAAATAACAAAGTGGGACCAAAAGTGTATTAATTCTTAGTATTCAATAAACTTTTTAAAAAAAATTTCCAGTTTTGGTAAATAAATCCACCAATCTTCTAGACTTCGAAGCTAGACAATTGGGACTGACATTTTCTGTGGCTGTCATTGTTGCTGTTTAGTAAGCTTTTATTGCATGTATGCGTGATGTGTAACATATGTGCACAAACAAACAGTGAAATGCAGCTCCAGGAGCATCTACAAAATGAGCCCTCTCATATCACCAGCATGTGGACGAAGGAGCAGCGCCTGAAGGCCCCTTTGACGCTCCTGCTAGGCAGCGGTCCCTTGCGGGTGACCATGAGCATGGCTTCTAACACTCTCAATTCATTTGCCTTTTTTTTAACTTCACATGAATGGTATTATACAAGATATATTCATTTTTGTCTGACTTCTTTCACTCAAAGTTGAACTGAAGAGACACATTCCTGTTGTATGTTGTTATGGTTCACTTATTCTCATTGCTGTGTAGTATTCCATCTTGCAGCTTTGCCAAATCACTCTATTATTGCTTCATGTTTGGAAATTTATTTCCAATTTGGGCCGTTAAAAACAGTGCTGCTCTGATCATTTGAATGCATTTCTTTGTTGAACACATGCACACATTTCTCTGGGTATATACTTGGGAGTGGAACTGCTGGGTCCTAAAGTGTGTATGTGTAGACACTGCCCAATAATTTTTCAAGTTGTTTTGCCTTTTAATAATGATTTTAAAGTGTAAAAAATTATCTCACATCTGATAAAATTTTGATTTTTCCCAAAAGAGCTAACATAATTCTTTGTTGTTTTACCTCTTAATAATGATTTAAAAGTGTAAAAAATTATCTAACTTCTGATAAAATTTTCATTTTCCCCAAAAGAGCCAACATCTGTGTAATGCAATAACTGCATTTTTTCTACTTCTAGAAGAAAAGGAATCATTATTCAGAGAAGAAAATGGCACAGAAGAGATTATAATTTTTCGATTAAAAGGGGCCATCAAAGTCTTATAGGACACTGAGATATGAAAGACACACACTTGGTGATGTGCCCATAGTCACAACATGAAGGAGAGTCAGGACAGGATGTGCCTCCAAGTCCCAAGAATGACCCATGTTCTTTTCTTTGTTATTCAGTTCTACAGAAAAGTGTGGGTTCTTCTGTGGGCATGTCAGTACACTGAGCAATGTGCGAATTTCCAGTAAATACAGCAAAGAGCCTTGTGGCGTAGGAGCCTCCCCTTAGTGGAAAACCAAATCTCTACACACAGTAATTTTGCTGGAGTGAATTTTGGCTCTTACCAGACTTCTATCTCTAACAGGTAATCTATCATTTACAACAACTTGGCCCCTTTCTCTCTGCTTTTTATTACTTCTCCCCTAATTCAAATCCTCATTACTTCAGGGCTGAATTATCGCAGCAGACTTTTGGCTAGTTTCCTCATTTATGTCTTCTGCCCTTTCTAATCTATCTCAGCCTATTTCTGATCAGATTAGTCTTTATAAAACAACACATTCATTTTGCATCTCTTCTTGTCAATATTATTTAACAGGAGTTTCACACCCAAATCCCTAGGGGACCTGGTAATGCAAACGTGTAAAGACCAGATAATGGCCTTTGCAATGTTAAACATCTAGAGAATTATGCTTTCTTTAATTTTCATTGAAACCCAGGGATGTCTTGGTCTGGGTTTCATTTCCTGATTTGACAAAGTCTGTATGGAAAAAAAAAATTCTATAATAAGAAAGCCAACAGCACAAGCCCACCTAGAAATAGTGCTTGAAACCCAGGGAAAACCCATTTAAAGAGAGCCGTCTGCAGCTATTCAGCTCCAGGCAACCGTTGCCATGATGGATTTTGGCCTAGTGCTGTTAGATCTTCCAATTTTTCAAAAGAAATTGGAAAGCCAGATTTTTCTGTGAAATTTCCTGATATTTAAATTTTGGCATCTAATCCAATTTTTTTGGATAAAACTTGTAAGTCATAGACAAAACAAAACAACATAAAAAAGAGGTTCGGTATGTGAAGTGTGGTTCTCGAGCTGCCTGTTTGAGTTCTGCCTTGTATAAGATGCATTAAATGCATTCACATAATCCCAACAGTCCTGACATGGGAAGCTAGGCCACCCTCCCTATTCACAGTATTACCACTATTTTATTTTATTTTATTTTATTTTATTATTATTTTTTGAGACAGAATTTCCCATTGTCGCCCAGGCTGGAGTGCAATGGCGCAATCTTGGCTCACTGCAACCTCCGCCTCCCGGGTTCAAGCGATTCTCCTGCCTCAGCCTCCCAAGTAGCTGGGATTGTGGGTGCCTGCCACCATGCCTGACTGATTTTTGTATTTTTAGTAGAAACAGAATTTCATCATGTTGGCCAAGCTGGTCTCAAACCCCTGGCCTCCAGAGATCCGCCTGCCTTGGGCTCTCAAAATGCTGGGATTATAGGTGTGAGCCACCACACCTGGCCTAGTACGACTATATTTTATTCTCCCCAACATGTGCTTCTGCAGGCGGATTGGATCACCCCTTCATAGAACATGCCTACTCATTCCTGTGGTCATCACATTGGTCATTTAAACATTTTAATCCACTCACACACTCTGCAAACATCTACTCCGTGTCCTTCTCTTCTTGAATGCTCCTCTGACATTCTACTTCACCTATGAAGCCATTCTTAATACTTCAGTATACATTGATTTATTCTTTTTCTGAACAGAGTATATTTAAAATCACTGCCACTACAGTTAATACCTAAAATTTTTTCTCAAAAAAAAAAAATGTAATTTCCCTAAGAGGATTGCAATGTTTTAGATTCATTCTGTAGTGCTCCTCCTCCCAGAAATATTTGGCATAATTTGGGGCACTGGAGAGAGTGTCCAATATCTGGCAGATTTATACAAAATGTGAGATGATATCTACAGCTCATGAAAATGATCCAAATATTTTTGCAACTTTTTGATTAGTTGCAATACATACATACTTTAACTCAAGCTGTTTTATTTGCTATTCAAGAACCCAAAAGAGATTTAAATAGTCTGGATTTTGAAGTAAACTTCTCTAATTACATGTATGCTCATGAAAGTACATTTCTATTGTCCTTAAGAACAAGAGCTATCTGTTTACATCTTTTCATCTCATAAATTTTGTGTGCAGTAGATGTAAAATGAATGCATATCAGCCTGCCAGTTCACTCCAGTGTCTCATGGGGAGATTTGAGTGGTTTTATGTTTGGAAACAGATCTATCTGTGAAGTAAAGACATATCACTCATTTTGATTTGGAAAAAAATGTTTTAGGTTCATGTGGTAATGTAGATATTATCTTAGGCTTATGTTTATTGATTGGGTGAGATGTGAAGAGAAACTGATGCTTTGCAAATGGGAACTATGAAATGACATTGTAACCCGAGTCATCATAGAACATGAAATGTGATCTAAGGCCACACTATTTTTGCTATACCTTTTATGTTTCATAATTTGACTTGACTACTAGTGTTCTAAGAGGTCTGGAAGATGTATTCCTTACCTACTTTAAAATCAAGCTTGAAATTACCAAAGAAAAGCCAAGACTGCCCGGGAACCTTCCTAAATCGCTGACATGAGCTTGGCAGAGATGACTGACGGGAAGAGACTGTTCAGAGTTGGGGACAAGAAGGGACCTGTTTTCCAAGAAGTTAAGGAAAGACTTTCTGAAAGAATATTCATACATATAAGTATAATGAGGTGGAAATTAGTTTCCACCATGACAAATACCATTCTTTTACAAAGTACCATATTTTCTAGAAGACTGCTTTCCACTGCAGAACTTTCTGCAGTGATAGAACTGATCTGTATCTGTGCTGTCCAACATGTGTCTATTTGCACACTTGAAATGTGGCAATGTGGCAATTGTGATTGAGAAATTGAATTTTTAATTTTAACTCACTTAAATGTAAATAGTCACATGTAGCTAGTGGCTACTGTATTGCACATAACATGCTGGAGGAAACTGTATCTTTTTCATGTCTTTTAAAGGGGCTTAAAATAATTTTTTGCTCTGCTGTCTGGGTCAGAGACCCCAAATATTCTCACTGAGGGCATTTGCTTTTTAATTTCTCAAGGTGAAACGTTTTTAGGAAGAATTAGGGTGTGGGCAGTGCAAATGAAATGTGGGACTGGCCCAGCTTCAGGGATGTACCACCTTCCGCTGTCCCTTGATACAGATGCCCTTTGGGTAGGGGAGGGGGCAGCTGCTTCTGCCCATGCTGGAGCTCCCTTCTGGAGAGATGCACATAGCAGCCGATGTTGCAGTTTAGAGGTAATCATTCCATAGAAGGGAAGCCATGCAATATCCAACACAAGGAAATGCTATTTTTGAAAATAATTTGGGCACTTTATTAAAGCCAAAGGTCATATGATATGATAGGTCACAGTATTCAACATATTCATACTTACCACTAAAATAGGTTCTGGATATCTTTAAAGTCAAGCATCTGTTTCTCAGTGTATTTTATTCCAGTAAATGTGAGAAACAGGTATATAAGAAAATCAAGCTTCAATTAACATGTGCTGTGACTCAAACAAAAGAAAGGAAAGCTTTACTTAGAAAAAAAGTAGCTGTTCGGAAAATAACAGAAAATGTGAACTGTCAGATAATACAACAGCCAATAGCCATAAGCAAGAGATTGGGAAAGGCTTGGGCCACTTAGGTGGACCAGCCTCAAGAGTGAGCTGAGAATGCTGAAATCACACTAAAGAGAGGAAAGTCTCTCCTATTTTTAAAGACACTTAGGGAGGAGAGCTAATAACCTCTTTCAGTAATTATGCCTTTCAATTATGAAGCACAAACTATTTTGTGCTGAAGCTCATGATTCAGATTCTAGTTCACATGCTTTTGAGGGGCCTCCTTGCCTCCTGGTGGGGGAGTTCCTGTCCAAGGAGGCAAGAGACTTGTGATCTGCTTGTCCCTTTCCCATGCCTCTAAATCTGTCTCTTTGGCTTGAACTGTAGTGTATATGAGAGTACTGGCATCGAGATTTGGGGAGAATTTCTATGAATGGATGCATGTGACAGCAGGCCCATAAATTACCAATGATGCACGAGAAGTAAAATCTCATCTTTGAAGCTTTGGTCCTGTGGGCCTATTTTGTCCATTTTATGATTGTCCGTCACAAATATGACATTGTGCCAAAAAAGAAAAATGTAACCAGATGAATGACATAAACCAAGAAAAAGAAGGCTATGACATCTGTGAGCCAGATGTTTGTTCTTTATGGATCCATAGCATATCTGTCTCTCGGGGACAGGACTCTTGGACTCTGAGTGGGGACAGGGGCTGGGACTTCTGGTGGCCTTGGTCCCTCATTCCTAATTTCTCTAACCTGTAAAAAAAGGAGGTGGCATTGAATTACAGGTGCACTGGTCCATTTTACAAAATTGCAAAAAATGCATGAACACCGAGTGCTCAAGTAGTTCCATAAATACAGAGCTCTGATATCTGAATTTTAAGATGGAAACATTTCACAAAGGCATATAGCTTCCTTTTCTTAAAAATTACTGTAGCTCCAGCCTGGACAACATGGTGAAACCCTGTTTCTACTAAAAATACAGAAATTAGCTGGACGTGGTGGTGCATACCTGTAGTCCCAGCTACTTGGGAGGCTGAGGCACAAGAATCACTTGAACCCAGGAGGCAGAGGTTGCAGTGATCCCAGATCACACCACTGCACTCCAGTGTAGGTAACAGAGCAAGACCCTGTCTAAAAAAAAAAACACCGTAGCTTAGGTTGACCAGTAAACGACAATCCAATCCCTATCTCCTTGATGAGGACTATGCCTCATGTTCAGACCTAGAATGCAATGAGGAGCTTTTTCTTTTAAGTCATTGTTAAGTTATCAGGTCAAATAATGTAAAATGCATGTCAGAGCATAAGGTATTTAAATTCTGGCCTCTTTATTTTCCCCAACAAACCACGTTATATTTTATCCGATTTAATTACTTTAGGATTATAATTTATTATTTGTCTTTGAAATAATTAAAGATTTTTTCTTTTCTTTATTTCCTTAAACAATTAACAGCCAACTCTAAACCCATAAAGTGATCAATTAGCTCAAGGGGAAATTAAAATTTGGCACATCTATTTTAAGTTTGATGGTGTTTTATTTCTCAGAGCTGGACTGCAGACTTCATTGGCTCTGTCACAGAAAGCGTCCTTAGCAGAGAATGGGTTTCTCTTCCTACTGAGGTGCTTCCCCACTATGAATTATTAAAGACTTGAGGATGAAAGTGTTATTGAAGACAAAAGTACAAATAAGCCAAGTGCACCCATGTCTTAATTAGATGACATTGAAGAAATGCTGCTCAGGAAACACATTTACTTTTTTTTTTTCCTTTACTTCTAAGGTGTAGTCCTATTTAATCTTTGCCTAGAAACAAGTTTGTAATGAATGTATTTGGATAATGGGCAGCATAGCTTGGCCTGAGCCTTGCAAGCAGAGTTGCTGGCTGTGTCTCTGCCATTCGAGAGTCTATGGCTCCTTTATAACTTGCTAGACCCATCCAGGTATCCTGATTGTCCCTCGTATTATCCAACTAATTGTTTCCATCATTTACTTTCATTTCATCTCTCTTTCAATTGACTCCCTTTTTCTAGGTGCTAGGGAACATGAAAAAATATAATACTAGAGCTGCCTTACGCTGTGACGTAGGAGAATCTGAAGGGAGGTCGGGGTGGGGACAGGAGCAGGAGATGATGCATTTGAAAGGCTTAACACACACAAGTAGGAGAGCAAGAGAAACAAAAGAAAAGAAGTGGGCCTGGGTAGGGTGGTGGGGAGCCTTTGGCATCGAGAAAAAGTTTAAATTTATACATTACGTAATGTTCATCAGAGTTTCTTGGCAACACGGGGATGGTTTTTGATAACTAACACGGTGATCGTTCTCAGAATGGTTGTCAAATGGGAAGAGCATTTCAGAAGATGCCCCAAGCTCTGGCCTTTGGAGTATTTATAGCTTAGCTGAGCCCATAGCCGGACAGCAGCCAGCAGGCTGGGATTAGGAAAAAACTAGCTGATATATTTGAGTCTAGTTGTTTGTTAACTATTGCAGAAGCAGGTGGTGCCTTAAGATGTACCTCATGAGCACCTTTCTTAGGAGCATGTGGTGCTGGATCTAAGGAAACTTGCCTATCAAAAATCATAGTGAGGACCTTGGCTATTTATGGATAACCAATCCATACAAGGGGAAACCATACTGACACATTCTTTGTATTGGAAAGGCTTGCCTTCAAAGGTGCACCATGGTACAAGGGGAAAACCTGCTCTTCAAACTCAATGATTTAGATCCAAGTACTGGCCATTCTACTCCTAGATGTATCATCCCAGACAAATCAGCCTAAAGCTTCCATTTTTCATCTGTAAAATATGGGACAATATTACCCGGATTATGCATTACTGCTCTAAGATTATATAAACACCATTTCATGGGTTATTTACTAAAATTCTTGTTGATCTACATAACTAGGTCTTCAAGTTCATCAGAGCAATAGTTTAAACACCAAACATTGCTAGGTAACTGTAACTGCATTTCTGTGCCATTTTTTTCTCTTCTTGTTTTGATTCAGTTTACATTTAAATCTGTGCTTATAAGTAAAACACAGCAGATTTATTGCAGGCTGATGCTGGTATGTTTTAGTATACGGGTTGCTAAAGAAGAAAGTAGGAGGAAGAAAGTTGTTAGCAGAGGGTTACATTTAGCTATTCCAGACTACGTAGATAAAATATAATTTGAGCATGCAACGATTATAGTATGGTCCTTGTAAAGATATCACTCATACTTAGGAAGTCGTGCATGACCCTTCATAACTCTCCCATTCCTCAGCTCACCCCTGGAACCCTGCCAGGGCCCTCTGCTCCCTATAACTGCACCTGTCTGTCCTTCTTCCCTTTTTCTGCTCAGCAAACTCCTCCTTACACTGGAAAATCCAGTTCAGGTGTTACCAGACAATTTTTTTTGTGTGGACATGCATAACCCTTTCTAAGCATCTCTTACATAACATTTATGACATGTTACAGCCATTTATGTGTTTTTATACCCCAGTAAAGTTCAAGCTCCATGGGTAGATGATGGTGTCTTTCTCATGGTGGTCTCCACAATACTGGTGCATAGTAAGTGCCAAAAGTCATTGTTGGAAAAAAACAAGGCATAGATGGAAGAATGGAGAGTGAATGAACACATTTGTCTACATTTATGTCAGCAAGACAGCTAACATTTCTCCCTGAACCATTCCGTCTAACCTCTTTAAGAAACAGATGCTTTAGCCAAGAAATCCAAAAAAATTTGGATTTCCAATTAGAGTTGGAAATCCATCTCTAATTTTGGCAATTAGTCAACTTGCACTCAGTATTTAAAGGAAGTTGAATAACAGCAGTGTATTAGTACTTTTTTCAGTGTAAGGTTGTCTTTTATTTATCATCTCTCAAGCTATAGGTAATACACACCCCCAAATCATCTCCAGACGGTTAAGGCAATATTAGCAACATATGAATATTTAAAGAACAAGAATAGCACCACTATCTTGTTAAATCTAGAATTTATACTTTCATTTCTGGCCTGCAAAGCAAACTTCACAGGACATTATCTGACCTTAACAATTATCTGATCTAACACTGACAGTAAAAGAAGCTGAGGCTAAGGGAAAAACAGCAGGAATACAAGGTGAATTTCTATCACCAACTTCATCTGAAGCATAAGACGTGCTGCCAATTGTACCGCAAACTTCTGTCTCTCCTCATTGTCTCATACATGACATGACTACAAAATGATCAGTGAATAAGCTGCACATAGAAATTCAAGCATTATGCTGCATTCCCAGCACAAATATCTAGCTATATGAGAAAAAATAGATTATCATAATCTATTATAATAGTGTACTTAAGAAACATTTATATATTGTTTTTTATAAGTATAAAAATAATACATATTTCTTGTAAACACTGAAAAATCTAGAAAGCTATGAAAAAAGAAATTTTAAATTGCTGTATGTGCTCCCCTCACTATCAATAATTTTGTGTATTTCTATTGAAATGCAGAGACAGAGACAGTTCTACAGAATTGCACGCTACTATTTTCACTAACACTTCATTATCCTCATATCATTAAATAGTTATCAAAAACATTATTTTAATGCCTTATTAATATTCCAGTGAGTGAATTTACCAAAATTTATTTGACCAATTTAGCCATTTCCCTAACATCGTCACTACCTTTACTGTCAAAATACAATGAAGAATCTTGCAAGTAATTCTTTCTTGGTATTTTTATTTCATTAAATTAAATTCCTAGTAATGTAATTGCTGGGTGAAAATATGAAGATTTTTAAGGCTTTTGATTTATAATGGCAAATTGCCCATCTTATCTGCGTTTTCTAAGAGCAGCAAGATCCACTTAAATGAGAACAATTTCTACCCTTCCAATAGAAGAAAAGTAGTTTTGAAATTACCCTTACCTAGAAGACTTCCAAAGAAAAGGGAATATTAGCAAAATAAGGTGCTTCTAACATGAACTATGTTTATGAAAGAGGACTCTAGATCACAGATTCACCAGAGGTTAATGAGGTACTAGCTTTGATAGTTTTGTTATCTTTACATTTCCATACTGTTTAAAGTTAGATGATAGATTCTATGTAATTTTAAAGGATTCTCCAGAGAGTTTTAAGGCCTGATTTGAAAGCCAATAAGATGTTCATTATATACCATATATCTTTGCTTTACAGAAAAGTGGCAGGTTTTATACAGAACCATTAATGACGTAAAAATTAAGAAAATAATACACAGGTTATGAAAAAGTTTTTTGTCTTCAAAGAATGATAAATGAATGGTCAGTCATTTACATTCTAAATTATTAATTCTTATAAAGGGTAGATTACTTTTTAATTGATTCTTTCCAACTTTCATGTAATTTAAATTATATACCAAATCTAGCAATAGTACTCATCCAAACAAAAAATGAAAAAAGCTGATGATACTAATGCTTTGTGAAGCTGGAAACACCACGGTAGCTGATTAAAAAGTAAAGGGAAAAAAATCAACTGATTTGTTTTGCTCTAATACAGTTCAGACATTTCAGTATTCAGATAATAGGAGATGACATAACGTTTTGGACTGAGATACTGAAATCCAATTTGAGCTGATCCCTTAATTACATTTGAGCCTAGGCAAGTTACTTCATGGCTACCACCTCAATTACTCACCTGTGAAGTGTGAGCATTAAATGATGCAGTGTAGCTCTAGGGTCTAACTTGAAGTCCGGTACCTGTTCTTTATAGTATGAACCCAGGGCTTTGGGGTTAAAATGGAGAAGCACTAGAGGCCATAGCTTCTATTCCAGGGGATGTCATTGGACTAGTTCTTTCTGGAGCTCCCATAGGAGGATCCAGGCTCACGCTGGGTTGTCCTTAGTGTGCTTCCTTGTTTGGGAATGATCGAGACTCAAGGTCCACACTTGCCACACACACACTCTAGCATCAAGGTGACCTTTTTTGAGGGCCTCCCAGTTTTAAAATTGGATGAGTTGTTTGTATTTACTCAACTTACAAACAATTCTTGGTCCAACTGAGTTATAGAAAAGCTTTTGCTGGAGCAAACATCAAAAAATAGACATTTTTGGTGTTTTTACCTTCTAGTTTTTCTCCCGAGGGAAGATATAAGAGAGAATGAATTAGTTATTTCTCAAAGCATTGGACTCTTAATGGGAGAAAATATTCAAAGACTATTCCATGACCTTGTGACCTTCGAAGAACATATACACCAACACTTCAGCCTGCCAGAGAAAAGAAGAGGAGGAAATTAGCATTGCTGTTTCTAGGAGAACTACCTTCACAGATATGTGTCCACTACAATGACAAAAATAAAACCAATGTGGGACAAGTTGAATCACATGTTTCTTCATACTTTATGATACGTGATGAACCCTGAGAATATGCCTTAAGAGTTCCAATACAAAAGTAACATGCTTGGATTAAGAAGAATTCCTTTCTCTTTGAAAGGCTTATTTTGATGACAAATCTTAACTGTTAAGTGCCCAGTGCTGATACCCTCCTGGGCATGGAGACAGAGATCAAGTGCTTGGTACAGACAAATCAAAGATTTCCTCTGCCACTAGCTGATAGGCTCATGCTTTCTTGATACTATGCAAATCCACTTGGAAAAAGAAAAGCAAGACTTGTTAATGCATGAAGATATTAGACATACAGGCAAATTAAAGATAGAGGGGAACTGATAAAGCATGTTGGCTTAGAGTATACTTTTGATGAGATGTATTCCCAGGAAGAGTAAACACATTGATAAACTCATTGCTCTTGATCTTCCTACAGTTTCTATTGACATTTCTTTCTGCTCCAGGCACAGATTAGAGAGTATATGGCCCATTGATTGCATTTAGGACTCTTAATGACAGGAAAGAAGATTGAATTCTTCTCCCTATATACATAGGGAAGATTAGTAGCATTTCTGATCTTAACACATTCTTGGATTTGCAAATCTGTTTTCAGAGTCTGTTACTAATTCAATAATTATTTCAGGGGATGCTTTTATTGTAATCCTTAAAAAGTTGAAAAATGTTATGCTATATATGACAATTCAAGTTATAGTTTTGAGCCTCTATACAAATAAAATTTTGAGAAAGCTGTTTGAAAAAGGCTCACATCATTCTTGTGTTGTGATGCTTTCCATATAATATCAATCATATGTTTTACAAACTTGAAGCCTAGCGAAAGTTGATATTCTTATTTAGAGAACATTTTCTATTTAAATTTAATTTTCTTTTACTTAGTTTTTAAAAGTTAAATATTCCCAAGAAAACTGTACTTAATGCCAGTGACATCAGTTATTAGATTCCACCAAACCATGTCCAATGTTGGATAGGAGACAGTTAACCTGCACCCATTTGCCTTTCCTGGGCTTCAGACTTTGACAACATTCTTTGTATATTCTCGGTACTGGGAAGAATCCTCTGAAAAGCTTTCCAGGGAGATATACTGGGGCCAGAGACCTATTTATCACAACCTTGCACTTTAATAGAGATAAGAAGCTCATTCCCATCATTAGGTTATTAGCAGCTGCAAATAGCCTAAATTCACTTAAAAAGTGTTCATAGAAAGTGGTTATAATTAATTAAAAGCAGCTTGTTTATTGAGAAGAGAAATAAGTCAATTAAATAGAGATTTGGGAGTATGTATTGACTGGGAAGGATCACTGTAAAATTTATATTCACACAGCCCATAAAATGTCGCTGGTGTAGGACGTGAGGACCAAATCAGGGAACGTCAGTATAAACATGGCAGAATGGACACATGGGTCTTTGTAGCAGTTCAAGGAGCTCTTTCCTCCATCCCAGGAAAACAGATGACTTCTCTTCTTCACCCTTTCTGCAGACCAGAAATTGATTCTCTAGAGAAATTGATTCAGAGGCTTTGGACATGAGTCCAAAACAGAGTAGGGTTTGAGGTGCCAGTCTGAAAACACATTGAATATAATGCTGCACGCTGATCTCCAAGATCCCTGCCCTCTTCCCACATTGCTGCTCCCAGAGAGCTGCAGCCAGCTGTATACCCCTCATCCTTTTCAGAAGAAAATGACCAACCCTGGTGAAAATACAACCACATACTCTTCAATGTGAGCAGACAGCTAACGATGACCAGAAGGTAGAACATCCTTGATGCGAAGCACAGACCAGAACAAATTAAAAAAAAAAGAATTATTAGAGATAACATAATATGGGAGTAGAAGAAAAATTTCAAAATAGATATACATTTTAAAAAATATTACATATGATGTAAAATAACAGGATGTTGTGAAAACAGGAACGTCAGAAAATAATAAAGTGCTCTTGGGAATTTAAGATAAGGTAGAAATGTGAAAAAAAAAAAAGAAGTCGAGGATTTGGAAGAAGTTAATGAATTTCCTAGAAAGTAGAACAAAAAGATACAGGCATTGAGAGAGAGAGAAAAAAAATCTGAAGTTCTAAATTAAAAGGGACCATCAAACAACCAGCCTAATAAACAAGGAAGAATGCATATACCCACCCAAATCAAAAATATTAGAATATCGGGGACAAAGAGTAAATACAAGTGTTGAGAGCCACAGTGAATAGCTTTCAACCCTGGCATCAACAGTAGATAACAGGAAACAGCAGAGATATACTCTAAAATTCTGAGGGGAATATGATTTTCAATATGAAATTCTATATTCAGCCAATTTATCCATCAAGCATAAGAGCAGAATAAAGACACTTTCAGACATGCAAGAACTCACACACAAAAAAATACCACTCAAAAACCTATCTTAAGACACTGCTAGAGAATGTGATTCAGCCAAATTAAGAATTTAACTGAGAATGAGTAAGACATATGAGATACAAGAAACCGCTTCAAACCCAGGAAGGTGGCCTTTAGGAGGAGATAGTGTTGATGGGAGCTGGGAAGTGTGACTGTGGGAGAGGAGCTTTCGCAGGGAAAACAAGGAGTAGACTGTTCAGCATTGTTTCTGTGTATTTGGTGGGGGGCCGGGAGAAATCTTGCTAGGTATTTGGCAGATCTGTTGGAACACTCAGGGAAAAAAATAGCAATAAATGTAAGAAAAAAACATGAAAATATGCAATAATTTTGAATTCAAATGACAGCGTAAAGACTCGTAAGGACTTGGCAGTCAGTGCGCTCAAGGTAAGATGCTGCGTGCATAGTCACGGCGTAAGATGGCAGGGTGGGGGTGGGGAGAGGGAGGAAGGGCGGGCGGGGGGAGAGGGAGGAAGGGCGGGCGGGGGGAGAGGGAGGAGGGGCGGCCGGGGGGAGAGGGAGGAAAGGCGGGGTTGGGGTGTGTAAGTCAAATCTTTGCCTTCTGTAACAGGTGTTTACTAATAGTTCATTCTGTAATTGTGCCTAAGTTTCATAAGACAACAAATAGAAACATAAAGAGTTTGGCGATAACTGAAGAAATGCCTAAAAAGGGTTAAAAGTGCTTGGGGTGTGGGATTGGGCATCCTAACTAGAAAAGAGTGGAGTATGGGCTTGTTTTTTTTTTCCCCATTGTGAGTCTCTTGATACTATTTCATTTTAAAAAATAAGTTTAAACATTAATAAAAGTTAAAAAGTTCTTAAGAAATGAAAGATGGGAAAAGGGATGTATGCTTTAAGTGTTCAGGGAGCCAAAATCCTGTGACCTGCCCCCTGGGCCAGCAAGTAAGGTTCACCTGTAGGAAGATTACACCAACAACATGTTTCCGTAAACTTTCTGCATAAACAAGTCTCTGAGAAAATTGTTAACAATTGGATGAAACTGGTATCCAGAATACAGTAACAGTCCATAAAATATGAAGCAGAGGAACAGCACCTTGTCTTCTGATTTGGCGCTCAGTGAATATGTACATAATCACTTTTCATTGTGTTTGAAGTTTCATGCTGTATGTTAGTGTCTGCTGTGAAAGCTTCTATAACAACTTTCCATGACCCAGTTGTCCTATGGAATTCTAGAACAAACCACCACCTACATGTCTGACTTAAGGCAAATCACGAACCTTTCTGATTTTTAAAAATCTGTTGACTAGCATTGATTGTATCCTACATTATTTATAGAGATATTTATGAATAGGTTTAAAAATAGAAGTGGAAGAAGCTTTGAAGTAGAACTTATTCAGTTATTGTAAAATTGGAATAATGTGTATTGAAGGAATCTCTTTTTCTTAGGAATAAAGAAATTATGATAAAGAGATATAGCATCATCTAGATAACACTAGATAACATGATAAGAGAGAGATGTGGTCTGTTTTAGTTATTTAGAACATTATTTCAACTCTTAATGTGTGCTTATCTTCTGCAAGATGAGAAAAGCTTATAATACCTCTAAACGTTTTTGGAAATACTCTTTTTTTTTTTTTTTTAAAGAATTTTGCCTTTTAAAAAAACTTTTAGGTTCAAGGGTACCTGTGCAGGTTTGTGGTATAGGTAAATTGTATGTCATGGGGTTTGGGTATACAGATTATTTCATCACCCAGGTAATAAGCATAGTACCTGATGGGTAGTTTTTTAAATTCTCACCCTCTTCCCACCCTGCACTCTCAAGTAGGCCCCAATGTCTGTTGTTCCCTTGCTTGTGTTTATATGTACTCAATGTTTAGCTCCCACTTACAAGTGAGAACATGCAGTATTTGGTTTTCTGTTCCTGCATTAGTTTGCATAGGATAATGGCCTCCAGCCCCATCCATGTTGCTGCAAAGGACATGATCTCTCTCTTTTTTATGGCTGTGTAGTATTCCATGGTGTCTATGTACATTTTCTTTATCCAATCTACTGTTGATGGGCATTGATTTCATGTCTTTGCTATTGCAGATAGCAATGCGATGAACATACATGTGCATGTGTCTTTATGGTAGAATGATTTATATTCCTTTGAGAATATACCCAGTAATGGGATTGCTGGGTTGAATGATAATTCTGTTTTAAGTTCTTTGAGAAATCACCAAACTGCTCTCCACAATGGCTGAACTCCTCACTGGCAGTTTGTAAGCGTTCCCTTTTCTCTGCAGCCTTGCCAGCATCTGTTATTTTTTGACTTTTTAATAGCCATTCTGACTAGTGTGAGATAGTATCCCATGGTGGTTTTGATTTGCATTTCTCTAAAGATTAGTGATGTTGAGGATTTTTAAATGTTTGTTGCTAGTGTGTATGTCTTCTTCTGAAAATTGTCTGTTCATGCCTTTGACTACTTTTTAATGAGGTTATTTTTTGCTTTTTGATTAGTTTAAGTTCCTTACAGATTCTGGATATTAGACCTTTGCTGGATGCATAGTTTGCAAATATTTTCTCCATTCTATAGGTTGTTTGTTTACTCTGTTGGTAGTTTCTTTTGCTGTGCAGAAGCTCGTTAGTTTAATTAGGTCCCATTTGTCATGTTTTGTTTTTGTTGCAATTGCTTTTGGCAATTTTGTCATGAAATCTTTGCCATATCCTATGTCCAGAATAGTGTTTTCTAGGTTATTTTATAGGGTTGTTATAGTTCTGTGTTATACATTTAAGTTTTTAATCCACCTTGAGGTGATTTTTGTATATGGTACAACGAAGGGGTTCAGTTTCAGTCTTCGGCATATGGCTAGCCAGTTATTCCAGGACCATTTACCTTTCCACATTGCTTGTTTTTATTAATTTTGTTGACGATCAGATGGTTGTAGGTGTGCGGCATTATTTCTAAGCTCTCTATTCTGTTCCATTGGTGTATGTGTCTGTTTTTGTAATAATACCATGCTGTTTTGGTTACTGTAGCCTTGTAGTATATGTCGAAGTCAGGTAATGTGATGTCTCCAGCTTTGTTCTTTCTGCTTAGAATTACCTTGGCTATTCTGGCTCTTTTTTGGTTTCATATGAATTTTTAAAGTTTTTTTCTAATTCTGTGAAGAGTATCATTGGTAGTTTGATAGGAATAGCATGGATCTGTAAGTTTCTTTAGGCAGTATGGCCATTTAAACAAGATTGATTCATTCTGTTCATGAGCATGGCATGTTTTCCATTTGTTTGTGTCATCTCTGATTTTTTTGAGCAGTATTTTGTAATTCTCATTGTAGAAATATTTCACCACCCTGGTTAGCTATATTTCTAGGTATTTTATTCTTTTTTTTGGTAGAAGTAGTCTTTTAATCCACAAACATTTATTGAATGTCAACTCTGTATCATACATTTCAAAGCACTTGGGATACGTCAATGAACAAAGCAAACATCCCTGTCCTCACAGAGCTTAAATTCTAGCAGAGGAGACAAATACTAAGCAAAATAAATGAGTAAAGTATACACACACACGTTTTGTGTTACAAGGTAATACATGCTATAAAAACAGAAAGATGAGTATGAAGGGGTTGTAGGGAACATCCAATTTGAATATTATGAAATGGCATCTGTATCTTTTGAGCAAAAACTTGGGGTCATGTTGCCCTATATAAGAACAGTTTAAAGGGATGGATGAAAAAGTCTGAAGGCACGTGAGTAAGCAAGAACATGGGATGAGGAATGACTTGTAAACATCAAGTACAAATGACCCTATAAAACAATTTTCATGCCAACCTGAACATCAAAAAAGGGCAAGATAAGATTCCATTTGTCTGTTGGTTTAAGATGGGAAAAATAATAGTTGGTAGAAGTAATCCATGAAGTTGATACTGAAGAAGGAATGAGATCTAGAGCACAGAGAAAAGGACTAGCTAGAGATACATGCAAGGCTAGTTCATCTGTGGTCCTGGCTGCATAGCATCGCATATAGACTCAAGTAGTATGTGGTAGGAAAGTTGACATGATGCTAGGGATGGTTCTTCTCTGATCACTTCTTTTCATCAGATTATTGGATAAGAGTCAGGATGTGGGGAGGTGCTATTGATTTGAGCAAAGAAAAGAACGTAGAAAAGAAATGATGTAGGAATGTAGAAAAGAAATGATGTGGGAATGTAGAGAATTGTCTAGGAAAGTAGGGAATTAGTGCACAAGGGAAGTGTGCGTGATTATCTGGAAGCATAAGGGTGTAGTCATGAAGCTAACATGAGACCATTGGCGTGGTTGTATTTTTACTCCAGCCATATTCAGCTCATGGGTGCAGGCCTGAACTAGGCAGAAAGTTGAGTTTATTTAAGATGTGGTGTTTTCAAGTGAGAATGCAGCATTGTATATGCACGGAGTGTTTAAATTGGTTGCCATGTAATTTGCAATATAAGCTGGAAAGGAGGGGAGGAAAGGTGACAGTGAGGAGGGAGTAGGATCAGTGGATCAGGAGGGTTAGAATTGGAGGTCTCTAGGTATGAACTAGAAGAAAAAGAGGCGGGGGTAATTTAGTGGGATGGTGGGCCTAAGATTTCAGATTGGTTGCTAATTGCAGCTTTTGGTAAGGACAAGGTCTAGGGTGAGTCCAAAGGCCAGAGTAGGCAGGGTGTTATAATTTCACAAAACACAGTTCCTGGCAGAGCCTTCCTTACCCTCTCAGAGGGATTCACATGCCTCACCCTGTTTTCATAATTCCCTATGAATATGCATTGTATTTCATTTTCATTGTTGTTATATTAGGTTGAACCACACAAAATGGCCAATGTTTGACTGTTTTTCCCGTAAAAAGGGCAGTTTCATGTGGCTCAACCTAATATTTATACTAGTCTGAGCTTCTTAAGAATAGGGACTGTTACATTTCTCTATTTCTGGCCCTTATCACAGTGTCTCTGGTATAACTGGAATTCATTAAATATTTGTTGAATAAATAAATAAATGAAATTCCATTAATAAAATTCACACATAAAAGTTTGAAGGCAACATCTGGTGTATTTCGGTGGGTGGAGTTTTTCAAAGCGTACTGGAGATTTTATGTAAAGACAAGGATGCTTTCTGGACACATTGGTGATTGTTGAGTAGGTGTGATGGCTTCTTTAATCCAGATCAGACCTGTGTTCTGAGCTTCGGCTTTGGTGGTTGTCTCTTCCATTGAGTATTGCCAGCACCTGGACCTGCACAGGCAGTGCTTCCCGTGGTGGCTCTGAATGTGGGCTGGGGGTTTCATCCTTCACAACACGTGGCCATGCACAGGAGCAGCAGCCATCTTTCTACACAGTCATAGATACCACATAGGTGTAATAAAACCGGAAGCTCTCCTTTCTGCTTTAACAGACACATTTATTTCACTCGCAGACATCTTTCCCAGAAAAAAAAAAAAAAAGATGCAAATTTAGACTTATTCAAATGTGTTCATAGCATTTTTCTGTGTAATGGGATTGGTTGGTCTCCTCCTTACATCACAGTGACTGTCATAATTCCCTGCTTCTCTCTGACGTCCCAAGGGAAACTAGAGTCTTTGAGAACCTGCTGGGCTGGGCAGTGATGGATCCTTTACAGCCACCATCTGAAAAAGCAGAAAAGGGCAGGATGAGCAGTGCTCAAAACCTGCCACTACTGCTGCTGTCTGTCCGGTCCTAGACAAGTTGTCTGCATTTGTTAGATGTAGACAAATAGTAGTACCAACTTCTAATGTTGTAGTGGAGATTGGGTAAGTGAATACTTGGATGGTGTTTAGAAGTAACTGGTACCTGCCTACTGGTCACTGAGCAATTCCTCCAGGCAGGTGCCACCCATGGCCACTTACTGCACATACATTCATCACTAAATCCTTTTCTCCACTTCACAGGTGACAAAACTGTGCTTAGCAAAGTTAAGTATCTGAGGTCTTAAAAACCAGTGCATTTCTGTCAGCTCCTCTTTAAAATCCTGTGGTGCTTCCTATATTTTTGATCAATTCTTTCACAAACTGGCCTGTGCATTTTCTGCAATCTCTGCTTGTTACCACCACGGGCCTTTGATTCACAGAAAAGCTGGTGGTGCCATATTATTTCAAGGCTTTAGATAGAAGGGTATTCATGATCTCACCTTTATCTATTGGTCAACCTTGTCTAAATAATTCCTACCTGTCTTTCAAAGCTCACCTTGATCACCACTTTCTCCAGGAAGCCCTTCCTAACCTAACTCCATGTCTGACTGTGACTCTTTTCCTCTCCACTCCTGGAGAACCTTGTTCATTTTCTTCTCATGATGTTCATTACAGTCTACTGTGGTCCCTAGAGTACACACTGAGTGCCTCCGACAGGCTGTAAGGGCTTCAAGAATACAACGCACACCTTATTTGTCTCTGTGTCCTTGGCATCCAGCACTGTCCAGCACTGTGCAGAGGAGCAGCAATAAGCGTCTTTTAAAATAAGTGAGTTAATGGTGAAGCCTACTGATCTTTGCCATGAGATAGACCTAAATGTTACTATCTCCTGCACAACTTGTAACTGAATGAACTATGTTTCTTAAATTCTTAAGACCACAACTTCTTCATTGCAAAATGAAATAATAATATCTTCTTTATAAAAGTGTTGTGAGGATTACATAAGACAATGTATCTAAGTGCTTTACTCAAAGCATGGTACATACTAGTCATTGAATAAATGATATTATTGTTAATGATTGTTACTTTTAAAGCCAGGGTTCCAAAATCCCTGTTCTTTCCACTACAATTGAAAGTCCCTCCTTGAAAACAAGGTAGGCACACAGAAAGCATATTCAGTGTTGTGGTCTCAATAGTACAGTTTAGGGTATTACTGTGTGAAATTGAACTACCCTTTTAATATTTAAACTACTTGGTTAGAAATGTCCAAAATCTATGCTAGGTTCTTTTTTCTAATGAAAAAACTGTACTATATATGCACATATGAAATAGTTATTCTTAGCTGAATTCTACAGAATACCTGAACTTAACAGTATGTATCCCCGAACATATATATGGGGCATAATTTTAAAAATATAATAGCCTAAAGTGTTATGAAATACATATTATACAAATATATAATATTGTAAAATGCTTTACATTTTTTATTAATGTCACCATGCAGAGAAGGATCAGAGTTCACATCATTTCTAGTCTTGGCCTTGCCTGTCACAAGGCAAAATTCTTTATGTTGTAATTTCAGTGACAGTAGAATGTCTCTCTCCCTAAAATAAATCCACCCCCCTCCCGTTACATACACACACCTGCTGGGACGTCTAAAGCTTAATTCTTTAAACTTAAGGCTCTGATCTCTGTTAACATGAAGATAACCCTGGAAAGAGAAGGCTTTTACTTATTATTAGCTACTTGCCTTTAAGTGTGAGTGGCTTTCAGATCCTTCTACTAAAATAGATCGCATTTAGGTAAGGGCTGCAGGAAGAGAGGATGAGGCCCTTGTGGGCCTGAGAGAAAATACAGAAGCAAGTAAATGGCAAAAGAGGCAGCTCCAGTTTTGTAGGTGAGCTTCGTGGTTCCATATAGAATTTCACTTCAATGTAGACTTCTAAATATTCCCAATTTATTCCTGTGGACTCTGCGTCTTTTGGTTCCATAGCTTAGATAAACATGTTACATAATTTGCATTATTTTAAATAATTATAAATATTAGAATGGGCATGGTGGCTCACACCTGTAATCCCAGCACTTTGGGAGGCTGGGGTGGGCTGATCACCTGAGTTCAGGAGTTCAAGACCAGACTGGCCAACATGATGAAACCCTGTCTCTACAAAAATACAAAAATTAGCCAAGCATGATGACAGGTGCCCATAATCCCAGCTACTTGGGAGGCTGAGGCAGGAGAATTGGTTGAACTCAGGAGGCGTAGGTTGCAGTGAGCTGAGATTGCGCCACTGCACTCCAGCCTGGGCAATAGAACAAGACTCCGTCTCAAAAATAAATAAATAAATAAAATATAAATAAATAAATATTATATAAAGAATGTTAATTAGTACCAATAATGATCATGTGTGCTCTTTAAAATAGAATGGGAAAACATACTTAGAAGTTCTCAGCTCATTAATGCCTGCGTGCATATGCTAGCCTGGAAGCAGTTATAAAAATATTTGCACACACATCCCTCACACACGTGCACACAACTGCTTCAGGAGGCTCCTTTGCCCTTATCTGTGACCCACATTAAGACCTCCACCTTCTCTTTTCAGCAGACCACAGCCCCAGACAAGCCCTACAGGGATTTGCTCCGAGCACCACTGGCCTGGCCCAGCACACAGGTTGCCTCATCCCCCGCCGCCCCACAGCACCTGTCCTGAATTCTGTAGGCACTGAGACCCATCCCCTCTTTCTCTGTCTCTCTTTGCCTGACCCTCGTCCATTCTCCTAGTGGGCAGGATGCTGTCAGCTATTGCTATTTGGGGGGCGAGATGACCCGTGAGTAGAAATAACTCCTGTAAGTTCAGAGGTCCAGCCTCTAACAAACTCACATTCCTGTTTGACTGGCAGATCTCCCAAAAAGGAAAATAAAAGCACCTCGAGGACAGAGCTGGAAATAGTTTACCTGGGTATTCTCCACAGCTGCAAGCTCAATGTCCTGAGCTTGCTGGTCTTCAGAAAATGTTTAGAAACTTTTTTTTTACGTTGAGCTAGTACTTATGGGCAAAATGAATGCCCATGGGACTAGCCCTGAGATGGCTGGACAGCAAGAAAGGGGAAAGGACAGCATGGGCAATTTTCCACACATATTTTAAGTTTACAGGGGGAAGGAGACCAAGAAAATAAGATCGAGTCAAATCAAACCCATGTATAATAATACCATTACCAATTGTTCTCTTATTTTATGTTTTATTCCGATTCCTTCTAATGAAAGTTCACACACACACACACACACACACACGTTCAGCAGAGCTCAGGTTGAAAATAAGTGCCAGTCTTTATACCAAAAAGTAGTATGCTATGCTTTGAAATTCCTGAAAGCTCATTTGCTGCCTCACCCTCCCTCTCCCCATGTCCTACAGACCCTGTTTTCAGGATCCATCCTTTGAATTCACTCGGAGGCAAGGTGGTCATTTCTTATCAAAAGGCGAAATCTACAAAATTATGGCGCAGTGGCAGAAAGGAACTGGAATGGGCAGCCCTAGGAAGTAGGATGGGCAGGTCCCATAGAACATGGGACAATGAAAATTCAGTATGCTTGTTCCTCCCAATAGTTCCTTTTTGAATGCAGAGACAATGTTAACTCAACTGGTCTTTACTGGAAATTAGAATGCTGATTGGTGAGTCTCTCAACGTGAGACTAATGACATGTTAGAGGTGTGTTAATGAATTTATGTAAAGGGAGACAAAAGAGGAACCAGGGCTAATCAAAATGCCAGCTATTTTAAGATTTTTGACCATGTAATGACCTTCATACATATTATGCACCATTAGTATTCATGACAATTATATATTTTTAATTTTCTCAGTGTTATAAAACATTAATCATCTGTACCAGCAAATAAGATATTTTTGCCTGAATAGTTCATATAAAATTTTGGCAATGCTAAACTTGTAAAGTATCATGAAATATATTTCAAAAAAGGCCGCAAACTGAAAGTAATCCACAAAACTCTCCTTAAATTCTAATCATTGACAATTTTTGGTGTCATAATCAACGTCAGCAAAGAGGGGTTTCAAAATCTCAGTGACTTAAAATCTTCATCTCTTCATCTGAAAATTCATGAAATAAATACAAAAAATTAGCCGGGCATGGTGGTGGGCCCCTGTAGTCCCAGCTACTTGGGAGGCTGAGGCAGGAGAATGGTGTGAACCCAGGAGGCGGAGCTTGCATTGAGCCGAGATCGCACCACTGCACTCCAGCCTGGGCAACAGAGAAAGACTCCGTCTCAAAAATAAAAGAAAAAGAAAAAGAAAATTCATGAAATACAGTATTTGAAGGTCAAAGAGGTTTATGGGAAAATAGGATGTCAATGCTTATATATCCTGAGAAAAAGTAACCACTTGCCTACAAATAAAATGAATCCAGATACTTTCTACTTTTGCTCTGTGTGTATCTTTGCTACTCAGGGTCAAGTGTGATGTCGTCAGAAATGACTTTGGCATTACTCTGAACAAGCTTAATGGGAGCAGGGGAACATACATGTAGTGAGGCCTGTGGATCTGGCTGCCTCTCTCATGCAAATGAGGTGGGGAGGCAGGAAGTAATGATACTGGGGTTTCCCAGATTGTGGCCCAATAAGTATTAAATCAGCAATAAAAAATTGCTCAATTCAACTGTATCTATTATATTTGGTCGTAGAAGGTGTCTTCTTTTCTTTTGCCATGATGCACAGCGACTCTGATAATCCTGAGGGATAACTGAACTCTGAATCTACAGAGAAGTTCCAGCACCATCCTTCTGCTGACGGAGCACAAGGAGATGGTATGGTTGGAAGGGGAACAGTCATCTCTGCTGAGTCTTTAAAGGGAAATATTTTATCTCTTCATTTAAAAAATATGTGTTAAGCACCTACTATGTGTCGTACAGTATCCTAGCACTGTGGATACAGCAGCAAAAGCAAACAAACAATACACAAAAGTGTCTGCCTTAATGGAGCTCACATTCTAATGGAAGGAAACAGAATGAAACATCTTAATAGAAAAGCACATGGTATGTATGATGATGATATGTACTCTGAAGAAAAAATAAAGCAGAGAGTGGCACGAGGAGTTTTGGGTATGCAGTTGGAATAATTTAAATCTCCCTGAGAACATGATGGTAGTGAATTGTCTGATATGTGAGAATATGCAGGCAGGGGGATCTCAGACAGATCACATCACATGTTCAAGGTCCAGAAGGTCAATGTGTCTGGAGTGAGCAGTGGGTGAAGAGCAGGAGATCAGGATGGGACCAAACCCAGTACCATCTGGTGGACTAGAGCACAGATTGTCTTTTGCTTTGAATGATATGTGAAGCCATTGGAGACTTTTGAGCAGATTCATGATCAGATTTAGATTTTAAAAGGCTCATTTGGGCTAAGCGTTGAGAACAGACTTCAAGAAGGTGAGACATTTAAAGCTTTCAAGGGAGAGAGCATGGAAACTTAGAGTAGGATGGAAGGGGCAAAAGTGGTGGAAAGTGACCTGATTCTGGATATATTCTGAAGGTAGCAACAGCAGATTTCTTACTGGACTGGATGTGGGAAGTGGAAGGAAGACAGTTGAATTGGGATGATGCCATGGCTTGAGCAAATGGCAGAATTGAGTAGTTATTTAATGTGAAGGGGAAGACTCTGGAAAGGATGAGTTTTTTGGAGAGGTATATTATAAGTTCTGTACTTGGGTATACTAAGACTGAGATGTTTGTCACACTTCTTCTTTCATGAGATTCAGTGAAGCTGTGTGTCCTGGCCTCCTTGCAGTGAGTCTGGGTTTGTGACTGAGCTCTAGCCAACAGGAAGTGAGCACAAGTATTATGTGTCACATCCAGGCTCAGCTGTGAAGACCTCATGAGTATGATGCTCCAAGCTCTTTCCCCATCCTTAGAGGACTGCTGAAAGGAGAAGGCAGAGCCGTAGGACGAAAAGAGCCCAGGACCCCAAATAACCAGATGCAAAGCCACCTGCCAACAAGGAATGATTGCGATAGACTTAGGAAGCAAGACATGAATTTTTGTTGCATATAACCACTGAGATTCAGTAGTTTATCTGAGACAGAAATTAGTGTTGCAGTAACTAGTACAGTGTCCAGATTGGACATATACTTTTGGGAGTCACCAACAAACAGATGGGTGTTAGAGTCATACAAATGGATGTAATCCCCAAGGTAATGAACACTGATTGAAAAGAAAAGAGGCCCAATGATTGAGCTTTGGGGACTCCAACATTTAGAGACCAAAGAGATGGGGCTGAACCAGCATAGAAGCCAGAGGAGTGGCGAGGGAAGTAAGGCAACCGGGCAAGTGTAATATCCAGAAAACCACTTAAAGCAAGAATTTCAAGGAGTAACCGACTGTAAAATGAAGCTGATGGGTCAAATCAGGTAATAAATTGGTCATTTCATTATGAGAAATATAGGTACTTTTGGGAGATGATTTTATGGTAGAATAAAATACAACCATGAAAATTGAGAAACTCTTAGATTCTTTAAAAATAATAATCATTGTTTAAGAAGAGAATCATACAGAAAGTCTGTTGTTCTAAATGATAGTCCAGTGAAATATTTATCATTTACTCTCTGAATCTGGAACTCTTCTATTGGCCAAACATTCCCTTTTTCTTCATTTCTGGACAAGTGGGACCCTGAGTAGAAGAGCTGTTTCCATTTCCCTTGCTATTTTTGGTTTGTGTGTGGTGGTGTTTTTCATCAAAAACGTAGAGGACAGAATGGATGTTTTAAGTTGGGGAGCAGGAGGTGAGTGAATCCAATATCATCTGTCAAATCCTTCATCCTGTTTTGTTTCATTCTAAAGTACCTGAAAGGCTGAAGGATTATTACCTTATAATAATTTTAAAATGCATCCTATGTTCCCATTTCTGTGCACTTTTCTCTGTTCCTGTGCTTTGAGTATCGGGTAAGTCACTCTGGAAATGTCACTCTCGTTAAAATGAATGGTTTTGATCCTCACCTTGGAGAAAACAGATGTCTACTTCCCCTGCCTCATTTCATCTGTTTGCTTTAGTTTTTCACTCTCTTGTTTTTAATTCTGAAGCCTATCCAATGTATCTTCTTCTATCAAAAGTGTGGTAAAAATTCTATCAGCTCATCCTTATACTTTTAGAGAGGTTTCAAATCTCCTGCTCAGCTTCTCCTTGCTGGTCAGACTCTCTCCCTTCATTATGAGCAAGAAATGCCAGGACTGTCTGCCTTTATTTTACAAATGCAGGTATGGCAATTCACTCCAAGTGTATATGCTGAATATTCTGAGTCTACCAGCCTGTCTGTGTCCTGTTAACTGATTAACCACAGTCGTGTGGAATAGTCCTAGCAAACTGCAGGCCTATGGAAAATCCACTTCACATTTGATAGATCACGTCTTGATGAACATTTCAGAAATTGATAGGTTTATTTGTTTCAAATCATGTTCTTTTAAAAATACTTTCTGGTCCAATTTTTATTCTTTCTAGACATGTTGCATACTAAATTCTGAAAGGGTGAGCAATCAGGTTTTTAACATGTGCCCTTTAAAATATTGACATGATTCAATACTTTCATATTTCATATTCAGTTGTTCTTAGCCATTTGCAAGTGTCTTCATATGTAGTTTGAAACATTAGAAAACTTGTCTATCTTATTTCCCTTACCTCTGTGCTGGGTGGCTCATAGTTCTTTAAGCCTTTCTGCCAGTGGTGGTTCTAACTAGATTGTTGCCACTGAACGCTGCAGGGAGGAAGGCAGGAAGGGCAGGTAAAATGGCAATAATGCCCATCAGTGGTTTCATCCCTTTTCAAAGATTGAATCTGAACAGTAAATGCCAAACCCAATATGAAAGTCATCAGTTCAGAGTTACAGAAGGGTATCGACTCAATGTTTTCTCCAGGTCCTGTGTGTTTTTACCTCTCACTTCCAACATAATGCCAGGTGGGCAAGGACCCAGCATCTTATCCTGGATTACGTAGGGGCACCAGGTTGGCCCTTCCACAAAACCATCATGACAGCATGGACACCTGGATCAGGACAGTCCTTTCTCTCTTGTTGTCAGAAACACAGTAGTGTGCAAAAAGATTTCATTTCTTCCCCACGTTCCATCTAACTGTATTTTATGATTTCAAAGAAAGTGGTATTAAACTCTTTCGTTAATTAAATCAAAATTGAAAGTTGTAAAGCCACAGTGGAACTATCTCCTATTCAGAATTTAAGTGTAGAACTTTGAATAAGGATATTTGTATAGATAAGAAATCCCAACTAGAAAGGAGTCATCGTGTGCAAGGAATTCCTACTCTGCTCCTAAACAACATTGATTCTTGTAAGAGTAACCAGAATTTGCTAACACTTCTTGAGCCTAGCTTAACTTTTATTAATCTGCCATTTTATAATGTTGCATATATCTTGAGTTATTAAAATAACTTAATTATTTCATAGTTCAACAAAACAGGCAATAGTTCTCCTTCCTCCTTCAAAATTGTATTCATATTCATATTCTTTATGTACTTCAACCAAAAGTTCACAGCATGTTCTAAACATACCACTTTTGGATTATGCATGATGAGCTAGTCAAGTTTGTAAGAGAGTGTGATGGGCAGAATAACGGGCCCCCCAAATATATTCGTATCCTAATGCCTGGAACCTGTGAACATGTTAGCTTATAAAGCAAAGGGGACTCCGTGATGCAGATGAAAATGAGGTTGTGAATCAACTGACTTTCCATCAGGGAGATTATCCTGGATTATGTAGGGGTGTGTTGTCATCACAATGGTCCTAAAAGTGCAAGAGGGAGGCAGGAATGGGGAGTCACAGGCATGCTGTGGAGATGGAGGCATGGGGACATGAGCCAAGGAATGTGGTGGCCCCGGGCAGCAGGCAAGGACAAGATGACAGATTCTCCCCAGAGCCTGCAGAAGGAACATAGACCCGCTGCTTGATTTTAGCCCAGTGAGACCTGTGTCTGAGAACTGACCTACAGAACTGTAAGCAAAGTAAATTGTAGGGCTTTAAGTCCCTAAATTTGTGGTAGTTTGTTACAGCACCAATAAGAAATTAATGCAGATATGCATGAGACATATGTATTCATCACCTTCTCTGATTATTGATTACACCCATTTTAATCTGGAAGGCATAACGACTGTCATGACGGGCTCTACTGAAACATTTCAGTCAGCAAAACAGAGATGGAGCACTTAGGCCCCACAGTTTGAGTTTCTGGGATAAAGTTTTCCTCTGACTTTCCGGACACGGGCGGGAGCTTGGAACTTGGCAAGGGGTGAGCTGCACTGCTCCTAGTCTGCCCGTCCAACCTCAGAAGGTCAAAGTCTCTCCCCCTCCCTTCTTCTTTAACATGGAACTTTCTGCTTCCTGTCAGTACTATCTGATAATTTCATGCCAACTCTCCTGTGGTATTTTTGGTATCAGATTATTACATACCTTCTGGAAATTAATATTTCCTGGGAATAGCCAATATACTTACTTCCTAGATTATATTGCTTCCTACAGATAAGAGCAGAAAATGGGTCAAAACACTTACACGTACACACTGTACCATGAAGAAGAGCTCAGGAAATAGTGAAGATGACTTTCAGTACCTACAATCGAGAAAATAAAAATACGTTTCTGAGTAATTAAGAAATATTTGTGAGGTGTTAATGCTGACATTGTATTTAATGGTGAGGCGTTTGATAGAAAATGTGTCCTTACCATCATCTGTTACAGCGTCTGGTGGGAGACACAGTGGAGAGAAGGGAAGAGATGAGGCTTGGGAACAGGGAAGCCGGTGCTTGAACCCCACATCTAGCACTCAGCCATAGACTTTTGGAAAGCTTCTCACCAGCTCAGAGCCTCTGTGGGCTCACCTACAACATGGATACGGCAGGTCTTCATAGGTCTTCGTGTCATTTTACTTGGTGACCAGCTTAGGTCTCCCTGGCCTTTATTTTGAGCCTTGTACCTCTTGGAGAGTTGCCTAATGGGACTTGGTTCCTCGTCTGTATGTTCTTAGCACCTAAAACACATTTCCAAGATGAATCCCTTCACCCTTCCTCCCACAAGTTGTCTTTTGCTTTGTTTTCCCTGTCTCTGTTGGGCAGCCTGCCAACACTGACAGCCTACACTGTCAGCCACAGACCCAGGCATTGCCCTGCATTTTTCCTCCCCTTCGCCTGACAGCCTGGTCATAAGCCGAGTTTATGTTACCTTCCAGTATCCCCGAGCTACATTCCCTCTTCTCCATCTGTGCCTCCCGAGTCCAGATCCCCATCGTCCATCACCTGCAGTATGGCCACTGCTTCCCGGCTGTCCTTCTTGCCCCACTGCCAGGCTTTGCAATCCATTCCTCCACAGGGGTCTTTCTGATAGATGTGTTCTATCATTAAAATTCTTCCCTGGCCGAGGCAGGCAGATCACTTAGGGTCAGGAGTTTGAGACCAGCCTGGTCAACATGGTGAAACCTCATCTCTACTCAAAATACAAAAATTAGCTGGGCGTGGTGCCGCATTCCTGTAATCCTAGCTACTCGCAAGGCTGAGGCATAAGAATCACTTGAACCCAAGTTGTCGGGGGTGGCTGCAGTGAGCCAAAATCATGCCACTGCACTGGTCGACAGAGCAAGACTCTCTCTCAAAAAAAAAAAAAAAAAAAGTCCCCGTTTTCCTTCACTTACAGGATATAGGCCTTAGGAAGCTACTCACCTTTTCTCTGCCTCTGTTTCCTCATCTCTGAAATGGAGATCATCATGCTTTATTTTTAAGTAGGTAATATATCTTCATGGTACAAAAATCCATCCAGTGTGAAAAATCTTGCGCCTACTCTTGCCCCACCCATCCAATTGCTCCCCTGCTCCAAATTGGTAAAAAATGTTATATGTTCTTCTACGTCCTTTCAAAATTAATAAAATATATGCATATACACACCCATATGCATATAAATACATATATATAATTTTCTAAAATTCCCCCTTTCCTATACTGTAAAACAAAGACAGAGGGAAAAGCATTTGGAAAAAGAAACAAACTTGTGCCTAAGTATAAGGTGGCTAGCCAAATTGAAAACAGCACAGGTATTTAAAAAACACATGCACGATATTACCAAATTTATCAGGTTTACAGTCTGTCTGTTCATACAGACAAAAAAGAAATGTTCTTGCATGATTATCATATCCACAAAGACCATGACACATTTTCAGATGTCTGCAATGGAAAAGCTGGGAGTAAAATGGCTTTTGTTAGGGTATCAGTGATTTACAGGAAATGCTCAAGGTTTCATTTATCTCGGGAACGAGAGCTAGACGTATGACCCCTTGAGTTTCTATTGGTTGGTTGATTTGGTTTCGTTTCAGTGTTCCATGTGATAGTGTTCTCTTCTTTTCCTCTGACTGTAGAACATGCTTGCTCATGATGGTAGCAGCGAAAAATGTCAGTGTTGCTTGCACACAAATTTTGTAGCTGGAGTGAGTATTGTAGTTATTTGTGTTATGGGAAACGCTCACTTCCCAACCTCTTTTGTCCTGGAGCATAGAATTACTGCAAATGCTCACCCCTGGGAGCTGTCCTGCCCCTGGATCTCCCACACAAACACTCAGCTGATAGGCAGGCACATTAGCACTTAAGAGTCCCCTTGGCAGGCCCCCTTTCCAGCATTGTGCTGACAATTGGATGGGTACTGCACGCACACTAAGGTCCGTTCCCAGCATGGCACAGGGGCTCCCATCAACATTTGTTGTTTTTTTTTTTATTATTGTTGGTATGACCTTACTCCTTCCTACTTCTTTAACCTACTTTCCAAATGCTCCCCTTCCTCCATTGTCTTACACTTCATGCAATATCAATACAAAAATATATATAGTTTATTTTAAAAATGTTTCTTTAGCATTCTGTTTCAGAAAGAACATATAGCTTTAGAACACATGATACTGTTTCATGCTTTATGCCTTTGATTGTGTTGTCCTCTATTCTGCACCCTTCCTCCAACACCTTTTCTGAGCTCTTTATGGAGGAGCTGATTTTTATTCTGACAGTGTTTTCCTCATCTCTGAAACCCCACTGCCTAGCACAGTGCCAGGCACATTGTAAAAAAAGTTTGTTGAACTCACGTAAGTCCATTACAAGGCTAGACACAATAGCCTTTCCCAAGCATACTTGGCTTGTAGGCAGTACCACCAATTAAGAATGCAAATGCTGTCCTACACTGCATTTCTTACTTAACTCCAGCATCAAAGGAATTTGAACAATTTGGCTGGTGGGCACAAGGGAAAGTTATGCCTCACTGTATGTATAATCATTTACACACTTAGTGCTCTCAAAAATGTGTCATTCTTTCACAACTCAAATTTTGCATGATTTATTTATAAAAGATAAAGAAATTGACATATTTCAAGAAAATGTTGCAAGAATTATGGATGTGAGCATTTGAAGCATCATTATACATTACAAATCCATAAAGTTTTCAGAGATACTGCTATTTTGGTGTAGCATCAAATCATTGTTCTAATAAGGAACACTTTTGAACTATGAAATATTATTGGTATCTAGAGTTTGGTGCAGATAATACAATTAAAAGGTTTTTATATTATCATTTAAAAAAGAATGTAAATGCTTAGTCTAATGACAAGTTTCATGTTTCATGGCAGACTTGTTTTTAAAACAATAGGGACACTGAAAAAATATCTTCTAAATTTCTCACATAAATCCATCATCCTAAGATGTCAAGCGATCTGGCTTTTGTAGGTCAGTATCTATTTAGAGTAAAAGCAATTGTTTAAATGGACCTTGACTCCACCTGAAAAAAGAGTAAAGCTGTTTTTTCTGCATCCTGCATTGAACATCTCACAGAGAACTAAAGGATGTTGCTTAGACTAGAGGAAAAGGATGGAGACTACATCTTCTGTATTTTGGAGTGTCTGGGGCTTCACAAAGTGCTTGTCATAAGGCATTTAACAGTGCTTGATGAATGTCTAATTGAACATTTCCATTATAAAAAAAGAAAATACAGCAACCACCCGGTGATGTTAGGTTAATTCCTACTACCCTTCGTCCATAACTGAATGCTCTTTGTTGTAATGTGTTGGATGGTACGTAGGTAAAGATGGGAAGGCCTGGGGCTTTGACTTTTTTCAATGCTACTTAACGGGTGGTTAAAGTAGTAGCTGTCACTAGTCTCTCCCAGTTGACAGGATAATCCTGCACCACTTAGAGACAATTCAGAGATGGTTTGTCATTCAAGAGGCTTAAGATGGGACTGATTCGGCGGCACCAGGAACATCTCATGGAGCAGCGTGTGTCACAGCATGACTGTCTTAGCCAACGATCCCATATCATGGTCTGTTTGTCTCAGGTTGCTCTCTAGGATCTCATTAGGGATTTCAAGTTCCTCTCCAGATGAGAAGACAATCAAAGGAAATGTGACAGAGGCAACCTGACTTTCAGCTACCACTGAAAGAAAGGAATTTCACTAGTAGATTTCAGAATTTTACACATGTACACACACTATAATGTTAAATGGTATAATTCAAAATAAGACATAATAAGATGCTATTGCATTTGGCTCAGAGTATACCCAAAGATAGCATTTTGAACCTTATCATCATCCATGTGAGATTTGTCAGGAAACTCAGGGAATGTTGTGCCACTGTGAATAAGTAGAGATTTAGAACCAAAATTTCACCAAATGGTTAAAGAGGTTTCAAAGATATTTTATTGAGAAGCTTAGGTTTTGTAACTGAAAGATTCAACAGAAATTGGCTTTGACAGAAAGCAGTTTTATATCCAATATTCTGGTTGCTATGGAGTCCATTTGGGCAGATTATGAGTAATATAAGAATAATATAAACTTCAGCTTCCAAAGACCTGATGTCCTGGTTAAGAGATGCAGCCACTTGACAAATGAATGTTGACTAAATTTTTAAATGCCCAGTTTTATAATTGAATATTCCTGCTGAAATAATCAAGATTTATGCTTGGTCATTCAGTGACTCAAGAAACCTTATTTAGGCACTTTACTACATGTCCAGAATTATGTCAAATGTTAGTTCCACGAAGAATTGCTTCCACTCAGAATTTGAGCTTTCTTAATGGCTAGGCCAATGTCATGGAAATAGAGGCACCAAAAAACATGAGCACTGTCAGAATAAAAATAAAATGCACTAAGCTTGATTATGCTCTATTTTAGGTTTTGTCTGTAAAGAAGTGATCTGCTTTTGTGTCATTTATAGAGAAGACCATATCAGTATGTAATAATATTTAAAATAAATAGTAAATAAATAAAATAATCACGTATCCATTATGTGAGTGGTGCATAAAGTTCTAGGGAAAGTGCACATTTAGATGTTTGAGATGTAAGACCCATCAGACTAGTTATTGTTGTTAGAAGAAATATGTTAAGTCATATAATGGTCACTTTGCACTCTATAGAATGAAAATATTAATATCCATAAAAATATGACACTTTTTTCTCTATTTGGCAAATAGAGAGTTGAGACTCTCTTCTAAAGCTTGAGATAAGCACACATCCTCTTTCTAAGTTACCTACTGAAATAAATCATAGATATGCAGGTGACCTGTGACAAAGTGCAGATCTATATTGTCAGAATGAAAGAACAATTTGTGCACAATCACTAATATTTATATCTGGCATGTGGAACTTACATTGCATCATTTTTCAAGGTGTTGAGAAGTATGTATTCTATAAATCCAGCATCCAGGGTTGGGGCTGAGCACTGCGACATGGATTAGATCCATTTGTCACTGAAAGAGTTCACTGTGGGGTTCGCTCTGCTAGCCTTGCACCCTGTGCACGGTCCCCAGCCGCTGCCTCCAGAGACATGTTGAAAGGTACAGTGCTCCACTCCATTGTGTACATCCTACTCACATGGCTGGGCACTGGGGTGTGAGTGTGTGTGTGTGTGTGTGTGCATATGTAGGAAAACTCTCCAGTTAAATCTTAATGTTAGGTCTTTGGAACACAGAATAAAGTCATTCTTTCTAAAAGCAATTCATTTTATTTATAGTAGGCACCAGACATTCACAAGACATTGTTACTCTAGACCTTCATAAATGTCCAGTTTCTCAAATGTGGACAGGCTTCTGACTTCGACCTTATTTCTGTTGAGAATCATGTGTTTCTTGTTCAGATTCCCCATGGTACACCTTGGTATACTTTTTATATCTATTAAAATTCCTCCTACATTATAGCTAATTTTTTTCTCATACATAAATAATGAACTAATGATTGCATGAGAATCATGTGCCCAGGATGATGGTGATAGGGTGAGCTGTGGAAGTGTTGATCAGTTATCTTACTCCGTGGCTCATTCGCTTCTACACACCAACATCTATCTCCAGCAAATGACCACGAGGCAAATTTGTGTGCAGCCAAATCACAAAAGTACCCCATATAATTTGCCTAGTAATTTTCAGATAAACATAAGCAGAAGTGTGAAATCCATAAATGTGAGTGGTCTACCCTTCTTCTTTTTTTTTTTTTTTTCAGACAGAGTCTTGCTCTGTTACCCAGGCTGGAGTGTAGTGGCACGATCTAAGCTCACTGCAACCTCCGCCTCTCAGGTTCAAGCAATTCTCCCACCTCAGCCTCCCAAGTAGCTGGGATTACAGGTGTGCGCCACCATACCTGGCTAACTTTTGTATTTTTAGTAGAAACAGGGTTTCACCATGTTGGCCCAGCTGGTCTCAAACTCCTGACCTCAGGTGATCTGCCCACCTTGGCCTCCCAAAGTGCTGGGATTACAGGCGTGAGCCACCACGACTGACCACTTCTTAACCATAAGACAACTTGACTCTAGGGACTCCTAATAACACAATTAGGTACTGGGGTCCCACCAAGGGGACATCTTAGGCACAGCTGAGTTTTGGGGAAGAACCTGAGTGTAGCAGCACATAAGAATATCAGGAAGAGGATCATGTGCCCACCTTTTAATCTCTTCATAGAGCTGACCCATGCACAGATCTCCTGTGGGCTTTGAAAGTTTGTTCCCCAACTTGAGTTAGCTGTGTGTGTCACAGAGTGAGCAGGCCTGTGAGCCCTGGCAGACATACTCCTGCTGGGAGGAAACATGTTCTCTTTGTCATTCCTCGTAGGCAGCCTTCACTAACACCAACTAGGGAGATGTCATTGTTCTGAAGTTATAAATGTCACATTGCTTCTTTCCCAGAGGATTTGATTTTATAGCATGGCTATTGTGGACTTTGAGATGGTTCCAATTTGTTTGGCATTTGTCATGGTTGTTCTTCATCTCCTGAAAGCTATTTTTTTAAAAAGTGTGATGTCCATACCTTCCCTGCTCAACTCCAGTCCCCTTTCCTCAAATCCCACTGGCCAGAGCTGTGTAGGCAGCCAAGGATCAATGTCCTGCCAGGACCAGCCTTGACTCACTTAAGGACACCTCAGTGCCCTGTGGAGGTGCTCCAAAATTTATATTATTAAGGATTGAAACAAATCCCTTTAATAATGGTGATTTCTCAGGAAGAGAAGCCACTGTCAGCAATTTCTGCATTGCCCTCTGGTTTTTCCAGGGTTGCTCACATTCTTGTGCTTGTGTGCATACAAATGGACAAAGCGATAAGAAGCATTAGAAGCCTTCTAGGAAAATTGCTACAAAGCAGAGAATGTTATTCCTTACACTTAATTGTAGAAGTGGACAGTCATATATAGTTTAATCCTCTCATTGTCTTGGTGAAGCAATCGGTGAGATACGTTAAATAACCTAGTTGAGTGAGCTTTGAAGACCAACTATACCAACTATTGTGCGATCTTGGGCTGACAGCTTAAACTCTGTGCCAGACTCTCCCCGTCTGTAAAATGAAAATGGTGATATCACCTAATTCACTGAGCTGTTATGAAGGTTAAAAGGGTTACTGAACATCAAACATTTAGTACAATGCCTATCATATTTTAAAGTGTTTTCTATAATAACTATTATTACTAAAACAGATCTCCTGACCCCATCCAGCAGAGGGCTTCTTCTATCATTCTATCATGTGTTCTCCTGGCAAAATAAAACCAAAACCTGTCTTTGTACTGTGGTGGAAGAGAGACCCCTGAGCTGACCATCAGAACTAGACCACATGGTTTCTAGTCCTAACTCGACACTAACTAGTTGCGTGACCTCAGAAAATTAACCCAACTTCTTTTGACCTCCATTTCCTCATTTGCAACATAAAAACCAGAGTTGGAAAAACCTTTTGGAACTCTTCCATCTCCAACAGTTCTGTCTGCATAGACAAAAATGGCCCCGCTTATACATCCTATCTTGCTTCCTACTGTTGGTTGTCACCATGGCCCCAACTACTTTGGTGTTCCCCAAAGAATAATCCAAGACACTCCTCTCAGTAGCAGAGAATTCAGAATGTTTACTTTTTGGCATCTTGTTGGTGGGGTGTGGCATAGTTAAGTGGATTTATCTGAGGACGAGGGAAATATGAATGATAGTGAGAACCTGTTCTTTGTGTTCCCAGAAAAAATTAGACAAGAGGAAGAGGGCTTAAATATGGCAGGAGGAGCTAGACATCATGAAATCAGAGATTGATTGGTATGGAGTCATAAAATATCAGAGTTTACTAGTAGAAAAAAATCCTGACAATAAAAACTGAATTGAATTACCAAACAATATTTAGAATATCTACCTTAGAAACTTTAAAATAAAGCAGGCTAATTTTTCTGAGATGGTTTAACTACAACTCTGTCCAATGACAGGAGCATGACAACATTCCACCTATTCATTCACTCACTCATCCTGCATTGACTGAGTGACTGCTGTATGCCAGTGCTGACATGCAAGACTTCTCAAAATTTCTTTCAGTTCTAACGTTCTCAAGTTTTAGCAAGTGGGGTATTGTTTTGCCCCAAAACAGGCCATCTCTCACATTTTCAGACTGGTATCCATTTGTGGCTTTTGTGTTGGGCCGTTGATCATTAGAAAGTAATCTGTAGCCTGAAAATGATTGATTTTTAAATAGCTGAAGTATATTAATCAGCTTTTTGTACAGATTGAGGGAGTATGTTTCAGCTTTGCATCCTTATCTGTAAATGCCAAAAGCACAACTAGCTTGAGGTAGAGTGTTTATTCTCTACATTCTTGCTGAGAAATTGTCTAAGTCTATTCTTGTTGCCTAGGTAATAATACAGCTTTACTTTGGTTTCTTGGAGTGCAGCAATAGTACAGAATGGAATATAAGAAACAGTGCACTGTGGCTGGCATAATAGAATATTGTCAGAAGACTATCAGTTTTACCCTTTTTTATTTATCTTCTGTGTTATTCCCACTAATATCACATTATAATAAAATTACATATTTGAATATAATCATATTTTCTTTTCAATGAAAGCTGGAAAATTTAGAGAAGTATTTATAGGAGAGTTTCTTCCTCTAACAGAACCTAGAATAACAAGCTCTCCTAGAAGACCTTAATTATACTCATTCTTTTTGTGCAGTGATGTTTAAACGCAACGTTATTATAATTATATTCATAATGAGCTATATCTTGATGTCAACACATGGATTATAAACCCTTCTATTTGAATTAAATACTGGTTCAAATGAACTAAATCGTCTTAGATTAGATAGTTGAAAAGATTCATGAGTCAGAGGTACTTTATAATGACCATCAATAGCAGCACACATTTCAGCATTTGTTGACCATTAATCAGTCAGGGATTATCTGTAAAGGCACAGTTGCATGGAGTGGTGTGTGAATATACCTTTACATGAATGAGCATAAATTGGATGGATATGCAGCTGCTGTATCCAAGTCTTCATCAAGGAAAATGAATATGCAATGTTGATAGCTCTAATGAGTTTTATTTTAGAGAGGTAAAACACCAACTTTATTTGAGAGGTAACTCATTCCCTATGTATCTCCTCTGCTAATATAGCTCAGGGGCGTCAATGTGACAAAAGGAACTTGGGAGACATTTTTCTGGCTTCACCAGGTATATTCATACAAAAATAGGTATTCTTTTTTTTCTTTGAGATGAAGTCTCACTCTGTCACCCAGGCTGGAGTGCAGTGGTGCTATCTTGGTTCACTGCAACCTCCACCTCCTGGTTCAAATGATTCTCCTGCCTCAGCCTCCCGAGCAGCTGGGATTACAGGCACCCGCCACCACAGTTGGCTAATTTTTTGTATTTTTAGTAGAGACAGGGTTTCACCATGTTAGCCAGGCTGGTCTTGAACTCCTGACCTCAAGTATTCCACCCGCCTTGGCCTCCCAAAGTGCTGGGATTACAGGTGTGAGCCACCGCACCTGGCCCCAAAATAGGTATTTTTTTAAAATTATTTCTTTCTCACTAGGGTTTCTTGCCTAACAAAAGAGATTGACTTTTCTCTCAAATACTGAGGAGTTACTTGACACAGATCACAACAGACTTGCTAATGAGTAGTATGAATGAATGATGCCAATGATGGTATCAATGCAAATTGATTGAGGAATCCATTGAATTAAAACATTAAAGTTAGACTTAAAGTCCTATTGGCAGATCTTCTATGAATAGATCCAAGCTCCTACTATGTCTCAAGGATAAATTTGCAATTACAAGAAAATGAACCAAGTCTTACTTACGACCCCTACTCTGGTTTCTGATGTTGTCTTGGTACTTAAGCTTAATTGTCAAATAAGCATCTAGATTCTCCAGCTCATCCTTTGTGAGAATTAATTGGTTGGGTCTAATATCATCGTTTCTTTCTCTTTGTGTATCTCATTCTGACCCTAACAACAGTGTCATCTCCTTGCGTCCCACAGGTGTTCTCCATGTGTCACTCTGATAACTATTCCACAAACTTTTCTACATCCTCCCGTCATATCTCTACATTTTACACTCCTCCCTTCTCTCTTTTCTCCTCAGCCCCTTCCCTTCTTTACTGTCCTCCTTCCTTTCATCCTTCCAGAAACATTTATTATTTTTATTGACATATCTTAGCCAAGCTGAGGGACCACTACGGGTATGCAGTAGGCATTTGATAAACATTCGTGGAGCAGGTAAGTGAATAATTTGTATGCATTTTAGAAGGGTCATGTGGGCAGCAGCATGAAGGTTGAGGCAGTAATCCTATTAGGAGCCTGCTGCATCCCTGCAGGCAGGAGATGATGACAATGACTTTGGGGATAGAGGGAAGGAAAAAGGTGAAAGGAGAGGAAGTCAGCTGGAAGAATGAAGAGGACTTCAAGGTTGACAGAATGAAGGTCAGCTGTAAAATAAAGCTATGGAGCACCGAGAAGATAAGCATTTTTGTGCTGGGAAATTTAAGACCAATCAGCTTAAAAGTCTTCTCCCATGTGAATCCTTTTTGAACTCCCTCAAACTGAATTAATTGTTCCCTTATCTTGATTTCCATAATGCTATATGGAATTAAAATATTTGTTTTTGTTGATTTTCAGCATCTAAAATTTATGATCTCCCCAAGGCCAGGGCTGTACCTGACTCTGTGTTGTTCCCACCTCACGTATTCCATGACTTACTTGCTATCCATTATTCTTTTTTGAAGTGTCTACTCAGATCTTTTGCTATCTTTTATCAAATTGTTTGTTTTCTTATTGTTCTAGTTTAAAAATTCATTATGAATTTTGGAAGTTAGTTGTTTTTTTTTAATTGAATATGTGGCTTATAAATGTTGATATTCCAGCCTGTGGCTTGCCTTCTCATTCCCATAACATTCTCTTTCACAGAGCAAATGTTTTAAATTTTGGTGAAGTCCAGTTTATCAATTTTTTTGTTTTATGGATCACACTTTGGGTGCATTTCTTTTATGCATTACACTTTGGTGCATTTCTTTTATGGATCACACTTGGTGCATTTGCAAAAATAAAGATAATACAGATTTTTCTACTATATTTTCTTCTAAAAGTTTCATAGTTTTATGTTTTAGATTTAGTCTATAATCTTTATTGTTAGTGTTTGTACATGAGGTGAGGTAAGTGTCAAGGTTTATGTTTTTACATTTGGATGTCTAGGGTTTCTTTTTGTTGAAAAGGCTTCCATTTCTTAATTGAATTGCTACTTTACCTTTGTCAAAAATTGATTGACTATATTTGTGCACATCTATTTTTGGGCTCTCTGTTCTGTTTTATAGCTCTATGTGTCTATGGCTTTACCAATACCACATAGTTTTGATTACTGTAGATTAATAGTATGTTATAAAATTGTGTAATATGAATCTTTCAACTTTGTTATTTTGAAATATTGGCTTGACTATTCTAGACCTTTTGCCTTTCATATAAAGTTTACAATCAACTTGTTAACATATACAAAAAATTATCCTGAGATTTGTTTGGGATTGTGTAGATCTGTAGATGAGTTTGGGAAAAATTGAGGTCCTAATTATATTGTGTCTCCCAATCCATGAACATGGTATCTCTCTCCATTTATTTGTCTTAAAACATTTGTAATGAGTGTTTTGGTAGTTTATGTCTTTCAGAAATTGATTGAGTTTATCTGCATTGTCGAATTTATGAGGAGAGAGTTGTTCCTAGTATCCCATTATTATCCTTTTAATGTCTATGGGGTTAATATTGATTTTCTTTTTTTCATCCCCAGTATTAGTAATTTGTGATTAGAGTTTATCAATTTTATTGATCTAAGAATCAGCTTTAGTTTCATGGATTTAAAAATACATATCTTTCTATTTTCAATTTCATTGATTTCTGCTCTAATATGTATTATTGCCTTTCTTCTGCTTGCTTTGTATTGAAATTGATCTTTTTTTCCTCTGGTTTCCTATGGTAAAAGCTTAGGTTAATGGTTCAAGACTTTTCTTCTTTTTAAAATGTAATCATCAATGCTACTTTTCTCTTATCACTTTTCTCTAATGCTGCTTTAGCTGTGCCCATAAATTTTTATGATGTATGTTCATTGTTCATTTTCATTCAATTCAAAATATTTTAAAGTTTATTTTGACACTTCCTCATTGATCCATGGGTTATTTACAAGTGTACTGCTTAATTTTCAAATTCTTAGGAATTTTTCGTATATCTTTCTGTTACTGATTTGGAGTTTAATCCCATTATGATCTGAGAACATGCTTTGTATGATTTCTACTATTTTAAATGTGTCAAGATTTGTTTTATGCCACAGGATGTGGTTTATTATGGTGAATGGTCCCAGTGCACTTGAGAATGTCTATTCTGCTGCTATTGGGTGGAATGCGCCATAAAGGTCAGTTAGATCAAATTGGCAGTTAGTGTTGTTCAAATCATCTATATCCTTACTTATTCTCTGCCTACTTACTGTATTAATTACTGACAGAGGAGTGTAGAAGTCTCCCAGTACAACTGGGGATTTGCCTATTTCTCTTTTCAGTACTATTAGTGTTCTCGTTATGTAATTTGAATCTCTATTAGGTGTGTGCACACTTAGGATGGCTACTCTTCCCCTACCCCTGCCAGCTCCATCAAGGTTGCTTTCTCAGGATTCTTATCAAACTTTCCTGAATGCCTAATAGGGTTCATGGAGAGAAATCTGACCAGAGTGTGAACCCTTTTATTCTGCATCTACAGGGACTTCTCCCTTTTTGATAGCCCACATTTAGCCTATAGCAATATATTTAAAAAAAAATTTAGCTGAATCTTCTTTACAGCTTACATGGAGTGTTTGCAATGCTGGGTTTTGTTGGTCCCTGTAGATACCTTTCTGACCCCAGATGCATCTTGGTTGGTTGCTGTCCATCCTTAGTGTTCTCATGGGATTAAGAAAAGTTGTTAATATACTGTTTATTTACCCTCTTCCTTGTTGTAAGGGTGGGTGGTAGTGATACTTTCCACATCTCCAAGCTGAAACCAGAAGTCTCGCAGATAATTTTGAGATTTGAAAATCTCTGTGTTTTTCTTGTTGCCACCATATTACTCAGTGCAACTTGTGCTTTTTGCCCTTTTGCTTCTCTTGTTGTAGGAATCAGAGTCCCCTGAAGCCCTTTGCTGGGAGAATTTTACTTACATCTTTCTGGACGTTACCAAGCCTTGACTTTTCACAATGGAAGTTGTGTATTTTTCTGCTGTTTTCTTTCATGTGTATCTGCTCTGTGTGTCTGCACAATTACATTGGCTCTTCTTTGGAAACAAAATTCGTATAAATCTCTGTGCCACGCTGGGTTTCACTGTTAAGTACGTGTTAAATAAGGGTGGTGATTATCTCAGTGATAATTCTGGTAAACATTAGTCACCTTTACAACCTTCAAAAAATTACTTCTCCGGTGTCAACCTTAACTCTTACGTCTTCTAATCAGGATGTGTGTTGTGTTTAGGTAATATAAATTATTATTTTCAGGTGTAGATCTATTTTTTCTTTTTTAAGGCTAAATAATTATTAGTCACAGCATAGTAATATGCAACCAAAGGGTTATTTAATTCCCAAAAGTTATGAATATCAATATCTTAATATTAAATAGTGAACATGCCCAACAATGAATGCCAATCATTAATCATGGTTCATTTAACCTGATATCATTTGAGGTTCAGTTTAAAATTATTAAATAAAAAATGCACACAGCCAAACAATAGTTTCTTCACATAAGCTGATCTGAGCCATTGTATTTTTAAGCAGTGACACAAAGTAAATTTATTTTTTAATAGCTTGGTTTGATGAAAAGGGATCAGAGAAATATGGCAATTCTGTTTTTATTGCTTGAGGCAATCTCATTTGCAAAATCATTTCAAATCAAAGTTCATCTATCACTATGTAAACGACATGGAATAATTTTTTCGGTATTGATATGTTTCAGTTGAGAAATCCCACTTCAACCATTGGCATTGAGGCAGTAATTCCTGTTGAAAGGTCACCTTCTCATGCTTTATTTCTTCTTTTAACTTCTTTACACTACTAGTGTGCATGTATTCCTTTTCAATAAGCGATTTTTCTTATCAGCTGGATTTTCTGATGGACAGAAACAGAAAATAACCATAATTTGAATGCCCTTTTAATAATTGCAAGACAATCCAGGAGCTAATAAAAGGCCTTCTTGCTAGCATACCTGTTAATATAATATTTAGACTAATAGTAATGAAACAAGCTTGAACTTTTCATGAAAAGCAGTTGTAAATATTCAAGTATTATTTGGAATTCCGGAACATTTGGGCTCCAGGGCTTGCCATCACTTTCTATAGCTAGGTAAAAGGTACCTGTTTTAAATATTTAGTTCTGGGAAGAGAACTATGTGCCTCATGGCTCTAGCTGAAGTTGCAGATTATTCACTCATTAATGGACAGTGGAAATTTCTCAGAAGAGAGTATAAGAGAGTTTGATTCCACCTAGATTGCCTAGTTGACCCTCAACTACCCTACCACTTTTGATCATTCTGGGGACTTCATGCAGTCCAATTATTGTTAATTTCATGTGACCCTCTTAGACTCAAAAAAGGCCAGTAGTGTTGTTGATATACCAAAACCTAAAATTGATCATGAAAAATCATTGGTAATTGCCAAACTATATTTTGGGGGAAGAAAATGCTTCATATTTACATTGAAATAAGGGTCTTTCTAAGGTTTTAGACATTCAATGTCTAAAACAGTGTGGTACAGGCAAGCTGCAAACACAGTCATTCAGTTTTCCCACCCTCCTGGCTGCAAACCAATTCATCTCCCAGAATAATGTGAAAGATCAACAAGTTTGACCCTCGTATCAAAACTGCTAATTTGTATTTTTCCTAAAGGACAGAGAAATAATAGTTTAGATTTAAAAGGTCTTCTCTTCTGATTCTTGCACATACATAGGCCCCATTTATTTTAACAAAAATGCTGAATTAAGCCAAAAAGATGACCATATCAGTAAAAATTTGAAAACAATATTTGCCTTTAAAAATTCAAATAGAGGCCGGGCGCTGTGGCTCACGCCTGTAATCCCAGCACTTTGGGAGGCCAAGGCGGGCAGATCACGAGGTCAGGAGATCGAGACCATCCTGGCTAACATGGCGAAACCCCATCTCTACTAAAAATAAAAAAAAAAATAGCTGGGCATGGTGGCGGGGTGCTTGTAGCCCCAGCTACTCAGGAGGCTGAGGCAGGAGAATGGTGTGAACCCAGGAGGCGGAGCTTGCAGTGAGCCGAGACAGCGCCACTGCACTCCAGCCTGGGGGACAGAGCGAGACTCTGTCTCAAAAAAAATAAAAATAAAAATAAATAAATAAATAAATAAATAATAAAAAAAATTCAAATAGAGATGATCCCCCTGACATAATCAACTGTGTATTCTTTTATATAGAATATATACTTTTTTTTCCACACTCAGATGTGCTTAATAATATATCCTGCTTTTCTTGAAGGAAAATATGATCCCCCAGATTAAGTAATAATAGTAATGAAATAAAAGATTGTTATATTTGTAATCAGTAATTATGCAGTCACCAAATAAGTGGCTGGTATCTAGGGAACAAGCAATTATATGAGCTATGATTACTAAAGAAGTAATTATGATGGAAGATAAACCTCTCTTAGTTGTGCTATTTTTTTTTTTTCTGAAGACTGGCGTTTACATAATGGTTCCTAATCCACAGAGAATGTTTGTTTAGGTCTGAGAGAATGTGTATCTGTCATGCACAGTTTAGTACAGGAACCCTTGCCTTTCACAGCCTTCACATTCTAAATTTCAGCTCTTCATTAACGGTTTGAAGGACAGTGGCTTCCTGTAACTTTTCTATGGCATGAATTTGAATCACTTGCTGTAGTGTTTCTGCGGAGGAGGAATCTAGACTGCCAGGCACCACACTCCAGTGTTACTCAGGTGCGACATGTAGAGTCTCTTCTCTAGTGGGAAAATCTCTGTTTCCAGGACCGAAAAAAAAAAAAAAAAAAAGAAGAAGAATACGTGCTATTGATAGTGACACAATTAAGGAAACATAGTGAACACATAGATACACTAAAAAGTGGGGAGAATTATAGACTGAAGTTGTTGTAATGAATTTGGGAATTCTCAAGATTCTGAGATCATGACGTCGTGATTAGGAAGGGGCTTTAATGAACTTGGTTGACAGGTGAGTCAAGTCGACCAGTGTCCCCTTCTCAGGAATCTGACCATCAAGACTTGGTTTTAACTGGCACAATGTGACATAAGAACTTTACTTTAGAAATAATAGCACTTAAAAAATTCTATTTGGCAAAAATACCTTCATTTCAGGTTATTGTTATTGTTTTCTATTTGTCTCTGTTTTGGGATGTTTTATGTTTTCTTAGCTCATTGGTAATTCTATGTGTTTATTCATGCTGCACATATAGAGAATAAGAGCTATGGTAGGTAGAGAAATTGAGGTAAGATGAGATCACCAATCACTGAAAACATATGATGGATCAAAAGTTGCAAGCAGGTCTCATGAAACATGTCCAGGAGTGAATTTATTTTTTGTAAGCAATTTCTTGCATTTAAAATGACAATTAATTATATAAACCATTTCTTTTGCAAACATTTAAAGATTGAGTTTTCTGTATGTACTTGGAAATTTAAGTGCTTTTTTCAGAATGTGCATCCTTTTTTGCCTTTTCCAATGAAGACAAAAATCAAAATAACTTTTGCCTAGTGCCGGTATCATTTTTTAACTGTAGAAATAACCTGTTAAAGTAATGCTGTTAATTCTGTTTTATAATATAAGACATATTTTTAAGTAGACGCTTGGGTTTGAATTCACAGGAACTTAGAGGAGTATATAGTTGAGTTACAACTAGAATTAAATCTATGAAACACCTCTTGCAACTAATCTCCTTTTAAAGTTGTTTAGCAGTGTTTCATGAGAAACAGTCATGTTTATTGTCTTACTCTTCTAAGTCTTAACCATGAAATGAAGTCGATTTGATTTATTCTTAATTTTCCTTTATAATGGTGGGAATTGAATTTACCAAATTCAAAGTAATTACTTATTTCTCCTAAAAAGACAAAACAACCTCTCAACTTTGAGATCTTATAATAATCCACAATTTGTCCAAAGTAATCCTTAGTCATTAAAAGAAGCCAAATAGTAAGAATAAGACCTCAAGTTGAGACTACACCCTCTTCCAAGACAGTCGTTCAACAGCTCCTGTCTCATGCATCCTCTTAAGTGTAAAGAGGGGAACATTTTCTGAAGTGTCTCCTTTGAAAACAGAAATCTGAATTCCTGATATTAACCACGTAAGTTGATACCTATACAAGAGTAAAGTGAAATACTCAAGAGTTTTTGGGTCTAGGGTCAAATTGCTAGGGTTTAAATTCTTGTTCCAGCACTTTCAAGAAGGGTGACAAAATCATGAAGATGCTTAGTAATTGTGTGAGTTGGGCATGTTACTTAACCCTGCTAAGCCTCAGTTCCCCCATCTATAAAATGGCAATAATTATAAAAATACCTACTAATAGAGTTGTTGGGAGGATAAGCAAGATAATGCAAGTTAAAGTCCTTAATACGGAATCTATCCATAACAAGTGTTCAGTTAAAGTCAGTTATTATTATTTATTCAACTGGAAGATATAGAATGCCTGCTCTGTGGTAGGTAATAGGATTCACAAATCTCCTCTGTCGTCTAGATCGGGAACTAGAATCTAAACACACAAGTGTAATTTGAGGTCCAAGCTGAGATAAACAGGATTGGAGTCTTGAACTTCTTTCTCTGCTCTGCTACGTCCTGGGCTCCTAAGTTGAAGAGTTAATTGTGATTTCAATGGGATTAGGATGCCTTTAAATTTATTTTCATTTATTTCCATTTTTTTCCTGAGGATAAGCATACCTTGGTATATAGTGAAAGAGCCTAGCATACTCTGAAAAAGGTAGAACTTTGCCTGTCAGCTGACAATCTTTTTAAAACTTCCTTTCAAAGATGCAGTTCTGAAGCTTCTTAAGAAATGTCTGCCGAGGCACAGCTAATGTATGAGTACAATCATGCCTCGATGAATGGCGGGGATACATTCTGAGAACTGCATCGGTAAGCAGTTTCATCACTGGGAATGTCACAGAGTGCACTTTCACAAACCTGGATGGTAGCACCTCCTACATGCCTAGGCTATATGATAGAACCTGTTGCTCCTAGGCTACAAACCTGTATCATGTGTTATTGTACTGAATACTGTAGGCAGTTGTAATGCTGTGGTACTTGTGCATCTAAACATACAAAAGGTAATACGTTGTGCTATAACATCACAACGGCTAGAATGTCACTAGGTGGCAGGAATTTTTTAGCTTCCACTATAATCTTATGGGACCACTATGGTATGTGAGGTCTGCTGTTGACCAAAACATCGTTATGCTGCACATTACTGTATTTGTATTTGTCAGCACTTTTGTTTCCTGTTCTTTATAAAGTCTCCTTTCTGCCAGCATTTGTTCTATGCTGAGTTGGTATCAGTGTGAATCTCATATTAGGAAAAGGAGAGGGAATTAGAAAGAGGTGTTCACATAGCCTAAAAACTCACACAACAGGCACTTCTGTCATATTTCAACTAAGCCATATGCCTTATTCCTTAAAGAACTTTGGTTCTGTTAGTCAGAAAGGTATTCCTGAATTGAAATAAAAATTCTGAATCACCAACTCACTTGCCCAGAGGCAAACCTACCGGGAGTATATTGCTAGACTGAATTCACCTGAAACATTGGCTTTAATCTGCATGTGTGTTTAAACTGTTTTGAGATGACTTTTTATTGGAGCATGTCTATGAATGGAGCCTGTGAAGGTTTGTCCTCTGTTTGTGCAGTTTCTTTTCCTAAGGATATGGGAGCAGAAGTGGGGCTGGAATGGCTGGGCTTGGAGGAGGAAGGACCATCAAGCCCTGTGCTTCACCAAGTAAAATTGTCTGTGCCTAACGATACAAGGCAAACAATTACTAGGCTTCAGTGACTTATAGTAAGAGAAGGGCAATAAGGGCAATTCCTTGCCAGTGGTCATAGCTCTATGATTAGAAAAAGAAATATTTCTTTTCAGAAAGTATGAGGTAGAGAAAGAGGACTTGGTTTAATTCAACAGTTCTTTATCACAGTTTTTCCAAAAATTTCCCTCACTTGACCCAGCCACTCTTTACAAATGTACATTCCTGGGCCAACTACCAAAGTAGGGAATCAGACTGCCTGTGAGATGGTCCTCTGAATTTCTATGTTTAAGAAGAACTCAGTTGATTCTATGATCACTTAACTTTAGGAGACACTGCTATGTGGGCTTAGATAAAAATAAGGGAATAAAAATGTATATGAAAAGGCATAATAATTTTAGAAAGGTAACATGTGGTATGCTGAACAGACAGGGGCCATCACTTGTTTTAAAGTAAGTTATGTTCTGGACCAGCAGCAAAAAGAGAGGAACGCTGGGGTCCAGAGGGCCTCCGCTTTATGGAAACTCGTACATGACATGCAGCCTTGAAAATCTGAAAATGATTATTTTTGAAAATATTGAAAACAGTGTTTTTTCAGTCTTTGAAACCATATAGTATAGGATTAGCCTTTTCCTTCTCTCACTTCATCTTATACGGACTAGGCTTGCTGATAATGCCAACCTTTTCGTTTTAGCAAAGGGCTTCCATGGAGAACTAAAATGAGCCAGAACCAGTTGGATCCACAGGGCTTCCCATCTTTCCTAGGATTTGGTGATGGAGTTTGCCTTAGTCTGTAGCTCTGTGGAAAAACTCCCTTCTGTGCTTTAGAGCCTGGGTGAATAGGAGGACTTCTGAGGGGTCCTTCTCCAAGCTGTTCATGAGTCTGGAGAGTCTTCCGTGCACAGGACAAAGACCACCCCCTCCCCCCACCTCCTCCTCCAGCCATCCAAACCCTCCTGGCTTTGCCAACTGCTTGGACGGCTCCTCTCTCCTCCCAATCCTGCAACCATCTTGAAATGCATTCTACAGCAGGGATTGCAGAGTGGCCAGCCTTCTGTATGGTAATAATATGTGTTCAATTTATATATACTGGTTTAGTCTTTTGACTTTATCTGAAACCAGATCTATGGCATTAAACTTTTAGACCTTCATTTGTCCACTTTGGCCAGTAGAGCTCTTCTGTGCCCAGGGCCTGACTTTTACTAAAGATCATGATCTGCTCTCTAATGATCTGCCCACTCTTCACAAGTGTTCACTGAAATGGTCTGATGGATATGGCTTTAATGTCTAAGTAAATAGTCGTTAAGTCGTTCAGCCATTATGTAAAGACACACTGTGACATTTAGACTAGGACATGCTTCCATTTCCCAGTTTCTTTCTCTCCTTCTCTTTTTTTCTTTTAATACAATTCTTACAAAGTCCCTTAAGTTTGTTGAAATCCTGTGCTAGCCATTCCACAAACCATTATGGTCAGAAGTGACTTGGAGCATAAAACTACTAAGATAGAAGGGTTTTTTTCCCCCTCAAATATTAAAAAAATGGCCACACTGATGTTTATATAACAAAATTTGGGGCTATTTTGAATGATTTGGAGTTGCATCAATTATTGAAAGTGAATGTGTGTGTTTTGTTTATGCAGTTTTTTTATACCTACTTATTGTGCAGTTAGGCAGAAAAATAAAGCCTAATGGCTTGAAAAGAAAGTCCAACTTTTTCCACACTGGATCAAAATTAATCTGAAATACAGAGCCATGTGAATAACGGGAGACTCGGGTTCTTGAGGCAGACCCTGAGGGAGAATTCCGGATTTTTCCTGTTGTCAGGTACAGACCAACACAGCAGCTGGGACTGTACGGGTACATTGTGCACATGTAAAACAAAGCAGTGATTCCTCTGTCCATCTTTAATCTCGGGGTCATTATTCTGGTTAGATTTGTGGGGCAAATGGGGGTGAGAACACATGAAAATGAACAAACTTGTATGTAGGAAGCTCCACTTGATTGAGGAAAACTGTGGAATTACAGTGAGGCTGGGCCTTTATGGGAGGGTTGTAGGGTGGAAGAGGCTGTGGGGGCTTTCGGTCCCCATGTGGGAGTGGGAACTCCACTGAGTGAGGCTGTGTGGATGTGTGACCAGCAGGGCCACAGTGTCATGGCTGTCCCCACCCCACCCCAAGGGCCTTTTTTTGTTTCTCCTCCTTCATTCTTCCCTTCCCCTCCTTTCCTCTTTGTGAGATGACAGAAGGCAGTGGTGATGGGAGTGTCCATATCACAGGAGACCTTAGGTCTTCGGATGAAAAAAATTCAATTATATCGGACTGGGTTAGAACTGCGCTTCCCATTTTCCCCCCATTACCAGTCGAACTGTGTTGCCTGAGAAGAATGATTTGCTTTCTCTGTGCCCCTCTCTTCTTTTTAACTCTCGTGCTTGCATGAGGATTGATCTGTAGGTGTTTTTTCTGTTTCTACACTTCTCAGTGCCTTTCATGCCTTCTTTCTGTGGTTCCCTTGTTTTTCACTTGCACCAGTGAAAGTGCAAGGTCTCCTTGCACTTTCAAGGGAAGCAGAGGCTTCCCTCCCCAGGTCTCTCCGCCACCCCACTGCATGCATGTTTCCCTCACTCCTCACTTACAGAGCTGCTGGGATGTTTCCCACCTGTCATCAGTCCCTCCCTGCCCTGACCTCTGTCTATCCGGCTGAGGCTGGGTCTCTCACTGCCACACATCTTTAGAGCTGCTGTGCTAGGGTGGCTGGGGCCCCCTTGTGGGCCCACAGCTGCTCTTTGGGGTCCATGTGCCTGTGCTCACCTTCCTGATAGATCCCTTCGGGAGCAAGTTATTTGAGTTGTCCCCACTGTTGGGGTTAACAAATGCTGCTCATCTGCAGAAATGAGAGTCCCCATGCTAAAAATAATCTGAAGCAATACAGGAGAGCTTGAAGCCTGGCTGTGTGGTTTGCTTAGGACCCCGTGGGGTGAAGCCCCCTCAGGTCCCCACATCCCTGGCCACAGTCACACAGGCTGGTGCTGAATGGTGCCTCCACCAGTGTTGGGAGCTCTGGGTATGAGATGGCTGAGGATCAGAGGCTGTGCTTGTGACCATTTGGCCAGCTACCAGGCCACTCTGCCCTCCTACCTCATAGCCGACCTTGCAGAGTGGCTGGGAATGTGAGGCCTCTTCACTGGCCTTGTTTTCCTGTCCCCTGGGGCCCTGCCGTAGCCTCCCCTAGCACTTAGCCTGAAACCACAGAGCTCCCTGCCTGGGTTCCCCTCCTGTCCACCTTTCAGTCTGTGCCCCAGGCAGTGGTCAGGGCCTGTTCCATCAGTGAGCGACTCTCTTTGAGTACCTAAGTAACTAAATGCCAGGTCGGATTTCTCTGATGAGTCAGAGAAAGAGTGGTTTCTTAGCCCACAGGGCATGGTCTAGCTGTCCTGCAAATTGAGAGTGTGGCGCTGCCAGCAACCACTGAAATGATATGTCTTTTAGCCATGGAGATGTTCCTGAAATATTTTTGTCAGCTCCCATGAACCCTGACTACAACTGGCCAGTCCTCCCTCTCTGGCTGCTTCAGGGAGATCTCAAGGCTGACCCACTTAGAGGACCTCACAGCCAAGGCAAGTAAGCCTCCCTTCTCTCCAGCCAGGATTCAGGCTTAGGTGCCTTCTACCCATATATCACAATTGCAGGACATTATTCTTGCCTTAGCTACTCTGTAGGTGCCAATCAAAGTTACAGAAAGAGACTCACAGCACACTTTAAGCAGCGGTCTTCAAACAGGTATAAATATACCGTCGGAAAAAAATGATGGCTCTCAACAGGATATGTGGGCTCAGACTTTTCAGATCATTTGCTTCCTTATATATTGTGCTAAAATTAATCTCCACAGCGCTCCCTTCCTGCTAAGGCTTTCACAGTCAGTCTTTCTCACTTTATGAGAAAGAGATGCACCCATGTGGAGCCCTCTAATAGCCCTGGGGTAGCAAAAACCTCTCAGGTGTCAAACAAAGGAATGATTCAAATATTGATGAAAGAAGTCAGTGGTATTAGTGAGTGGGAGGCAATCTGTGGCTAACAAATCCTTTTACAAGCTAGCTGGTTTCTAGTTCTTTGCTTTTCATAAAATTAAAGGAGGGCCTAATCAAGTTGCCAGGTGATAGATGGGTAAAAAAATTATATTCCATGATAGATGTCTACATGACTGGGGACGTATAATTTGGAAAGAGTACAGTGAATTGAATAGATCTCTAAAAAGAAACTGCTTCTGTTCCCATCTATTTATGTGAACAAGGATTTTTAGTATTTAATTCTAAAAATAAAAAGGGAGGGAACAAATAGAGTTGATACTGTCCCTTGTTCATTTCAGCAACAAATAATTTTCACCCACAAGTCCATGAACTAATTGGAAAAAAAGCAGTATCTATCTCATATTAGATGCATTTACCATCAAATTTTACTATTAATGTTAATAATTGTCTATCAAAAATGTAACATTTATGTGTCTGATGAATTGTACACTAATAATAATATAACAAAAATAAAATTTAACACTGAGAGTTCTATGATCATCTCTTTTTCATTTTGATTTTAGTTTGTATACATACCTTTTATTTCAGGCAAGTATAACTGCATGAGCAATTAGTTTTTTTAATAAAATATACTATTATATATAACATATATTTTAGTATATTATAATATATAGCCTAAATATAAATAATTTATTATTAGCCTGAAATACAGTATAGGAAGTACAATGGAAATAAAGAGAAATAAGGAGAAATAAATATATGAGATAAGAAATAAATAAATAAGAGAAATAAGGAGAAAAAGGAGTTATAAAAAATGTCTAGTTTTTAAAAACTGTTTACATATTTTTAAAATGAACAATTTAAACTCCCAAATTGCTCAGATATTTGTATACCATTGCAAAATTAAAATTTTAAAAGTTAAAATTGAAAATGATGTCAATTATATGTCCTTTACAATTTTTAAAACTTAAACACTTTTAGGTTTCTACTTTAAATATCAGAGGAGATGTTTAGTTTTGCATATACAAACAAATATTTGAAGACTGCTATTTATGTTAGCCGCCATGGTTTCTAAACAAGGCTGCCCATCAAAGCACCTAGAGTTATTTTCACATTTTACCAATACCACAGCTCAGGCCACGCCCCAAACCTGCCAAATCAGTCTCTCAACAGATGGCTTAGGAATTTATGGTTTTATAGATGTCTCTGGGAAAGTCAGCGAGTAGTTGGCTTGCCATCTGCTGCTTTATGGCACCAGAGGGACACAGCATGCTCCTGTCGGAAACTGTTGCAGAGGGACTCTTCTCTAGCTCTCAGAGCTGAGGGTGGTGTCCTCATGCTGCAGGTCAGGCAGAGAGAAGCCACTCAGTCAAGAGACAGTTTCTTTCTACTTCTTTATAGTAAATATAGCAAATCCCACAGGAACATGTGGGTGGTTGTGCTTTCTTTCTTTTTTTTTTTTTTTTGAGATGGAGTTTCGCTCTTGTTGCCCAGGCTGGAGTGCAATGGTGCGACCTCGGCTAACCATAACCTCCACCTCCCAGGTTCAAGCGATTCTCCTGTCTCAGCCTCCCGACTAGCTGGGATTACAGGCATTCACCACCATGCGCAGCTAATTTTTTGTATTTTTAGTAGAGACAGGGTTTCTCTATGTTAGTCAGGCTGGTCTCGAACTCCTGGCCTCAGGTGATCTGCCCGCCTCAGCCTCTCAAAGTGCTGGGATTACAGGCATGAGCCACTGCACCTGGCCGGTTGTACTTTCACTAAGGATTTTGAATCCAGATTTGAAAAGTTTGTAATGGAATATCTTTAAAACATTGCATTATTATCTAACAAACTAAGAAAATCAGATTGTAGGTTTGCAAGAGAAAATGTCGTGTGGGGATTAAGACATGGTTTGCTTAAATAATGTTAAGTGCTGGGGAAATTTAGGAAACAATTGAATTCGCTGAATAAAGGAAAGAATCCAAAAAAAGCACCAGTGCTATTAATATTTAGATTTTAATTCTATTAAAAGAATAAGAATGAATTAGAAAGAGGGAGAGTGAATTAGAATCTTTTAGGACAGCATAAAATGGACCGAATGAAGGCTGACCCTCTTTTTGGTACTCTCTGGGTGTCTACGTCTGCTCGCACACGGTGAATGTTATGTGATTGGACGGATGCTAGAAGAAGAAAGGTAGCGTTGGCTCAACAGAGGACTTGTGGCTGCTTCACCTATAGCCATTTCTGGTATGAATGATGATGCAAGCTCAGTAACTAGTAGCAACCCGTAATGGAGACAAGTGGGGAGAGAAAAACAATTCATATTCCCTTACGATAATCTGCTAGTTATGGATGTCAGGAGGGAGAACCGAGGACCTAATGGTTTACACTGCAGGTTTGAGGGGCTATGATAATGCCACTGATGCTTTGGGGTAATACCATAAAAGCTGTAACAACTCTTGATGATTCAGCTCAACAATCATCTCAGCCATTTCCATATATCTATAATCTGATTCTCTCCTGCTTTGTGATTCTTTGAATGGGGTGTCTCCACACACCTCTATATTAGGTGGTACATTACTGGTATATTAATACCATTTAGTAGGATGCGTCCTTAACCACATCAGCTGTTAATGAGCTGCTTGTTAAGGAACTGCTTGCGAAAAGTGGATTTTTGCTACTTCATGGACAAAAAGTATTCGCTTTGTGATATCTTTAATGTGATTACATGAATGGATAAAATAAGCTCCATATGAGCTTTCTATTTTAAACTTTAAAATGAAATCTGTCTAACACCAAAGCACTGGGTTCAGCTAAATTTTTTTTTTTATTTTTTTTTTGAGACAGATTCTCCCTCTGTCACCCAGGCTGGAGTGCAGTGGCACAATCTCGGCTCACTGCAAACTCCGCCTCCTGGGTTCACGCCATTCTCCTGCCTCAGTCTCCCAAGTAGCTGGGACTACAGGCACCCACCACCACGCCTGGCTAGTTTTTTGTATTTTTAGTAGAGACAGGGTTTCATTGTGTTAGCCAGGATGGTCTTGATCTCCTGACCTCGTGATCCGCCCGCCTCAGCCTCCGAAAGTGCTGGGATTATAGGCGTGAGCCACCACACCTGACCGGGTTCAGCTAATTTTTAATAACAAAGTTTCATGACTAAAATTCCTGATTAAAATTACGGTAAAAATTTTTCACTGAAGTTGTGCCTAATTGTATGTTGGGCCTGAGAATTGTGGTACCATAAATAAATAAATAAATGCCCAGACTGAAGGCCTCTACACTGGCCAAGTAAAATGTTTTAATGAAAATCAAAGATCTTACTTACTTGGCAGTGTCAGGCCCTAATGCTCTGGATCTGTTCTTCATGAAGCGCAGGAACATCTCTATCACGGCTGCCATTGATTCCAATTTGGCAGCCAACAAATTCAGGGCAGAATTCCTCTGCCTGTGTAGATCATCCAGGTTGGGTCTCCATGGCCTGAGACCAAATAATATAATATCTGCACTACCCTGATGGGGATTTTATCAAAGTAATGACTGGTTGTGACAATGACATCTACTCAACCTGGATAACTTGCAGTGTGATGCCAAATCTAAAACATACCTTCCTGAATGTCAATAGCCTTTTTTATGGAATATGGTATGGATGATCAAAAACCAGTATAAATAGTAAAAGAACAACTTTAAACTGATAACGAGGCATTAATTATTGAGGGTCTAAGTCAAGAAAAGTTATAAATATAATGTTATAAATAGGTGCATATTTTTATATGTTATAATAAAATGTATATATAAATATATATTAATATATTTATTTGTATAACTGTAACTCATATGGGTGCTTTCATATAAGTTGGGAAATGGATTCTTACTTTTGGATACACTTGTCATCAATTAGAAAATTATAGTAAAATACTGATTTTGCTAGAAAAATTATGTTCATATCTTAGAAAATGTTAGAAGAAATACTCGTATCTGCCAGAAAGTTGTTATAATAAATAACAATCATTACAATGTGAATGGCATTCTTATAGCTGTATAATATACAACCCTGTAATAGTGGGTGATAGCCAGAATCCTTTTATGACATTAGGACAAGCATAACAAACACACCCTGACCCCCCCTTTGTTATAGTGAGAGATGCTATGTATCTTGATGTCTACAGAAAATATAATTTAGCCTTAACTTTAGCAAACTGACAATCTGAGTTTGAACCAGCTATAAACCCTCCATCTTCCTGCAATTGGAAAGGATATGCAAAGCAATTTTTTAAAAGATTCAGCTCACGTATAAGGAAGTGATTAAAAACTTATCTCGATGTAGACAACAAGGTTAAGGCAATAAATGCACTTGTAGTACTTACAGTTTGTATTTCGGAAGTTCTTACATATTAACGCAGCATTGTAAAGTGGCTCATTACAGAGCTAGAGGTAATGTACAGTGATAGAAGGTCAAAGGCAATTCCCAAAACAACAGTGGACTGGGTCAGACTTCGTTTACAAAAAAGAAAAATGAAAAAAAATGGTAAAACTAGAGAGGTGAATATCAGAATTCAGCTATCCATAGATTGCTAAACTGCGCGATTTCCTTTCTATGATATCAGATTACAGTTAGGGACAGGAGATAATGAATCAAGTGCTTAGCATTGTGTGTAGTTCATAGATAATTGTTAGTTTTTGTCATCATTTCCTTTTATTTAAAACACCCATTAATAACTTACATCATTTAGGTACTGGGCGCTTTCTAAAATAATTCTGCATATGGTTATTTTAGTTCATCTTTACCACAGACCTATCTGTAAGTTATCTTTAGGTCCCCATTGTGCAGATGAGGGAACAGAGGCTCAGGGATATTAACGACCTGCACACAGTTTCAGAGTTCATTAGTAACAGGATCCGAGCACTGAGTCTTTGGACTGTTAATTTGACTCTCTCTACCACATGCCAACTCTTCTGACCACAGCAATGCATCACTAACATTAGAGAAAATAAACCAACAACTCCTCTAGCTAGATCAATGGTCCCTTTAGTGTTGGACTGTAAGATAGCCATGTAATAGTAGCAGCTAACATTTATCCAAGGCTTGTTACATGACAGATACTGTGTTATGCACTTTATTTGCATTGTTTTTTAATTTTCTCAGTATCCTTTTGGGTAGGTGCTATTATTTTCTCCATTTTTCAGATGAAGAAACCAAAGCTTAAAAAGGTTAAATTGCTTGCCTGAGGTCAGGTAGCTGGCAAAGTGTAGAACCTTGTATCAGTTATAACCTCTGATTCCAAAGCCCTCAAATCCAAACTGCATCACTATGTCATCCACATCAGTTAGACAGTACCATGTGGGTAAATCTGTATCCTTTTTTTCTTTTTTGAGACGGAGTCTGGCTCTGTCACCTAGGCTGGAGTGTAGTGGCACAATCTCTGCTCACAGCTGCAACCTCTGCCTCCTGGGTTCAAGTGATTCCCCTGCTTCAGCCTCCTAAGTAAATGGGATTACAGATGCCCACCACAACACCCAGCTAATTTTTGTATTTTTAGTAGAGACGGGGTTTCACGATGTTGGCCAGGCTGTCCTTGAACTCCTGACTTCATGTGATCCACCTACCTCGGCCTCCCAAAGTGCTGGGATTACAGGCGTGAGCCACTGCGCCCGGCCAGTCTATATCCTTTTACAGTTCCAATAAAAGATGATGAGGGTAAAGGTAGCCAGACATGTGATTACAAATACAGTTACATATTCAGAACTTTTGGTGGATAATTTAGGCAATCCTACAATTATACTTCATCTATTTGCTAAGAAAATTAAGTATAAACATAATATTAGTAAAATGTTTATGGAAATAAAAGTGATCATAGCTTTTCCAAGCACTTAAGACATATGAGTTAAAAAATCACTCTATCCAATAAGTCAGGTTATTCTCTAATTCAGATTTGCAATAATATGTTGACACAGTAGTATGATGTAGTGTGATTTTTACTGTTACAAAAAGAAAGCCTTGCTATGAAAGTTTTAAGGGAGAGAGGTATCTGTGGCTGCTTGACTATACATGAGATAATTACCTTCTGGACTTCTGTAGCATATGCCAGCAGAAACAGTAATGTTTTAATATTTTAATAATGGCTAAACAGGTTACACATTTGGTAATAAACTAAGATAGAACTTTATGTTTGTAGACAGTTGCTATTAGCTGTATTAGTATTGAATCATAGTTAACAATGGGCTAACTGAATCATACTAAAATATCCTTTCTATTTATATTAACTAATAATGTAGGTACTACTTATTCGAGAAGCATTTCCTGCCAGTGGAAACATCATATTAATTTCTTGGGGATTTTGTTATTGTTGTGGTTATTTGTTGTTTTTTTAAGGATACGTATTGGCTCCAGCACAGATAATTAAACAAATGTGAATTTAAAAATAAATCAAGTTTATAAAATTGACTTTATGTCTGCTAGTTGAAAGCCTTGAAGAAATCAAGATTAATCAGTACTTTGTCTTTTCAATATATACCTGCAGAGCCTAGAATAAGGCAGGCAAATAAAGAGGTACTGAAATATATTGTGGCTGCAGTTGAATTGAGAAGACAATGCATCTGAAAAATTGTCATGTCATTGGGACATTTCTATGCCAACAATAGGTATGGTGACAGCCCATGCTGTGATAATGCAAGCTTAGTTTAACCTGCACAGTAAGGAGACTACTCTGTTATATTTATATATCCCTGTCCTCTCTAGACTGGAGAGTAATTTAAAATTTGTCATTTTTCTCATAGCATTTCTGGGAAAATTGAGACCCAGAGAATGTCTGGAATTCATCAGGGAGGACACAGGTGTTATGTGGTGGGCTGCCCCCTCCTGTCTCCACTTTGACCTCTTACCCTGTCTCTAGAAAGCTTGCTATTTCTATGGCTAAAATTTGTGACTTCAGTGGGGCGCTTTGTAATCATAAGCTATAAGAACTGAAGTTTTAGACCTGTTTCTGGAATTTCCCAGTGTTCTGTGTGAAGGGAGGGATGGCTGCATGGCCCAATTAAAAGCCAATATTCTGATGGCCCTGGAGAAGTACTGAAATTGCATGCACATTCCTACTGAATTGGTACAGCCTCTCGTTGCCTACAAAGTTGAGCATTTATAGGAAAGGATGGTTTCCAATCAATATTTTGTGTCCATATAGGGCATCTATTTGTGTTGTTTGAGAAATGTGTTATTAAATCAGATGTCTTCTATTAAAAAGGAGTGTCTTTCTTTGGTTGCTAAATTGAGATATGGTTTCTTTATTTACAAAACGGAGGCCATGATATTAGCTTTATTACCGCATTAAAGAAGAGTAACTGCTCAATAATTTTCCCACTCAGGCAAATGGTGTGAAGAGGAAAGAACTGGTGCCAACAACTGCTCAGGTTCTAATAAGGACAAAATCCTAACAAGGAAGTTGGCTCCAAATTTGAAGGGCACTTGATGCTTGGACCTGCCTTTTAAAAGTTGGTGAATACATAATCAGTCGGGGGGATGAGGGACCTGAGGGTTCGATATGTCATTACAGCCAGTTGGTTCGTGGCCTTACCAGAAGTGAAATGATTTATGGAACCAGAGTGGGATAACTACCGAGGGAGGCTGGGAGTTGCCTCAGGAGGTTTATAAAAAGGGCGAAGCAATGTAGTTTCTAGGCTGGAGTCATGCCCTGCAAGGATGCCCTCGCCAAGGGGCCCCTCCACAAACGTGGAATTCATCTTCAGTGCCTTCCAGACAATTCCAGACCAACAATGAACATTTCAGGGTTTGCCAAGGAGCGTTAGTTTCCTGCTCAGCATTTGGCTTACTATAAGCCTCTTTAGGTGTGTTTTCCAAAGTGTTGTCATCGTGGCTCACCTGGAAATGATGACCAGCACTTACAGCTGAAGGTCTGGGGTTTCCTGGGCTCCATGCCCTGTGCTGGGATCTCAGCATACTTGTGACTTGTAACTTTCGAGATATTGGAGTACTTTCATTTGGCTAAGATTTAAGTCTGCTTCTAAGCAAGGCCAGGCAGACTAAAATGAATCATCGTTGATGAAGATTTGAAAAACGAAATGAGACCGTTTCTAAAGTCAAAGGCTCAAAGGCAAATTTATTTTTCAAGGTCCAAAAGAGCAACCTTTAGACATGGAGATTTCCAAGCTCATTGCAAAGTCTGCAGAGCAGCCCTGCTGGCTCGTACACCCTGACCTTTAGGGAGAGCCTGTGGATCCAGCCACAGCTGGCAGGTTGGTCACACTTCACTGAACAAAGTTGCAGGCATTTGAAAGACTGAGGAGACTGCTTCACTGAGTGCTTGTTCCCTGTGTAGCAAGGTACAAACAATTTCAGGCTTGGTAAAATGTGGGGTAAGGAGCTTGGCACAGAATAGCTACCAGGGTGTCGGATAAAATGACAGACATGTGGTGTGCCAAGCCCAACTGGCACCAGCTGTGCTTCATTGTCTGTAATAATAAAGCATTGGCCCGCCAAGCACTGCGCCTGTAACTTGGCTTTGCGCTATTGTGCCTGCCATGCTGTCCTCACTTCTCTGCCCCTCCCTGCAAACCCAGTCCCCAACTGCATCTTCACACACCTCACAGCTGCATCCGCAGCGGAAAGGTTCGCAAAGGCGGGCATGAAAATGACATGGCACAGATGAATGAGTTGGCTTTATTGCACCTAGTTACTTTCAGGGGAGCCATGAGCTATCCCTGTGTTTCCCAAGTTCCCTGAGGATAAAGATTACTGCAGGGGTGGTTAGATTTCGTTAGAGAGACCTCATCTCAGACCTACTGAATGAGGTTGACGTAAGATAGGCTTGGTAGCCTGTGTGTACAATAAGCTTCCAGGTCCTTCTTGCTGGGGAGGTTTGAAGAAGATTGTGGCAGGGGCAGCAGTGCTCAGCCTGGGCTGGAGTCAGAACCACCTGGGGAACCTGACTCAGCGCCACGTCCAGGCCGTGCTCAGACAAGTTAACTCACAGGCTTTGGTGATGGGGTCCCAGCATTGCTATCTTTTAAACTCCCCAGGTCACTGGAATGTGTAGCCAACACTGAAAATCACTAAGCTGCAGAAAATGACTCATAAAGGGGTTTCTAGCTCTCGGGAAAATCTATGTCTTAACAAGCACTCACGTAACTTTTGTGTCCAGAGCACTTTGCAGGGCACTATGGAGATATGTGGCCTTATTTTAAGTAACAGAAAGAACCTCACCTTTCTGGAGCCTTTGATTCACTGGAAGAGATGTGTACATAAAGTGAATCCATAGTAGTTTTGGGTGTTTTTTTTGTTTTGTTTTTTGTTTTTTGTTTGTTTTTTTTAGACAGGGTCTTGCTCTGTCCCCTAGGCTGTAGTACAGTGGTGTAATCATAGCTCACTGCAGCCTCAACCTCCCAGTCTCAAGCAGCCCTCCCACCGCAGCCTCCGGAGTAGCTGGGACTATACCAAGTGCCAACACACCCTGCTAATTTATTTTTATTGTTTTGTAGAGACAGGTCTCGCAACGTTGCCCAGGCTGGTCTTGAACTCCTGGCTTCAAGTAATCCTCCCACCTCAGCCTCCTAAAATAAATCCAAAGTTATTGACCAACAAATCACAACAACAAGCAGCATTAAAAATGGAATTAAATGGAATGGACCAAACTTTATGTCACCATTTAGCCACCGAAATATTTACATTGTATATAATTTTTTCTTTTAAATAATTGTGATAAAAGTCTTCACACTTCTATATGTAATTCTCTGATGTTTTGGATAAATTCTGAAGCACAAAAGTTCATGGACAAAGAGTATAAATATTTGTGAGTGTTGATAAATATTGCCAGATGTCACCCACAAAGGCTGTGCCAGTTTATACCCACGTAGCCCATGTCTGCAACTCTTTTCTACACAAGAGGTCGTCAATAAAAAATGAAACACATGAACAAAAAACCTAGATAATGTAAATCTGAGGATACAGAGAGTAGAGAAAGATTGGAATTTGGAGTGGGTTAAGGAAGGGAAAATTCTTGGAAAGAATATTTTGAGCTGGAATTTCAAGCATATAACTTCTCATCCCTGAGAATAATTTGTAAAAAATGTGAAAGTACATTTTCTATACTTTTTTTGGTTTCTGGTAATAGAAATGACAAAATGGAAGAGAATAAGAATGACTCGGTGATACATTTTCACATTTTGATAGTAGATACAAAAAGCTCTGAGACACTCCCAACAGGGGCACTGTTAGATGAAATGGAAGGCAGCTGGGTGGGCCCTTGGTGCCTGGCTAGGCACTGACTCAGATCATGTGTCAGGTGTAACTCGTGTTCCTAATTGCTGCCAACGAGTTGTGAAGACAGTTCCCCAGGAGGCTTTCTAGAAGTGCTGTGATTAATGCTAGCACAGCTGGAAAAGCGAAAAACACCCATTTGATTTTGTGCTTTCTTATATTTCCTAAAACATAAACAGCAAAATAAAATTTTCCTTATTTTGAGTAAAGGAGATGGTTATTAGGCCAGCCTTTTTTAAGAACCAAAAATCTTTCTTGCCTAGCTGATCATGTTTTACAATTTTCATGTCATACAACATGCACATTGTACTTTCTGATATTTTATTTTGTTTTGTACTTAAATTATTTGACATGTATTTGTTGTCATAAAATTAGACTCAAATTTGTCATAAAGTTAGACTCAAATTTAGAGGCAGAGACTGTTCCCTCTATTCTGTTTTTATAACGAGAGGCTGCATAAAAACTTGGGAAATAAATGAACAAATGTACTTAGGACGACAACAAACTGGAAACAGCAAATTCAGAAAAAAAGAAGTGTGGCATTATCTTCTTGGAGATACTGGCCAAAGAATGTTTCCTATAACATCTTTTTAAAAAACTAATTATTAGTGAAAAATGTGACCTAGAAAAATCAACATTGTTTAATTTCCATTCTTTTGCAGTATCATTTACTCAATAATTTTAAAAAGGTAGTAAAGCCACAGTAAAGTTTTATATTTGATAAAACATTAGATATGGGAATTCAAGTAAGTGATTTTTCCCTGGAGCATCTCATGATGAGAAGATCTATGTCCCATATGGTCTTACTGTGTCCAGAATTGGTTCCTTCTGGTGGGTTCTTGGTCTCACTGACTTCAAGAATGAAGTCGTGGACCCTCGTGGTGAGTGTTAGGGTTCTTAAAGATGGTGTGTCCAGAGTTTGTTCCTTCAGATGTTCAGATGTGTCTGGAGTTTCTTCCTTCTGGTGGGTTTGTGGTCTCGCTGACTTCAGGAGTCAAGCCACAGACCTTTGCAGTGAGTGTTACAGCTCTTAAAGGTGGCGCGTCTGGAGTTGTTTGTTCCTACCGGTGGGTTCATGGTCTCTCTAGCTTCAGGAGTGAAGCTGCAGACCTTCACAGTGAGTGTTACAGCTCATAAAAGTAGTGCAGACCCAAAGAGTGAGCAGCAGCAAGATTTATTGCGAAGAGCAAAAGAACAAACCTTCCACACAGTGGAAGGGTGCCAGAGCAGGTTGCCACTGCTGGCTGGGTGGCCAGCTTTTATTCTCTTATTTGGCCCCACCCACGTCCTGCTGATTGGTCCATTTTACAGCGTGCTGATTGGTCCGTTTTTACAGAGTGCTGATTGGTGCATTTACAAACTGCTAGCTGGACACAGAGTGCTGATTGGTGTGTTTACAATCCTCTAGCTAAACAGAAAAGTTCTCCGGGTCCCCACTGATCCAGAAGCCCACCCAGCTTCACCTCTCATTAGGGCATATATTAATAAAAATAACTTATGAAGCATGTAAAATTTCCTTCGTCCACAGCACACAGGAAACAAAAAACATTGTTTTTCCTTTCGTTCATCTACATTTATTGAGTATCTGCTCTGAGCCAGAGATGAAAGTAGAAATAAACCTACAATTATGATAAAGAAAACCCCAACTTTTCAAAAAGAGAAACTACCAGATAAACCACAAATATTGTCCCTGAAAAAGTTAGACTGTTCACCTTAGTAGGCATTTGATTTTTGACATACTTATGATTTTGCAGAAAACATTAATTTTTGGTTAAAAATATGCAGTTTTGAAGACCGTTTTTTTTCATCGTCAGGAGTAAAGATTTAGATTTGAACTGGTGAAAGAAATCCCATATAGTTATTGCAGAAAGAATGTAAATTTTACTAAAGATGCCAAGGCTTAGAATTACAGAGCATTCTTGCAGGAATGGGAATTGGAGACCCTCTCATTCAGCTGAATAACTGACACATATTAGAAGACCACCCTGCCCCGCGGCATAGCCTGCTTAATCAGGGAGAATCCAGCTGAGTCCTGTAATCCACTTGGCATTTCTACTAGCCATAGAGGCTTGGAAGAAAAATTTCACTCTCCCCAAATTCCCAAACTGAAAGCACGCTGAGCAGGGAAGGAGAGGTCCTGCCCCAGATGGCATGGTGCTCTGCTGTCCCGTTCTCATCTCCCCTACCTCACTGGTAAGGACTGTACTTCTTTGCAGCTTCCAAGCTAGCTAGTTGGAATTCATCATCCAGCATGCATGGGTCCTGGGGGCAGGGTGGGGCAGTGGCTGACAGGTGACCTGCCCAACACCCCTGTTCCTCCCACAGTGGGACATTTGTGTCCAGAGCCTATCTACAAATAGAGATTCGGGATGCTGTGTCAATCTCACATTCTCTGTGACCATGCCTTTCCTCAAGCATCGCCCCAACCCTAATTATTCCATTCATTCCCTGCACCGGAGATTGTATCATACTGTACATGTGTGTACTGGGCTTTCTTTTATGCGTGACACACTTGTCAGCCCCATTACATTTTGAGTTCTGTCATAGCAGGGATCTTTATTACCTTGTCGTTATCATCCCCAGCCCCACTCCTTCCTTAATTACTGCCCATTCTCTTGCAAAATACGAATGTCACACCTTATACACACACACATGCACACACACACACGTCTCTTGCCACTATTGAATTTTAGTAAATGGGAAATCAATCCTTGTTCATCTTCTCATAAAGAAGAAGGGGAAGAGGAAGAGGAGGAGGAAGAGGAAGAAGAAGAGGAAGACGAGGAGGAGGGAGGGGGAAAAGGAGGGAAGGGGAGAGGGAGTGGGGAGGGAGAATCAATTTGGGCCATGTGATTAAATCTAAGAAACCAGAGAGGTTGATTTTAGGATGTCTAGACCTCACCTCCAGCACATTCCCCAGGCCCTCTCTTCTTCCTCAACTCCCCTTGTTACAACTGCTTCAGGAAACCATGTCATAAATGTTTGGAGACGACATTTGACCCACAAACTTCCAGCTACCTTGTTTTAGCAGAATGATAGTAGCCTGTGGGCTATAGTGATCCTCTGGTCTAATGTGGGATGTTATTTAAGGTGCACATCATGATGTTTTGACAGACATATTCGTAAATGACTACTACAGTCGAATAATTAATATATTCTTCATCTCACAGAGTTACCTTTTTTGTGTGTGGTCAGAGCACCTAAAATCTATTCTTGTTAGCAAATTTCCAGTATGTAATATTATTAACTAGAGTCCTAGTGCTGTATTTTAGTTAAAGAAACTCAAGTCCATAAAACCCAATTCGCTTGTTCTATGACATGCCTAGTAGCAGAGTGATGAAAACTCCTCACATTTACTATTTTTTCCCAATACACCTCTTAGCCATTAGAGAAAATACCTTTAAGTGAAGAGGGTTTCTCACTGTGTTATTTTAGATCCAGTGATTAAGTGGGAATAAAGTTTCTTATTGTTGTAGTTTGTTTTCTTTTTTCTTTTCTTTTTGTTTTGAGACTGAGTCTCGCTGTATCACCCAGGCAGTGGCGCGATCTCTGCTAACTGCAACCTCTGCCTCCCAAGTTCAAGTGATTCTCCTGCCTCAGCCTCCCAAGTAGCTAGGAGTACAGGCATGCACCACCACACCCAGCTAATTTTTGTATTTTTAGTAGAGATGGGATTTCACCATATTGGCCAGGCTGGTCTTGAACTCCTGACTTTGTGATCTGCCTGCCTCGGCCTCCCAAAGTGCTACGATTACAGGCATGGGCCACCACACCCAGCCTAGTTTGTTTTCTTTTGTGAGAGAAACCTTAAAACCCTACCGTGTGGACCCCCGCAGTTTGTCCCCTGTAAGCCTGGCCTGTGCTGATGCATGTGAATGGACAAGCTGCTCTTGAATCAGTCCCAGGCTAATAAGTAAAAAGATCCTTCCAGTGGATGGACACATATCAAAGGTTGTATGTAGAGGATGAAGGGAAGTTCTGCCTTATTTGATAAACTGTAATTCGGCACTGTCATTGGTTTTCTTGGTCTTTTTTTCTCTCATGTTTCAAATTAATATCTTCCCAAAAGAGATCCCCTGTGGCTCATAGGCAACCAGGTTTGCACTGAATAACCAGCTGAGTAGCTGCAGAAAGCCATCCCAAGCCAATAAATTCCAGCTCTGACCTCACTCAATTCCACACAATGAATGTGGCCCCAGAGAGGGAGAGCAGTGTGTTTATGTGTGTGTGTGTGTGTGTGTGTGTGTGTGTGTGTGTGTGTGTGTGTGTCTGTTATCCTTCTCTCACCTGCTCGGCCCCCACTGAGGGGCATGCACTGAGCTCAGTGCTTTACACAGGGGTTCCCACACTTGCTGTCCTCATTCCCATTTTGCAGACGAGGAAACTGAGCACAGAGAAAAATCAATTAATCTGCTCGTCACTTAGAGTCTCACCCTAGCTAGTGACGGGACTGGAATTTAAACACAGACAGTCTGACTCCAGAGCCCGTGTGCTTAATCCAACCCTGTGCATCCTCCACCTGATTTTATTAAGACACTTTTTTAAGGTAGAGAGTATTGTGGGGAGGGCAGGGTTAAGGATAGCAGTCATAACGTGTTGGCAGAGTTCTTCCACACACTGCTGTGGTGTGCTCCGCGGACGTGCCGTGGGGAAGCCAACTTTCTCAGGAGGTCCCAGTGTGGTCCGTGTCCCACACGTGGTCTGTGAGGTTGATGTGGCTGTGAGGCCAGGTGCGTGTTGCTGCAAGAAGCTGCTTGTCTGCTCTGCAGGCCAGGAGACCTGTCCTCTTCTTTTCACATCACAACACACATCCCACCCCTTTCCAGAGAGAGACCAGAAGAGGCTTGAGTGCCTGCTGGCCTTCTAAGTAAGATTTAAATGGAAAGATCAGTATTAGAACCCATGTCTTTTTCTGATTTTGGACATATATTTTTTCCTCTAGACATGAGTCCAAGTATTTGGGGCCCAAGAAGACAGAATCTTTGGGAGTACTTGATTTTGCAGACCTAGTTATGGAAAGATCCTATAATTTCCCCAAAGATTGAATGATGAACTCATATTGGTGTCCAGGCCAGGAAACACAGACTTCATCTTTTCTAGAGTTTTATGCCTTCATCCTCTCCATTTTTTTTTTTTTTTTTTTTGAGACAGTTTCACTTTTGTTGCCCAGGCTGAAGTGCAGTGGCGTGATCTCGGCTCACTGTAACCTCCGCCTACTGTGAGTGATTCAAACGATTCTACTACTTCAAACGATTCTCCTGCCTCAGCCTCCAGAGTAGCTGGGATTACAGGTGCTCGCCACCATGCCTGGCTAATTTTGTATTTTTAGTAGAGACGGGGTTTCATCATGTTGCCCAGGCTGGTCTCAAACTCCTGACCTCAAATGATCCACCTGCCTCAGCCTCCCAAAGTTCTGGGATTACAGGCGTGAACCACCACGTCCAGCCCATCCTCTCCAATCTTTAATGCTGGTGTTGTGATTTGCATTTGTCTAGGTAGTTACCACACCTATGTGTGATCAAGATTAACCGCTGTGGTAAATGTAAATATTTTTTGACGGTTTTCAGATCTTTTTCATAGTTTTCATCTTTCTCCCATGAATAAAATGGCAGGTTTGTAAGTGATTATAAAAAGTAGAAAAACTATTTTGTTTTTCAGTATTGTTGAGGGATTTGAAGAAGGCCCATTTTCTGGGGTGACACCAAAGTTTCGTTGTCTCACAGTCACAGAGATCAAGGACATGGACACACACAGGGTGAGGTTTAGAGCAGAAATGTAATAGGTGAAAGAGAGAATAGCTCTTTGCTACAGAGAGGGGTGGGTCCCAGAAAAATGGGTTGCCAATTCACAGTTTGGATACAGAGGCTTTTATAAGAAATTGACAGGGGGCTGGGTGTCTTATTTGCATAAGGTATGCATTTCTGGTAGTTCCACCCTGTCCTTCTAGTGCACACATAGGTTCTTAGCTTGAGTTACTCCATGCTACTTTGTTCCCCTGACTGCACATATGTCAGGGGATGAAATTTTCCATTCTGGGCCTGTCTGGGCAAGTCTCCTGTGTAGTCTTTCTTAGCTGTGCAGCTCTGGGGATATCTTAATCAAGCCCTCTGGTCATGTTGCCTTATCTGTGCCTGCAACTTGATTTTTCAGGCTCTTCTTTTGTTTGAAAGAATTTAACCAAGGACCCACCTTAACTGCCTGCCTGACTGGTTTCTTCCTTTCTCCTCTCTCAGATTCAAATTGGGTTCTTAAACTATTAGTCAGTTAGAGACAATTTAGATAGAAGGTCCTAAAACATTCAAATATCATTTATAGTACGTCTACATTTATTTACTCAGAAGCTTTAAGTATTGCCATTTTGTTCTTTATATTTCAAAGAAGAGGAAAATTTGATTGTCCCCCCCTTAATCAGATTTAGGCTTGGAGATTAAGTCAAACACTTCGTCAAAATGACCATTGCACACATCAAGATTTGATATACAACTTCTTTGACAGGTGTCTGCCAGGAATGTCCTAGGTTAGGAAGGGAGTACTCAATATTTCCAACTCAAATTGGGTCTTTACTATGGTAGGTATGTCACTGTATTAATTTCACTTTTTAAAATTACTGTTTCTCTGTCTTTTAATAATTACCAGTAAGACAGTTTTATTTAATTACTCCATGGGAAAGAATGTGGGCATGGGTTTTCAATTTTTAAGAATTTGTGCTTTATTTTTCACTCAGGTAAAATAAAGCCACTTAGAGTTATGTTTAAAGTATATCCTGCCCAAATACTAACCTACTTGTTTCAGTTATAGACATGAAAAAATAGTTTTCCACAAGTATTCTTCATTGTCTTTGTCGGTGAAAAAGAGTTAAACTCTGTAAAATATTTGAAGAGATTTATTCTCCAGCAAATATGAGGACCATGGCCCATGACAGAGCCCCAGAGGATCCTGAGAACATGTGCCCAAGGTGGTCAGGCTACATCTTGGTTTTATACATTTTAGGGAGACGTAAGACATCAATCAATACAGGTAAGATGTGCATGGGTTTGGTCTAACTTGGAATGAGGTGGTGGAGGCCCCAAGGAGGTGGAGGGGCAGGGAGCTTCCAGGTCATAGGTGGATTCAAAGATTTTCTGATTGGCAATTGGTTGAAAGTGTTTATCTAAAGACCTGGAATCAATAGAAGGGAGTGTCTGGGTGGAAAAAAAAAAGGCAGAGGAGTGGGGTTGCGGAGACCAAGTTTCTTATTATGCAGATGAAGCCTCCAGGTGGCAGGCTTCAGAGGCAATAGATTGTGAATGTTTCTTATTAGACTTTAAAAGGTACCATACACTTAGTTAATTCTCTCCTGGATCAGGAAAAAGACATGGAAAATGAAGAAGATTCTCTATGGAATGTAGATTTTCCCCACAGGAGATAGCTTTGCAGGGCCATTTCAAAGTAGGTCAAAGAAATATATTTTGGAGTAAAATGCTTCAATTTTATTCAGGATCTGCTCTCTGTCATATTGGTATCTTATTGCTAGAAAGAGTCTGTTTTGTCAGTCTTAAGGGCTCTGTTTTAATGTTAATGCTGGTCAGCTGTGCCTGAATTCCAAGTGGAGGGAGGTATAATGAGGCATATCCTACCATCTATTCCCATCATGGCCTAAACTAGTACTTCGGGTTTACTTTAAAATGCCATTGGCTGAGGAGAGGGCCAAAGGCATTTAAAGGCAGCTGGTTGGGAAGCTTCGAATTTTATTTTTGGTTTACACCTTTTTGTTTTGTCCTTAAAAATTCAGAGGCTACTACTATGAGTGCTATTCATGGAATTCAGACAGAAGTAAATCTCGTTACAGCAAAACTCTGCAAGGGATGATGCATTCCTGGGTTTTCTCCATTCTGAGCACCAGCCTCGACCAAATTGTTGGGTGGTGTTCATCCAGTTTTTGTAACAGAATAGCTATACATTAAAGAATATAGGAATTATTTTAAAATATTAGAATTATTTATTAAAGAATATTGGAATACCAAAATAAAATTTACTGAAAAGGATTGATTGCACACTGTAAGATAAAGCTATTATTATCTTTAAAGCAAAATTAGGTATGCTTCTGTTCTCAAGATATTGGAATATCAGGACACTCCTAAGTCTGGGTCTGTTTAGTAAATGCTATCAGTCTGTTCCTTTAACCATAAACGTCTAGAAGCTAGGAATACCTAACTTTCTGAGAATGCAGCTAAGCAAGTCCCAGCCTCATTTTCCTAGCCCTCACTTAAAATGGAGTTGCTCTGGCTCGAACACCTCTGACAAAATCAGTCTCCCTGAAAATTCAGAGACTGAGGTTTTCAAAGCATAATTTGGTGGGTAGGGGTCAGAGGATGAGGAATGTTGATTATTGGGTCGGAGATGAAATTATAGGGAGTCGAAGCTGTCCTCTTGCACTAAGTCAGTTCCTAGGTTGGAGCTGCAAGACCAGATGAGCCAGTTTATCAATCTGGGTGGCATCAGCTGATCCATGGAGTGCAGGGTCTGAAAAATATCTCGAGTACCAATCTTAGGTTTTGCAATAGTGATGTAACCTCTAGGAGCAATTAGGAAAGTTTAGAATCTTGCAGTCTCTAGCTGCATAACTCCTAAATCATAATTTCTAATGTTGTGACTAATTTGTTAGTTAGACTACCTTTAAAGGTAGTCTGGCTCCCAGGCAAGAAGGGGGATTGTTTTGGGAAAGGGCTGCTGTAATCTTTGTTTCGAAATTAAACGATAAACTAAGTTCCTCCCAAGGTAGTTCAGCCTATGCCCAGGAATGAACAAGGACATTTTGGAGGTTAGAAGTAAGATGGACTCAGTTAGGTCAGATCTCTTTCACTATCATAATTTTCTCAGTTATAATTTTTGCAAAGGCAGTTTCAATAGAGTCAATAACAGTTTACTATTAATACTTCTTTTTTCTCTTTCTTTTTTTTTTTTTTTTTTTGAGACGAGTCTCCTTCTGTTGCCCAGGCTGGAGTGCAGTGGTGCAATCTCCGCCCACTGCAAGCTCCGCCTCCTGGGCTCAAGCAATTCTCCTGTTTGAGTCTCCAGAGTAGTTGGGATTACAGGCGTGCGCCACCACACCTGGCTAATTTTTGTATTTTCAGTAGAGACAGGGTTTCATCATGTTGGCCAGGCTGGTCTCGAATTCCTGCCCTCTAGTGATTTGCCTGTCTCAGCCTCCTAAAGTGCCGGGATTACAGGTATGAGCCACCGCACCCAGCTGTTTAGTACTTATTATTTACTTTGTCAGTTCAGACAAAGTGAAATAAAAATTTAAGTAACTAAAACACAATTCAGTAAATTTAAAAAGCCCTGGTACCTGTATGCATATTGTGAATAAAAATGCTAGATCGTAAACATGCTGAGGGCAATATCATTTCTAAGCTCATCCAAGTCAATCATGCTGCCTTATTTAACTTTATAATTTTCACAGTGCTTAACTTAGTGTCTAGTACTATTTTATTTTCTGTTTTTTACATAATTCTTAGCTCAATACCCTACTATAGTGAGTATTGTACATATGGTGACAAAGAAGGAATAAATGAATGAGAAGATTAATTTGTCCTGAATGTCCAGCTGTCATTGATCACATTTATACAGGCACATGGACATCACCAAAATATATTGAGTAGTGATGGTTTTTCATTTTAAAACACCACAGTTTCATTTAGGCAAGCCCCTCAATCTCATTGAAATTGAAGTTTATCCCTGTAATGACTGTGGTAATCTAGAGTTTAATTCCCTGGCCCAGGGGTGGAGTGGGCAGTGTTGCACTGACCCCAAAGTCCCCTGTTTACCTCTGGGTACCTAAGAGGAGGGGTAAAAGGGGGAGGAACTACCCTCCATTTCACTGTGTGAAGGAGCTTCTTGCTTGTCTCTGGGACCAGTAATAAAACAAAACAAAGCATCAATTTTTTATGTCTTTCTTGATGTATGAGAGAATTTTGATTTATGAAATACACATATAAAAGAAGAAAATATGCCGGAAATTATTCTTTCTCCAGGGTATGTGTCTTTAGCAACATAGAATAGTAAATTGTGATTCTACTGTCAGTTCATATTTCCTACATTGTGAATTTTTAACATCTTTATCATTTGCCTCTTAAACTTACTTGGGTTTAGAGTATGGTAAAAAAAAAAAAAAAAAAAAGTCCTAAAGCCCAGACCGAGTTTGTTATTTTTTCCCTTACTCTTCATTTAGCTGCTGAGTATTATCACATGTGATAGATCATAACTCCTCATTCATCTCCTGTGACATTAGGGGGAACCCTGTAGGGCTTACCACTGAGGTCATAACTTGCCCAAACATGTATAGGTCATATGACTAAACTGGTCCAGCAAAGCTCCTTGGGTGCATATAGCATAATAAAGCTTTTTCTGGAATAAGTAGTTAAGAATTATTTCAATCTTAAAATATTTTTCCCAAAGAATAGAAAAAAGGCAACACACCTTACACACAATTCATTATATGATAAGAAACTACACAACATCTTTGTGAGAAAGAAAACTTTCAGACCGATTGCACTCATGGATACAGAAGTTAAATTGCCAGATAAAATACTAGCAAACTGAATCCAACTAGGATCAAATTGGATTCATCTTTAGAATGCAAGAATAATTTAACATTAGAAAACCTATAAATGTATTTCACCATAACAATAGACAAAAATGTTAAAAACATCTGATTTTTAGATTTTTAGGTTAAAAGCCTTTGTTTAATAATCATCTTATTTGACGCAGGAAAAAAATAATAAAATTCAACAACTAATTATAATTAAAGTTTCTTAGAAACTAGGACAAGAACATACTTCTTTAAACTGAGAAAGGGCCTCTACCTATAACAAACATTATTCTTAGTAGTGAGACATTAGAAATATTTCCTTTAAAATCAAGAGCAAGACAAAAAATGCCCACTAGTGCTGATTTTGTTTTGAGGTATTGAATGATGCAAGAAGACAAAATAAATAATGATGGCAATTGAAAAGAAACTCTTTTCTTGTAGATGGCATGATTGTCTGCATAGAAAACTGCCCTCTCCCCACAAAAACATAGCACTTACCATTTTAGTAGAATCTAAACACATAAGTTACTAAAGAAAAATACATATGATGAAAATAAACCAGACAATTGTGGAAAAATCTTATAAGTCATTGAACATTTTTATAGAGGAATTAATTAAGTGAATATATACTATACTCATGGATAGGAAAATTAAAAATCATGCATTATCAATTATCTACAAATTGATCAAGGAAAATGTAATCCAGATCCATAGAGTACTTTCACAGGAATTTGACAAATTGATTCTAAAATGTATATGGAAGGGGAATGGGGGCAAAAAAGCAAGTATTGCCAAAACTCTCCTGGAGAAGCAAATGAGGTGGCACATGCCCTGCTTGCTATCAAGCCCTAGTGACCAAGGAATTAAAATTGAGCAATATAGAGTAATATTTTTATGAACTTAGGGTAGAGAAGGATTTTTAAAATATGATAAAAATTGTTAGCCACAGACTGGGCACGGTGGCTCACGCCTGTAATCCCAGCACTTTGAGAGGCCAAGGCAGGCTGATCACCTGAGGTCAGGAGTTCGAGACCAGCCTGTCCAACATGGAGAAACCCCATCTCTACTAAAAATACAAAATTAGCTGGGTGTGGTGGCACATGCCTGTAATCCCAGCTACTTGGGAGGCTGAGGCAGGAGAATTGCTTGAACCCGGGAGGCGGAGGTTGCAGTGAGCTGAGATTGTACCATTGCACTCCAGCCTGGGTGACAAGAGTGAAATTGCATCTCAAAAAAAAAAACAATTATTAGCCACAAAAGGTTGATGAGTTCAACAGCATTAAAATTAAGAAGTTCTATTTATAAAAAAAAACTATAAAGATAATGGAAAAGCAAGTCATGAGCTGGAGTAAGATATTTGCCATATATATAAATAAGAAAGCATTAGAATTGCAAATAAATAAATATTTTTGACAAAAAATACTTAAAAGAAATATGCACAAAAGACATGGATAGTCCTTGCCGGGTGCAGTGGCTTACGCCTATAATCTCAGCACTTTGGGAGGTTGAGGCGGGTGGATCATGAGGTCAGAAGATCGAGACCATCCTGGCCAACATGGTAAAACACTGTCTCTACTGAAAATACAAAAACTTAGCCGGGCGTGGTGGCAGGCGCCTGTAGTCCCAGCTACTCGGGAGGCTGAGCCAGGAGAATGGCGTGAACCTGGGAGGCAGAGCTTGCAGTGAGCCAAGATCGCGCCACTGCACTCCAGCCTGGGCAACAGAGCGAGACTCTGTCTCAAAAAAAAAAAAGACATGGATAGTCCTTTCACCGAAAAAATAAATGAATGGCTGGTAAACATATGAAAATATGCTAAACTACATTAGTAATCTGAGAAATTCAAATTTAAACTACAAAGTGACACCACTTTATATCCTCCAGATTGGCAAAGACTAAGAAGTCTGATAATACCGAGCACTGGAGGAGATTGGAAGCCATAAGATCTCCTACATACTGCCAGTAAGAGTGTGAATTGGTACACCATGTTAGAAAATAATCTGGCTTTATCTCATGAAGTTGAACATGTGACCTAGCCATTGCATTCCTGAGGGAATATATAGCCCAGAGATACTCTTGCACTTTTGTGGTATATTCAAAGCATGGACTATTACTCAAAAGAAAAAATGAGTCATTGACAACTAAAAAGAGTTGTGGATACAAGCTGGTTGCTGAAGTTCAGGTAAGTATAATACCCTTTTTTACAGAGATCAAAATACATAGGAAGACAGATTAGATAGATAGATAGATAGATAGATAGATATAGATACACAGGTAAATACATTCTCAGAAGACTGCTTTGCAATGGCAATAAAATCATAAATATGAATCAGGATGGTAGTTACTTCTGATGCGGGAAAAAGTAAGAAGAGCAAAGGTAAACATATAAGAAGACTTTGTTCTATCCAGTACTTCAATGGCAAAAACAAACAACAATGATAATAGAAGGTCTTTTATAATTCTTCCCTGTGCCTCTCTCCTTTCCTTTTTGACTGGATGTTTCAAAGCTGTTTGTCTCAAAAAAATAATAGGAGATGGAGAAAGGGAACTGTGGGCCAGCATTCAACAAACGTTATCTCATTTGCTCTTCACAAGAACCAGTAAGCTACATATTACTTTACTTACTGCAAAGATACAAAAACTAAAGCCAAAAAGGAATAATTATCTGCACAATGTCTTACAGCTATAAAAGCTGAGGTTTGAATTCACATCTGTATTATAAAAGTCCACTTTTGTAACAAGTGATATAATTATGTCATGTGATATGTGGATATTATCCTTTAAAACCAAAGGACATTTTTTCCCTAGGAAAAGGAAGCATTTCAGTTTGCACTTAGCAAGAAACTCAATTCTCTATGAAACAGTATGAGGCAAAATGCTATAAAATTTAAGTGAGGGTTATCCACATATCAGAAGAGACTGAGACACTGTCTAATATACATTTGTCCTGCACAGGTTTTGAGTGATAAAAATAAACAAAAATTACCACCAGAATTAAATTTAAAGGTTAAAAACTGGTCTCCAAATCATTGCAAACAATCCCTTTTAAGTTATAAGAAATAGAAAGATTTTTACATCTTTTGTGAAAATAGATTTTAAAATAGTTCCGATGTGTATGGGCCCATAGGCCTTGTTTTTCCTTATGATATAAACTTTCATACAGAACATTTCAGTGTTCAGTCACAAGGCACCTTTATAGCAAGTTATCATATTCTTTGAAGTAAGTATAAATTTGAACAAACAGTAGATAATGATTCTACAGTTTTGGAGATGTTGTTACATTTCTGCAAAAAAGAGCATTCCTCTCATCTGCTCAGAATCATTACTTGGCTTATGAAGAGCTGTTAGTGTTCTGTAGGAATTGTTCTCACATCTGAGACGCACACAAGAGCAGGCATTTGAAACACCTCCAAGGTTCAGAAAGATATTTGTCTCAAAGGCCCACCCAGCAAAATTTTAGATCCTCAAATCGAATTCTAGAAGCAGTCTTTTTTTTTTTTTTTTTTTTTTTTTTTTTTTTTTTTTTGTAAGATAGAGGGGTCTTTGTTCTTTATTCTGGCATAAACGTCTGAAAAAAAGGACAGTCATGAATCCCTTGTTAGAGTTGGATTTCTGTGAGCCATTCCCCAAGCAATCAGGTGCTCAGTTCTCATCATCTCTCAGTAATTACAGGAAATGGCAGTAATGTCTAAGGTACCTGTCAAAATCATTGTTGTTTGCTGGGCCCTTAAGTAGTAAATGATAGCTGATTCATTCATGGCCCTGCGATGGATCTTTGTTCCTTTCCCATTCAGAATCTGCTCTTCCTACTTCACTTTGGATGTTTGCAGTTCATGCTGAGAGTAGCAATTCATTCTTGGCAAAGGCTCCCCTATGGCTTGGATTACAGAGCTCCTGTGTAACTGAGCTCTGCACAGGAGCATGGCAGGTTGGGGTGGGGCGGGGAAAGTGAGTCTTACTGGTTTTCAGTCTGTGCAAGTTCTCTTAAAATTGATCTGCTTACCAAGGGGCTCCAAAAACTAAAATACCTCAGTTATTTTGTCTGGACTCTGAGAAGGATGTCTCTGCATAATGAATGATATGCTCTCTTCAGTCAATTTCTGATGAATCAGAAATGGACCTCAAGTCTTGCAAACCAACAACCTCTCCCCACTCCTTAGAGCCAACCAATGTTGACTCCCAGTGAAATAAATTTTTTTAAAAAATCCAAATCTGAGGCTCATATAAATGTAAGCTCTTCTACAGATGTTTGCTTTTTTATAATCTTTACTCTTCCCTTTGCTTTGGTGACAAGGGCTCAGAAATAAGGTTAAACTTTTTACATATCTTCTGTTTTATGGGAGCTTTAAGGAAAGAGAAAAATTGGAAGTTTCTCCTATGCATTTTTTTCACATATATATACTCCAAAAATTTTCTAGGATTCCATGTTTAGGCAATGGATTTTTTATGGGCACTAATCCGGCATTTTATAAGAATAAGATTTCATGATCTATTGCACTATGATAACCATAGTTAAAATAATATATTGTATGTTTCAAAATTGCTAACGAATAGATTTTTAATATTCTCACTGAAAAAAAAATGAGAAATTGGTGAGGTGATAGATATGTCAATTAGGTTTACTGAATCTTTCTATAATGTATGCATAGATAAAAATACCACTTTGCATCCCATAAATATACATAATTATTGTTTATCAATTAAAAATAAATAATTTTTTTAATGTATGATAGCATTGAAAACTACAGATTTCATTTTTTTGGCCTGTGTAATCAAATGAATAGAATAAACAAATGATTAAGTGTAACAAATGTAAATGCTCTGAAAATGTGCAATTATATTCCACAAGGGAAAGGAAGCAAGTAAGTCTTTTTTGGACATTAAACATCTTTTATAAATGCTCCAACGCCAATGAAAGTGAACATAAATATTTAATTTTCTTGAAATATAAAACAAATTTTAAAATGTTTAAAAGGATATAGCATTGTCTGTTTGTTCTAGCACCAACTAGGCTTCATGACTAAAGCCCACAGTTCCTGAGCCTGTAGTCATCAAGCCTGGCTCTAGAGGAAGTGGGGCAGGTCCCAGTGTGATTAAAATGGACTCCATAGACTCTCAAAGCTCCCACACTGGGGCCTTCCCACTGAACTGCACACATTTTTGCTGTCAAACCCAGCCAGTTTGGTTTGAACTCTGACCACCTTCTAGGTCTTACCGTCTCCTTTTTCCCCAGAAGCTGAGACCTCCATTCTCTTCCCCCAGTATCTGGTTCTAGCATTACCACTTACTGAGTAGGTGATCTTGAAATAGTTAATCTCCATGTTAATCTTTAATCATAATCTTTTAAATGAGGACATTAATATATAGGATTGTTATAAGGATTAAATCTAAAGTACTTAATACAGTGACTTGCATATAGTAGGCTCCCCCACGTTCGTGACAGATACTATACTAATGGTTCAATGTGGCCAGACCTTTCCTTACCTGCAATCCATGTCCAATGATTATCTCTTTCAAGAGATACTTATTGTTCCTCCCATCTCCTCATTGGCTTATATGTTTTGAGAATCATTGCCAGCCAAGATTTGATTTGAGTGGCCTTGGAACACTAGAATTTGCAAGGCTGGCCGGCCAATGTGGAGCCCAGCCCTGCTGGTTGCAGTAGTCCTTCTGGAAGAGTCTTCTAGGTTTTTTCTTACTTTTATTGCCTGTCAACCCATGGATAAAACAATACAAAAATTATATAAGATAAGCCGACAATGTGTTTTATGAACCTGGGACACAGATGAATTATGTCAACCTAATCTCTAAAGAGGTGTAGTAAAATAGAAAGGGATAAAGCAACAATAATGACAGTCTTTGTCACTAAGAAAGTCAATGAGACTGTCTCATTTTATGCTGTAAGGTCCCCACAGGCTTCATTTTCTCTCCTGGGCAGCCCCTCCCTTGAGAGCAGGGTGTGGCGGTTTCCTGGCCCACACGCTGAAGGCTCTGGTTTGCACCCTGATGTTTCTGATGGTCAAAGCCAAGGTGATCATCACCTTAGGGCTCAGATGTCCTTGGGGGAACTTTGTGGTGCTCAGACTACACGTTGTTGACCCTCTTTGCATTGGCACTATCATTCTTTGGCTGAGCTCAGGAAGTTCCCTCTCCCACCCCCATCACTCTCTTCAGCAACCTCCCCAGTGCAGTGATGGGGAGGGAGACACAAGCTCTTCCAGGGTGTTCTAATGCCACAGTGCCTCACTGGACTCACTCGCTGTCTTACAGCCCCTTCTCCAGAGGGTCTCACAGGACAAGTTTTCCTCTGTCAGCTGGGGTTTGGGTGACACCAATGGTTGGACACTGGCCCACTCCAGCCACCAACCCCAGCCATCAGTTCATGAGGAAAGAGGACGGTGAATCCACCTTTCTCACCAGATGTAGGACTAGACACAGAGTAGATTCTCTACTCTATACTTGTTGAATTGGAATGAGTGACTTCTTCCTTACAACTAATCTGTCCCAGGAGACTGAGTCCATGGGCCCTGCATATTTCCTGTCCCAGAAAGTGCCCCCTGCCCACTTAGTAACCCTGAGATGTGGGTGCATCCTCTTCTCCACCTTCCCGTCCTTGCTTAAGACTTTTGTCCTGGTACTGTTAGTTGTAGCATGTGTAGTCCCTGTCTTCTCAGATGTTTTCTTAGATCATGTTTTTCAAACTCATTTAAACCATGACCCATGGAAACAAAAGTTTAATGAAATACTCACCTTTCCTGTGGGCGATGTTCTCTGATATTTCCACATTCTGCTCTGCTCTACTTCTCTAGTCTATTTTATTCTGTCCTATTGCACTTTTAAAAGACTGGCCACAGCTCACTGAATTTATTTTTAAATTCCTGAATAGGTCACTGTTCACATTTTTAAAAAAATACTATATGAAGACCATAGTCCAATAAAGCCACTGACATTCAGCCATGACATGCCACAGTCTCCTTAGTGAGGAAGATTTTGTCCACCTCACAGTCTTCTCAGTTACTGAATCTAAAGTAGATAATTACTATAATTCTTTGTTAATTCCCTTCATAACATTAACAGCAGTCCACACATATTTTATTCATTTGTCTATGTCCTTATTTCTGCCTCTTCAAAATGAAAAATCCATAAAGGTAGAACTTTGTCTTATTCACAATTGTGTTCCCAGCACAAATTCTCTGGTACATCCATGTTAAATGGTGGAATGAGTGAATGAAGCCCTCACTACACATGTATGTACAAGGCAGTTTGGTTCTCTGAGGACATTTTGATTCTCTGTCAATTTTGTGTAAATGATTATAGCTAATATATTCAAAGGAGGGGATTTTTTTTTTAAAGAATATAAGGTCATTCACACCACAGAAAGGGCAGGAGCCAAGCAGCTTCCAGAGTCAAAGTGGTAGATGTAGAGAACTATGTCATTAGGGCAACATCATGAGGTTGAATTGGCTCCAGTCACTGTTCAGATTCCCAGAAAAGGGCATCTGACTGGCTGGTCTTTATCTCATGGCCCTCTCTTGTCCAGGAGAGGAAAGAGCACCTGACTGAGGTCAAGGCTGCAAGCATGAGGAGGCAAAGTTAGGTCCTCAAAGAAAAACCCTGATGCTATCAGCACAGGTAAGGCTGGACAGGCAGAACCGATGGATGTCAACTACGCATGTCTTTATGTCTGTCATTCTTGCAAGAGTTAAATTATAGCCAGGATCTGATGTTCGCATAACTGACATAAGATTTCTTAGTCTTCTAACCCTTCCCTTCTCCATATCTGTAGATGCCTCCCATGGAAGACCTCTCTTGCACTCTGGTTTTGTATTGGAATTATTCTGAATCTATTTATCCAAAAATTATTTGATATCCTGTTTTGTGTTCAGTAATATACGGGACACTGTGGAAACTTACAGGATAAAAATGTGACATCATACCCTACTCCAGTTTACAGTCCAAATGGAGTTCAGACATTTGACACTTTAAGAAAGTGATATAAAATAGGATTGTATCAAAATTTGTAAAGTAAATAATTGCATTTCTTTCATTCTGCATTTCTAGAAAGTAGCTAAAATTTTTCCAATGCATTTCTAGAAAGTAGTTGAAATTCCTCTAAATGTTTGGAGTAGTTAGAATGAAAAATATGATTGCTCACCTTCACTGTAAACATCCTTAAACAACTGCTTGAGTTGTTAGTTGATTGAATATAGGGATAAAAGAAATAAAAATGTTTAGAGTGAAGGCTAGATTTTTGTCATGGGTACTTAAGCAGACAGATATTGTTACCTTTCGCCGAAGGGCAACAGATTTTTGGGGCCGAAGAGAGATAGTTGGGTTTTGGACGTGGTAGGATTAAGCTGTGTGATTCTTCACCAAACTTCTCTTTATTCTTTCTGCTAGTGAGCAGAAAGAATAGACGTAGCAGAAAGAATAGACTTGCTCACAAGCAGAAAAGGAAAGGAATCAGAGGAGAGAAAGACAACTCTAAAATAAATTACTGCACTTGCAGAAGAATGTTATTTAAACCTATTTGTCTTACATTTAGTGAGATGGAAAGAACATCGCATAACTAAATGTGCATAAATATATACATCTGCTTTTTCTACATTTTCTTTTTCCCTCCTCTCTCCCTTTTCATTTTTGCCTCCTTCCTCTAAGAATTCTCTTCTGTTATTCTATCAGGTACTGATTATCCTATTTCTTTTTATTTCACACTGGTTCTCATTTGCCCTGAGATATTAAATTTCTACCTTTTAAAATTAGTTCCCATCAATCGAGTCCAATTTAGCAAACCTTAGAATTAAGAATATGGATAATTGTCAAAGAATATAGATAATTGCAGTTGTGTCTTGAAAGGAAGTTTACCTTTCATTGAAGCAATTCTAGAATTTGCAAACGGATATATGAAGATAGAAAATTAAATGATGTTTGGCTCTTGTGTAGTTTACAGAACAAACTCAATGATTTTGTCATATGACTTAGTTCACTGTCAACTTTGTCACTTACTTTTAATTATTCTTGACTCTCTACAATTGATTTAAGCTATAAAGTCCTTTAAAAATAGCACTTCCAAAAGTGTGCTCTATGGAACTTTAGTTTCATGAGAATTTGATGTTCAATATTGCGGGATAAAAAAGAATGGCCTAATGAAGTACTGGGTTAAACAAATTTGGCAAGTTTCATTTCTCAAGTGTGTTGAGGGTTACTGAGAGATGTATTATGTAGGACTTCCTAAACTCATTTAACTTTACATTCTTTTTTCCTACAAAGAATCCTAAATGTTTATTATCCCATGGTAAACATTTTGGAAAATGCTAGATTATATTATCTAAATGTTGCTTTATGGCATTTCTTGTTCTATAGAAACATTGGTTTCAAATAATGGCATTTACTATACGTGATTTCAGAAGCACTAAAGGTGTTAAAAGACCTTAAGAATAAGAATTAGGTGTTTTCTGTTACTAATTAATGAACGATACATATGTTGATTTGGGTATATGGCATTGTGAATTAAGTAAAATAATTTTAAAGCTTATTAGTACATTATAAATACTTAGAATAAAACATAATATAAAACTTACATTCCCTGTGCTTTCCTTAAGCTATTCAAGTAAATACCTATGTCTCACTTCGTATTTATGCAACATAATGTCACACAGTATGACTATGCATAATCCCGATTTTACAAACTTGAGTGATTCTTTTACTTCTTCATTTGGCTATTTTTAATTTTGGTAGGATATAATGTTTCAATTCACAATGTACATTTTTAAAAGTGACGACTAACTCTACAAGATAAACAGTTACTTACAGATAAATATAGGCATTGTATGGCACAATTGTAATATTTAGAAATTCCGCTTTAGGTGGGATAGATTATATAAAGAGTTAACATGGTGTTCTTTGCCTGTTAGCCATTTTGCATTGCCCACAGTCTAAATGGGCTGTATAATCGGATCATTGCTATCATTGACCCCATCATGGTGCTCAGCGACCAATGGTCCTATTAATGACATTCCATGCCTGGAAACATCTATGGAACCATTCTCCTATGGAGACAGATGGTGGGTTTAACAGTGACCCACAAGGCCAGCCTAGTCATCTGATTTCATTTTAGTCATAATTCAACCAGAGCCAGATGCAGAACTATGCATGAAACCATCACATTCTTAGTGAGTGCCCACATGAACGTATGCACATCAAGTTTGTTTGAATGCAATGAGTGGTTGTTTTGAATAAAATGACATTGCCCTGAATGGTGCTGACGATTGTTTCCTAGAGAATTTTAGAGACAGGCGCCAACCAGTAAGTGAAACTAGATACTCCACATAAAATGTATTACTATAATGTCTCAAGTGTTTTAGTTTGTTTGCTTTTGTTGAGTAGGGAAGTTTGTTTTGTTCTGTAAGAAGTGAAGAGTGTAGGAGGCATTTGGTGACCAGATTTGGCCAGGATCACAAAGGCCAAAGTTTTAGGACCCTTGCCTCTGTCTGGCCCAGAGAACACCGTCCCTGACCAAGGTGCCCACTTTGCATCCACAGCGACTGTAGTCCACATGAATGCCTGGGCCAAAATGATCAATGAGTCAGCATTTAAAAAGAAAAAATCCTTCAAAATGTAACCAAGAACCTCAAAGTCCATACTCTGATGAGCTAAGTCAATCATATCTTTAAATACAAAAATTAACAAAACAGAATTTATTTGAGGATTCATGAAAGGAGACAAGAAATGCCAGAAATATGGTTTAATGAACTTCAAAATGAAAGCAAGAGTATAAATCTTTTCTCAGGTCTATAAGAATTGTGTGCACTAATTCATGGAGGAAAGAAAATGCACTCTCAGTAGGTGATTGAACATATAAATTAGGCTGAAGGAGAAACTTTGCTATGTGTGAAGTTAAAAGCATGGTAAAAGAGGTCTTTCACACTGCCTGTGACCTATGACATGATTGCTGACTCAGAGAACGAAGCATTTTTACACTCAATGTCCAGGAGAATGGTGGTGGGGCTGGAGGTAGGGACAAAACGCATCCATCCTATTAAGTGAAAAAATCTATCTTCCCAACCCATTTTTTAGAAATCCCTCCGAGATTCCTCCTTCCTCCTTAGAACTGCTGAAGTCCAACAAGCCATCCAGAGTGACCTGTCCTACTTTCTAAACACCTCCAAACTCTACCTTTCCTCCTCATCCCCACTGTCACTAAACTAGTTCATGCCCTCATTGTTCTTGCCCAGACTGCTGAAATAACCTTCTAACAGATCTTACCCTCCCACCTTCCTTTAATACCCCTTGTTTGAAGAATCTTACTGCTGACAGCAGAGTATCTTCCTCAAACACGAGTCTTATCCCATTATCCTGTTACCCAGGAGCCTTTACCAGCTATCCATCACTGTTGAGATGAAAGTCAGGAGCCTGAGCAAAATATGCGAGGACCTTGATCAGCTTGCCCTTCCTATCTGGCTGCTTCCCAAAATGCACCCACAACCCGGCTCACTCTTACTTACCTGTGTACTCCCAGGCATGTTCTCATTCAAGAAATCCTCTGGAATATTGCAACACCACCCCAACCCTCTTGTGTGTGGTGGCAGCTCCCACCTTCTGCCAGTGCACCCTGAGCATAGAGTCCTCGTGGCGTTTAGCACAGGCCATCGTGGCTGTTGGTTTTCTCATCTGTGTTGTTCCCTACCCTATGAGCAACTCTGCCATTTGGCAGGCCTCAACTAATTATAGATGTTATTATCATAGCTAAAAGATGTGATGATCCCACTACACTGTGCACAAAGACTTACAAAGACTTGAAAATCTTTACTTAGTCAACAGATACAATTTCCAGATCATGGTTTCGTTCTATAAAGAACCACTGAGGGACCAAGGCAGGCCCAAGACTGAGGATGGTACCACCACTTGCTCACTACCCTCCCAATGATGTTGCTTGGTAAGAGTTGCCATTTCTTTCTCAGATGAGGAGGAGGAGGTGCTCTTCCAGCCTAAGGTTGAATCAGTGCACCAGCCAGGTATGTCTGAGTCCAAGCCCAGGCGCTCTCCAATTCCATTCAAAGATAATCACTGTCTCTTCCTTAAAATGTGGCAGTAAAATTAATTGCTTGAACTAATAAGACTTGAAAGGGTCCTGGCTGAGCTGCCTGACTCATGGTTACATAGGGACAGTTGGGTGGCACTTCTGCAGAGACAGCCTGAGACCAGGTGCAGACATAGAGGAAAGAGGTGCAAGTGCTGAGAGCACAGATCCGCCACAGCCACCCCTGTGCGAGTGGGATAATTCAATGCAGCCCAGGGACTGCTCCCTGCTGTGCATGGGTATGACCAAGAATGTGCAGCTCAGGCTGTTCTATGAATCCATGGCTTTTGTTGGTTCTCTGTATGCCACATAATGTCATTACCGTTTTTTGTTTTTTGTTTTTTTTTGAGATGGAGTCTTGCTATGTCATCCAGGATGCTGGGCAGTGGCGTGATCTTGGCTCACTGCAGCCTCCGCCTCCTGGGCTCCAGCAATTCTCCTGCCTCAGCCTCTGGAGTAGCTGGGATTACGGGCATGCACCACCATGCCCAGCTAATTTTTGTATTTTTAGTAGAGACGGGGTTTCATCATGTTGGCCAGGCTGGTCTCAAACTCCTGACCTCAGTCAGGTGATCCACCCACCTTGGCCTCACAAAGTGCTGGGATTACAGGCGTGAGCCAGTGCACCCGGCCATGTCATTACTGTTTTTAGCAGAGCTGCCATGTGGGAACTGAGATCATCACAATAGAGACAGAGGCATGCATAGCTTTGAATATGGCAGATTTCACGATGCAATCCTTAAGTACAATTTGCTAAACATATTAGATATCAAAAAGAACCACTTAATAAAAAATAACTACTGTTCATCTAAAGAGGATGAATCTACAAGAAATCATTTTTAAGGAAAGTCAAATTTTAACCTAGAATCCTTGAAGAATGTCTTTTATTTATTATGTATTATTTATTTGACTTATTACGAGTTCTCATTCTCAGAAGCCTTAGGCACGTATGTGAAATATAAATGGAATAATTAAATCTAATAGCTAAAATCACCACAAAGAAAAAAAATCAATGTAATGTTACTATTTGCAATTTAATTGAAGAAATCACTTAAAACATGTAGCAATTTAAGGAATTTAATAAGACCTTCACCCGCTTCTACAAAATGAGGAGGCAATCTGCTGCTGGCCTCCTCCTGTTCTTCTTTATGTAGTAGCGCGGTATCTATATTCTTCATAGCTCACCACAGTTGTAATTACTTTGTTTTCATTTTGCATGGTTCATTAAATATGTGTTGAAATGTATGTATATGTGTGTATGTACACACACACACACACATATTCTCTCTTCTATTTCTGTCTCTAAAATATGATTCTGGATTAGGGAATTTATTAAAAGAAAAGCCTCTGAAAAACTCTGATCATGGGTTCCCTTCCATTCAACTGATATTTTTCTAAAGAACTTGAAAAACAAACAAACAAAACAAAACAAAACAACAACAACAACAAAAATACTCCTTTGCAAAGGGAGCTGCTGTCCTTGACTGGAGCATGTTGTCATATGTCCGTGACCAGGTTCCCAAACCCAGCCTACCTGCTCTAGCAGGCTTCTAGTGGGGCTGCTTAAATCCATCCTGTTTGTAATGCAGGCAGCAGGCAGCCATGGAGCCTGCCCACTCTCTGAAAGGGGCCGGCTGACAGCACTACCCATCCACCCTGTGTTGATTTCCGCACAGCACCTCTGACCAGTGCTCCTGGACAGGACCAGAGGTTGTGGAGCAAAAGAGGATAGTGAAGGAAAGAGACAGCTGGGAGACACAGCGCTGACGCAGGTGAGGCACAGCCCTCAGCTGGCGCTCCCTTCCCGGAAACCTGATTGTCTCCTTCAGTCGTTTCAGGCTTCGTGGTATCTAGAGCTGCACTGGACTATTCCATGCCAGTCTCAGGGCCTGGAACACAGGAAGTGCTCCATGCGCAGTTGCATGGCTGGATGGATGGAGGATGAATAGTACATGGGTGGATATAGTTAAGAAAGGAAAGAATTGAACATTATTTCTTTCATGTAAAAACTTCTGATTCCTCCTGAGTTTCTCCACTTTCACTTGTCTCCTTCACTGTCTGCTTCCTTCCCTTCTGTCAGGGATGTATTACTGTCTCCAGTCCTTGGTCCCTTGTGTGTCTCTCTTCTTGCGTCTACTACATTTACGTGGGTTTTCCCATAGGATCACCTTGGCCCCCCTACAGAAGCTTAGTCCTGCATTGCCAACTCGGACATTCTCACTTATGCATCTACCATATCCTCAAAGCCAGTATAACTATTGTTAAGTTAATTAGCTTTTTTTTTTTTTTCTAATTCCTTCTCCAGATTTTCCTGGTGCCTGTGTAACTCATGCCCCTTTTGAGCACCTGGCTCAAGGCCTTGGCATCGTCTTTGCTCTGCTCCTCCGTTGCCTGGTGTCCTTTGTTGCGGGCCTTCCTGCCATTTCTCTCACTCTATGTGGGTTGTGTTGCAATCATTTTCTAAGAACACTTCCTGACTCCATTTTCTTCCCACTAAAGTTGATACTATCCACTAAAGAACAATTAATTTTCTCAAATTACTTCTCTGTTCATGTTACTCCCTGATTTAAAAATCTCCAGTGACTCGTTATGGCTTAAGGCAGTGGTTTCCCAGAATATTAGATATGATACAGCAGTAAATAAAACAATTAGAAAAAAAATCAAAACCAGGAAAAAACTAGGGAGGGGAATCACTTTTATTTCTCCTACTACAGACATGTTTTAAATTACCATCTATGGTAGCAATGATTATGTTTAGAAAGAGACCGTTTTTTTTTTTTTTTGAGACAGGGTTTCTCTCCCATCACCCAGCCTAGAGTGTAGTGGTGCAAGCTCAGCTCACTACAACCTCTGCCTCCTGGGCACAAGCAATTCTCCTGCCTCAGCCTCCCGAGTAGCTGGGACTACGGCATGTGCCACGATGCCTGGCTAATTTTCATAGTTTTAGTAGAGACAGGGTTTCACCATGTTGGCCAGGCTGGTCTCGAACTCCTGTCCTCAAGTGATCCGCCCACCTCGGCCTCCCAAAGTGCTGGGATTACAGGCATGAGCCACCGTGCCCAGCTGGATGAGACATTTTAATCTTAAAAAGTAGGAATGAAAATCTCATAATAGAGGAAAAACTGGAAATAATAGAATAATAATAATAACTGGAAATAATGCTTTTATGAAAAGCTCAAACCACTGTTCACCTTTATCTCCTTGTTCTGGTTCCTTGACTGGTGACAACATCTCTGTGCTACACAGAGGTCCCGCCAAGCCACTGGTGCTCGGAGTAGGAGAGAGCTTCAACAAGCACTCACGGTCCTTTCATCCATCCATCCTTCCACACTCATCTCTCCTCCTGCCTTCAGCTGCTCAGTCTGATTGTGTCTGAGCTCTGGGGATTTTGCTTAAGAGGCATGTGACACATTGCCTGGTCTCTTTGGGCCTTTCCTTCCTGCTCTTTAAAATGAAGAGTTCGAAATGGACGTTAATGAGGTTTCTTCCATTGCTAAAGTCTGTATTCAAATTGATTGATTCGTTTACCTAATTAAAGGTGGTATCTATATATGCACTTAAATCTAGCTTTCTGTCTCATAAACTCAAAATTAAAATATTGAGGCTTATAGGCAAGCATTTATCATCTGAATATGAGGAATGAACTGAAGTACACAGTTGAAACCTTTCCTTATTTACATGTAGTTAGCTTGACATCAGGGAACACCCGAGTAAAGTAGGACAAGATGATGAAAATACTCATTTCATACATATCGCTTTAGTGTATGTGTGTGGAACATATTATAATAGAATATCTGCCCTTCCATTTCACTTAGCTATGAAGGAACCATTGATTTAACGTATACTGTTGTTTTTGCTTTTATCTTATTTTATTTTGACACAGGGTCTCACTCAATTGCCCAGGCTGGGCAGTGATCATGGCTCACTGCTTGTTTTTATCCCCAGCCTGCCTCATCCTTCCCACACAACTAAGATGGGGTTCAAATTGAAGTAGCACAGACAAAAAAAGGGGAAAGGGATGATCAATCATATTTTTTTTTCAAAGGAATTACCAGGCTTGGGATGTTTAATCTTGGCAGATGGATGCAGTCTCATGAGCCTGTTTTGCAGATTTCCAGTGCTATCTGGGCAGAGCCAAATGAAAAATAAATGCAGGGGGACATGGACACAGGGTCTGGAGTAGGGAATCCCTCCTGCAGCGTGGAAGTCCTTACAAATCCTATGAACTCCACTCCAGTCTCTTAAATTTGAGAGATTCCCTACCACTCTGTGTACATGAAGAGCAGAGAGTTTAGAGAGCTTGAGATGCTTGGCTGTAATCTATTCATGTGCACATTTCCCACCTGAGGGCCAATTATCATCTCAGATTCATTTAGTTGTGACTGAGAGCTTCATAAACACTTCTTTGATATTGACATCACTATGAAACTGATAGATGGGCTCCTAAAAGAAAGACATGGGTGGTTCAAAATGGAATCTTATCTCCATCTTGTCATTCTGACCACAGATCACATCTTGCCCCTCAAGAGTCATTTTCCGTTGGGTTGTACATCCAAGTCCCCTGGCTCTTGTGGCCAAGGGGAGGGACCTCTGGATAGCTCTCTTCAAATAGGAAAGTGGAATTCTCAATTTTGGGGTGGGCAGGCAACTTGCCGGACATTAGTGATGCTTGACCAAGTGCCAGGAAGAGGCCATTAGCTGGGTGCACTGCTGAGAAAAGCCCATTAGCACCCAGCTGCCAGGCCACAGTTTGGAACTTGGAGCAAACTATATATTCACAGCTTAGAAATTGTGATTCTCTCAGTGTCCTGCAGATGGCTTGGAAAGTGTGCAAAGATGAATCATACTCTATAATCATTTTGAAACTTTTTCCCCAAGACATCAAAAAGACAGAAGAAAAGTTAAAATTGTGGTCAGTTTCCTGGACATTTTATACACTTGGGGCTGCTTTGGAAACATCAAATTTTTAAAATTTTTATGAACATACAAAAAATCATGTAGAACTTGAAAATTGCCTGAATTTTTCCCATAGTAGCATTTTGTTAAATGCAAAACCCATTTTTCAAAAATTACTCATGAGCTAAATAAAAAGTAACAATAATCATGTATCAAACTCTCAGGATGATTTTCCTCCCTATTCTTAAGAGAGCATCTGTTTTGCCCTCCAAGTCTTAGGTATTCCCACATTTCCAATGAGGAGATCAGGGACCAACCAGGGTGTGTTTATGGGCTCTCTGCAGTCTGGCCCACCTTCATCGTCTGATTCTTTCTGCTGTGCATTTTGGTCTCTTCCACTCTCTCTGTTCTGGCTCTGTGTGACCCTTGCTCTCTTAATAGCCCACTCTGTTCTTGCCTCCTTTGCAAGCTATGTTAATCTATGTCTTTGCTGCCCACTGTAAGCGGGCATGGACTAGAATGAAGGATGGTGTATCTGCGTGGGAGAAAGTAGGTATCTGGAGGGCTGGATGACTGGTTTGAGATCACTTTACACTCTGTGTTTTGATCCAGGCAACTGATTGTAAATTAAAGTCACTCAATTGAAAGGGGGAATTCATTATAAGGACACAGAGCTGCCTCACAGAAATCCAGGGAAAGCTACAATGCCTGGCTTCAGAAAGCGAGGAACTAGAGCAGTTTTGTTGATCTCTGCAGCAATAATTCAGAGTTTCACCCCAGTTTTCTACAATGAATAAAATTTATCTGTACTCCTCATGTCTTCTGGTTTTTGTCCTTTGTCCTTTTACTAACTTAGTCTCTTATGTCATTGTAAATTCCCACTGGGGCCATCTGATCTTTTTTTTTTTTTTTTTAACCAGGTCAAAGTTATGGTCAGGCCAGGGATAGCTACCTTTCAGGTCAGGGGACAGCACTTGGTCCCATCACCTGGAAGGGCATGACCTCATGCCTGCAAAGGCTTGCAAAGGAAGTGGGTGCATTGCAAAGGTGTGGGCATGCTGGGCACACAGAGCATGTCTTATCATATGGCCAAGGGCCATAAGGCCTGCCACACTGAGGTGGACCTGATTGTTCAGTCACACTGCATATTTGTCATGGGGGGTGGGGATGCCCCCAAAGTATGCAAATGCCTGAACTGTGATTTTAAGAAAAATGCAAAATCATGAAGTCTGACATTTTCAGGAACTTTTCCCACATTTGCTTTAGCCTCTTATTTCCTTAACCCCATTGAAACACCCTCCCTTAATATTGGATTAAGAAAATGCAGCAAGCACATACCTGTTGCTAACACACTGAATAAAGCATGAAAAAAAGCAGAAGCAGATTATATTTCAGAGATTGCGATTATTATATTTATGGACTTAGAGATGAAAGATAACAATCAGATAATAAAATTTGTCCTAAATAGGAACCCCAGAATACATGTGTCAGAGCCAGAAGGAGCTCATGGGTCAGTACCAAAGCCAATACCATTATCGATTCCCTGAAGTCCGAATTAATAGCACACAGGATTTAGGAAACTATGGTCAAAATAGATATTAGCAAAATGTGATTTCTGTGGACCAGGGAGACAGAAGCCTTTATTACCCACAGAGATGCAGCTTTCAATTTCACACTGCTGTAATTTTAACAGCCTGGAGCTGCTCAGACCTGAAAATACTGTCAGCCTTATACCCACCCTATAGATTTGGATATTCTCCTCCAAAAAGAAATTGTTCCTTTTGTACTTAAAGTAGTGCAAAATCAGATTTTTGCAAAAATACATTGTTTTCCATCCTTGTTCATTTATGGCTACCTTGAACATATTTTTCACTAAAAATAAACTTGAATTTTGAACTAAAATTGTTAATAGAAATAGAAAATGCATAGCTTTTTAGATCACCCCAAATTGAGTATCTTTGGGGGCTGAGTCTGAAGGCTGCTTCTGAATTTAAACATCTCCTGTCTGAAGTAGACATTACTAAATGTCTCATACTGAAATCACTCTACATTACACCTCTCACAAAACCTTATTACTTCCAAATTCAAACTCTTGTTAAAATTTGCATCACTCCAGTAGTTTTATATCAGTAGGAACACTGGCAATGTTGAGTGATTTTAAGGTAATTGAAGCATATTTATTTTAACAGGCATTGTAATATGGCAGGCAGTGAAGCAAACACAGGAATATTGTAGCAAATAGGGATACTGAATGGCTCATCATCAAGACTACAATAATCAAATGCATTAAAGACACACAGTGAAAACCAGGTGTGAGGCTCTAGGGAAGCCTCTCAGGACATAGCGCAGACACCTATGGCTGTGGAGGCTTCAGAGTGGGGTGACCGGGAACATGAGCTCTGAATCCAGGCTCCTTGGCCCTGTCTTTAATACCTGTGTGTTCATGGGCAAGGGCATCAGCTGCCACACTAGTTTCCTGTGGCCGCCATAACAAATTATACAAACTGGGTGGCTTGAAACAATAACAACTTATTCTTTCACAGCTCAGGAGGCCAGAAGTATAAAATGAAGGATTGGCAGGGTTGGTTGCTGGAGCCTCTGAGGGAGAATCTGTTCCATGCTTTGCTCCCACCTTCTGAGGCTGCTGGCAGTCCTTGGTGCTCCTTGGCATCACCCAGTCTCTGTCTGCATCCTCACATGGGCTTCTCCTCTGTACCTGTGTTCTCTCCTCTTCGAATAATGATACTGGCCATTGGATTTAGGGCCCACCCTGATCCAGCGTGATCTCAGCTTCATCCTCACGCTAATTACATCTGCAAAAACCCTATTTTCAAATAAGGTTACATTCTAAGGTTCCTGGTGGACATGAATTTTGAGAGGATCATGATTCAAACCACTACAGTTGCCTCAAATGTAAAATATGGATGCAAAAAATGTCTGCCTCGTAGGTTGTTGAAATGTATCACTTGATGAAAATAAAGTGCTTAGAACAGTATTTGGTATGTTGTAAGCAGTATATGTGTTTTAACTATTAATTGTGTTAGTAAGTTAAAGGATCACACTACATAAATATGTTTGTTTTTATTTGGCAAAGAATCATTTGCAGGTATGTTTACAAGAACATTACCTTTCCCCACCACACCAACTATCTCCCTACTGCCCTCTCCTTGACCTACAAACTGTCCACGTTTAACAAAAAAGAGAGTTTGGACCTGAAGGCAAAGCTTGGCATGAGATGACACTGCAGCAATAGAAAGGAAAATGTAAGCCAAACCAGTGCCCAGCCTGATCCTGGGTGATAGAGGACAGAGAATCTGTCAAAAAAGCCCATGACTGCTGGGTGCCAAGTTACAAATTGGCAAGCTTTGTTGGGCCTAGATAACCAACTCACTTTAATTAAATTGCCTCTGATTGAGCTTTGGGCCATGATTTTTCATACTGAGTTTGGCTCTGTGGTGAGCCAGCTCAGGCCTCTCTGCATTAAATTGTTCAGAGGTGTCTTTATCTGACCATATTTAGAACCCCAAAGCTTGCCTTGTTCCAGGCCTGCTTGGCTGGTGTAGTCATCACACCTGGTCTGCACTGATCCTAAAGTGTAGCATGTTCCCAGCCTACAGGCTCAGGGTGGCCCTTGCAGGACACAGTGAGTCAGGGCAGGTGGAGAAAAATAAACCCCAATGTGGAACTAATGAGGTTCAGGTGGAGCCAAAGAAGCCTAGATCCTGGCAAAACAAAGAGAGGTGAGTGATGCTTTGCTGCCTTTTCTCTTCTCCTTACCTTTGAATGGAAAATGGTATTAAAGGGAGGCCTCATGAGGCTGCATACAGTCCAACCCTGGCCTGGATCTCCAGTGGTTCCTGGCCTTGTACCTCCTGGTCTGCATGAAGGAGCATTTCATGCCTCAGAGATAATCGATTCAACCTGACTCCAGTGCAATCCAGGTGAGGCTGAGACCTTTCCAAATGCAGGTGTGAAGGGAATCACCTGTGCCTGCTTCCCAGCAGAAAAACAGTCAAGAGGCTGGCCCACAGAGCTGTCCTTAGTGGACTCCCTGCCATCAAATGCTGCATGACCGATAAACCTCCCCCTGAAGCCATGGGTGACCAGACTTGATTGTCTAAAATCAATTCGGCACCCTTGATAGACCTCTGTCATCACACCTGCCCTAGTCTGGCCCTCTATCCTCCCACGTCTCTCGCCCCAGCTCCTCCCCATTTCCTGAGCAACAGGCCCTTTTCTCCTGTTTCTCTTTGAATGTGTCTTCCCCACATCTCACCTGAAATATTGCTGTTTGTCTTTTGAGAAGCCAGGCCAGGTTTTCATGCCTTGGAGAGGGAGCCAAGGAAAAGGCTGGAGGGAAACCACGCCACTTTGACCCGCCTTGTCTGGACTCTCTCTCCGTCTTTCTGGTGTTTTCAGTCACTATTCCTACCACCTCGTTTAATGATTATGGTCTTCGAAACCTTCTGGCAAGCCATCATCTATTTATTGTTGAAAATTGGGAAATGAATTTCTCCCGTGTCCCCTCTGGTTGTGCTTCTTCTTCAAGGTCTAGTTCAATTGTTCCTCTGATTTGAAGTCGGCTTCCACTCTCTAAGGCAGAGGTAGTTTTAGTTTCCTCCTGAGTCCACATAACTTTATAGAAAACTTTGTGATCATATATCACTCTCCTTCAGGGAGCTGAATTCCTTGGGGAGGTGAGGGAGTGCAACAGAGAATACAGTTGACCTTTAAAAAACATGAGGGTTAGGGGCATCAACCCCCCACAAAATCAAAAATTCACATGTATCATTTGCCTCCCCCAAAACTTAAATAGCTTACTGTTGATTAGAAGCCTTACCAATAACATAAACAGTGGATTAACACATAATTTGTACATTGTATGTATTATATACTGTATTCTTACAATAAAGTCAGAGAAAAGATAATGTTATTAAGAAAATCATACAGAAGAGAAAATATACTTGCTATTCATTGAGTGGAAGTGGATTATCATAAAGTTCTTCATGCTCATTATCTTATCTTGAGGAAGTGGAGGAAGAGGAGGGTCTCAGGGGTGGCAGAGGCAGAAGAAATCCACATATAAATTGACCCATGCAGTTCAAGCACATGTTGTTCAAGGATCAACTTCTGTATACCTCCACCACTTTTACACCTTGATTATGAGCAGAGGGTCTAACATATAGTAGAAGAACTAATACAAGGACTAAAGGAGATGAACACTGTGTGATGCACATGATATTTGTTAATTGATTTTATCCTGATGTAGTATGTCAAAATCCATCAAGTATAAAAGATATAATCATTTTATTTTCTGTTACTTCACCTGATTTATGACTGACTCCTTGTGCTTCTAGACTGGTGGAAAATTAGCCTGTCACCCACTGTCTTCTCTCCTCCTCCATCCGCAGGGAAGTGCCCAGCTGAAGAGCTTAGGTAAGAAAAAAAAGGAAGAGAGAAAGAGACAGAGAGAGAGAGAAAGAAGGAAGGAAGGAAGGAAAAAAAGAAAAGAAACAAAAGTCTTGGTCACACATTTCCTCTGAGACAGTGATATAAAAAAAATACGATTTGAAGGAGCTGGAGATGAAAATGAGAATTAATTTGTAGGCAAAGCAACCCCAAAGTACAATAGCATAAATAGACATTTATCTCTCTCTCTTTCTCTCATAACGCAATCCAAAAGTAGATAGGCCATCCAGCCACATTTATAGCTATGCGCCAAGAGGCCAATGATACCATTCTAAACATGCAGCTTGCATCTCTAGGCCCAAGGCTGCCGGTTTAGCTGCACCATTTTCCAGCCAGCAGGCAGAGGGAAGCAGAATTCAGGAAGAGCATGGCTAAGTGGAAGTGGATCATCATAAAGGTGTTCATCCTCATCCTCTTGTTTGAGTAGGCTGAGGAGGAGGAGGAAGAGGAAGGTTGGTCTTGCTGTCTCAGTTGGCAGAGGCAGAAGAAAATCCAGATATAATTGACCTATATAGTTCAAACCCATGTTGTTCAAGGGTCACCTATATATGCCAGGAGGGGTCAAAGCCCCTGACCTGCAGTTACACATACCCTAAACCTGATCTGGAGTTACACATACCATTTTTGCCCACTTCCCTGTGCCCTCATCTAAATAAGGCCTGTGCCCTCATCTAAATAAGGCCACACCTAGCTGCGAGAAAGGCTGGGATGTAGGGACAGGAGCCAGCCACCAACTGCCCAGTGAAAACCCAGGAGGAAGTGCAGTTCTATTATTAAAAGGAGAAGGAGAGAATTTAAAGTGGGTCCCAGTCAGCAGTCTGCCACATACAGAGAAAAATTAAAACAACATAAATTAAAACCTCAAATTTCATCCATCCATGTTAGCAACAAAGTGATTCTTATTTCATTTTAATAAGTGAGGTTCAGAAACATGAATAATTTATCTAGGTTCATATAGGTAGCAAATAAGTAAATGGTAGAGTTACAACTCAATTCTCTATCTATCTGACTTCAAAACCTAAGCATTTCCCCTTAACTCCACTAGTTGTTGACACATTTTATTCACACATGAGTGAATAAAATTTGAGTTCATCTTTCCATTTCCCTGGTTAACTGGCAGGTTTCATTTTTTCATATTAACCCATATAAAAAATGTAATAATTTGGGATCTGTTTTAACATCCCTTGTTCTCCACAATGATTTAATTTATTGTTGCAGTGATGTTTGAGATATCAATAAATTTTTAGGATATTGGAGCCTGGAAAACACTATTAGCTTCACCACTCTGTGTTAGTAGAGATGTCATGAATTTGTGTCACTTTATACATGAAGTATCTTGTTGTTTGGTCACGGGTGATGGCTCAAATTGTGTTCAGATAGAAAAGGAAGGCAACAGATCAATATCAATAAAGCCTGTGCTCGACCATATGATATTTTTTATATGCAAAAGACATACTGCCTGCAGCCCAGAGCAATTTAGAAATGCCTGTTGCTCACTGAAAACCAAGTAGCGTCTTTGCACTGATTTTTAAGCTCTGGAGAATAGGAACATGTCTTTGTCTGCATAACTTACTGCACTACCTTTGGTCTCTGTGCCACTCTCCTTCTGCTGCCCCACCTGGCTTCTGTTGAATTGATTGTGTTCCTCCTGCCCCCTCAGCCTTTCTATGTAGACATTCTTCTAATATTCTGCCCTGTAACTGTTCTCATGTGAGGTGTTCCCATTCACTCCCATTTCTTCAATAATTTGGAAAAATAACCAAGTTTAGACATCTGGTCATGACCCTTCTTGGTATATTATAATCATCTCTTGACATCCCTTCTTCAATTATTCAACCCAAATTCCCATTCCATCCCCCAGCTTTCAAAAGTGGCCTCCTACACACCAGTTGCATGGTAGTTGATACTTCAAGGCAGCTCTTGAGAAGGAGAACTCTTGCAAACCATTTCCTCAAAGTGTTTCTTGTTCACACTGGACCTAATGCTCTCTCCCCAGACCTCAGCACCCTCTGCCACCACCAGGCTGAACTAAGTGCCCTGCTTCTGTGAGTGTGTATATCTATCTATATCTGTATCATTGAACCTAGAGTATCTCACTGTGTGCATGTTTCTGTCTACCTGCTGAACTGTTAAGATTTTTAAGGCAGGGGTCATGTTCTTGTCCCCAGCATCTGGCACAGTGCCTGAAACATAGTAGATGTGCAGGCAACTTTGAACTGAATTAATCATATCCTTTTCTAACAATGAATTCTCACAAGTCAGCCAATTAGAATACATTTATGAAATTCCACAAATAGTAAAAGGATATATTTATTTAAAAAAATTTAAAAACACAGATCAAACACATAAGAAGCTAAATGAAAGATACTAGACATCATAGCTAACATTCGAGTACTAAACAACCTATATGTTCTAAGATATATAGTCCATGCATTTTTAAAAAAATACATTTACAGACATAATGCTGAAGGACTTTGTCACTTATATTGATGAATTATGGGACAGTTTAACTAGCATCTGAAGGAGTATCTGAACCTGGCATGGCAGAGAGATAGGAAAGGGTCAAGAGCCAGAGAGAACATGATCAAGTGGAATGGGAGATTAAAACTTTAGTTGTCCAGGAATCATTTGAGCCTCATTATCCTACAGAGGACAATATGGAAAATAAACCTTATTTTCCCCACAAGGAGCATGAGCCTATGAGGAATATTAGTAGATTCCAGGGCACAGAGGCAAAGGAATAGCCTCACATCTCTGGAAGCCCATTGCTAAAAAAAGAGAGAGAAAGAGCTTTTCGTAAGTAAATTATCATTTCACGAGATAACATACTAACTTTATGGCCGTGACATTTTCCAAGATACATGTGACTCGTGTGACTCAGAAATGAAGAAATGATTGAGTTGCACATGGTGAGGAAAGCAACTCCAATTTGAGAGACCGTCCTTATTTCCAGTGTTATACTCTGGTTTGTGGGAAAGGTAAGGCATTCTGGAAACCATCTGAAGAGGACTACTTGGCCCTGTCTTATAACAGATGACTTCACATGCTAATCAGACTGAGTCTTCAGCCAGCAGGGCCAAGCAGCCCGTCTATTTTAAGAATAAGGGCTTCAAGCTTTCTGTGCTCACATCTACTTTAAAAAAAGAAACTCAAAACTAGTGTATTTGACTTTGCTTAACCTCAGACATTTGAGTGCACAGTAGATTTTTTATTCTTAGCCCATCAAGTTTTCGTTATTGGAACTTTCAACTCATGTATTCATGGACTCAGTCATTTATTCTTTCAACAATAATTTGTTGAGCAACTTGTATATTCCTGTTTCTCTTCCTTCATAGATCCCTATCCTCATGGCACTTACCTCTCAGGCCTTTCTTGCATAGAGTCCAGTGAGTCCTGACACACACTCAGTGACTGTTTTTTCTGCCCTACAGCAACCTTTGTGGTCCTGGCATTGCAGCTGTTCTCACTTTTCTTTAAGTTGCAGGAGCATTTTAATCATTAAAGTGAATAAGAGTTATTTTTTAAGCCCTGAAAAGCTAGGCTTTCTCTGTCTTCACTGCAGTCCATCAGCCCAGGCACATGACCAATCTCTGGGGTACTGGCCTAGGGACTCCTGGGACAGCAGTAAGTGATGCAAGGAGCCTTCAGTGTACCTGGCTCTGATATGTATGTTGTTTCCTGCCCAAAGGAGGATTTCTGGCCTTCTGATAAGCTAAATTTGGCTTCATACCCTTTTCTTTCCAAATCTCAATACTAGAATTTCAGGGTTTCAATCATTCCCCTAGGTCTCCTTCATTACTTCTCATATATGGCTTAAAGAATGTGATGTGAATACCTTTCCTTCCTGCCTACCTTGATGTTTCAGATTTCCAGAGGTGGATTTTAATCTGATGAGATAATGTTCATAAAGTGCTTAACATCTAACAGGTAGTGATACTCAGTGAATGATATCTATTAGAGCTAGTCTATAATAATGATGACAAGTGTACAGATTAAACTGTGCACATAAACCTAGCTCTGTGTAGCAACAGAAAGATGACAATAATAATAATAATGTTATGGCTATAGCTGTGTTTATAAATCTGTACATGCTAAACTTTTAGTTATTATTTCTTCTTGAAATGTAAATAATTTTAAAATAATAAACCCTTTTATATTCTGAATGGTTTAAGTGCCAGAAGATTTTACCTATGAATGCAGCTCATATTCATTCATATATTCACTGTTAAATAAATACTTGCCTCATTCCTGCTTCCCCTCAACTTAATCGCATCTGAATCTTTTTTAGTCCCCCATAAGGTTTCAGAAGCTTTGTTCTTGTCCTGATTGGCATGTGTTTCTTCAGAGACACCACTTGGGAGTGGAAGTCAGCACCAGCATCTCCTTGGCATTCTTCTCTCCTAACAGTGTAATTTAAGGTTATGAGTACAAAGGGTCTGGTGGGAACCCATCTACAGCAGCCTTATCTCAGCTCCATCCCTGCCTCATCAGCTTTTATCATCTTCCTGAGTCTCTGAGGGAGACAGACTGGAACTCAGGATTTGGATTACCTGTGACAAAGGAAATGAGAGGAGGTAACAAGGCACTGCAAGAAGGAAGCGTAGACAAGATTCTGAATCACTTTGTTCAAAATTGGATATAGAGTAAATAACAGTATTTTAAGATGTTTGCTAATAATCAAGTAAATGCAAACAGAATAATTGATGAGATGCCATTATCACTTTCAAAATGGCATTGATTAAAAAAACAAGCACTCAGAAGGTTGGTGAGTGGGCAAGAGAAGGGACGTGTGCCCACCCCACAGTGGGATGTTGAGTTAGCCCCTGGCTTTAGAAGGCAGTTGGCAGGGAGCCGCAGAGGAAGCATGTGTGCAGAGCTACATCTCGGATCTAGTCTGTGGGCAATACCAGAGATGTGTCCAGAGAGTTCTACAGAGAGCTGTCTGTTACATGAGGGAAACTATGATGTGAAGTTTTTAAAAGTCCAAAAGTAAGAAGTGGATCAGATAAATGATGGCACATTTGAGTCGTATAAACTATGAAATCACCAAAGTCATGTTTAATAAAACTAATACCTGGAGGAAAAGCAACTTATAAGACAATAGACCTATTTTTGTTGTATTCCTTTTTTCACTGTATTTATTTTTTACAGCAGTTTTATGTTCACAGCAAAATTGAACAGCAAGTACAGAGGTTTCCCATATACCACCTACCCCTGCACATGCATAGCCTCCCCACTTATCAACATCCTCCAGAGGAATACATTTGTTACAGTTGACGAACCTGAATTGACACATCATTATCACCCAGAGTCCATAGTTTACCTTAGGTTCACTCTTCGTGGTGTACATTGTTCTGGTTTGGACAAATGTACAATGCCATGTATCCACCATTGTAGTATCTTACAGAATAGTCTCACTGCCTGAAAATCCTCTGTGCTCTACCCATTCATCCTTCCCTCCCTTGAAAACCACTGATCTCTTTATAGTCTCCACAGTTTTGCCTTTTTCAGTATTTTACAGGATGTAACCTTTTCAGATTGGCTTTCTTTAACTATTTATATGCATCTAAGTTTCCTCCCCATCTTTTCATCGGTTGCTTCCAAGTTTTAGCAGTTATGAATAGAGCTGCTATAAACATCTGTGTACAAGTTTTTGTGTGGACATAAGTTTTCAATTCATTTCGGTAAATACCAAGGAACTCAATTGCTGGGCTGTTGGTGAGAGTGTGCTTAGCCTTGTAAAAAACTACCAAACTATCTTCCAAAGTGGCTTTACCATTTTGCATTCCCACCAGCAATAGATGAGAGTTCCTGTTGCTCAATATGTGCATTTTAATTGCAATTCTGTAAGGCTCTAGAGAGAAGTAGGCAAAGTCCAGGCCCTGCAATCAAAAAACTTGAGTTCCAGACACAGCTCTGCCAAGGGACAACTGGAAGAGGAAGGTGATGGTAGGATCTCCCTGCGTGGTAGCGATGAAGGATAAACCTAGACAGTGCATACAAGTGCATTCACAGCACCTGCCACACACAATAAACACTAAATAAACACAACAGTAATTATTCTATGTGCACGTGCATGCCCATTTAGGAAAAAGTAGTCAGTGGCTACTTTTGAAAAAACCAAATATCCAATATTCTGGTTCTTATTTTTCTTCTTTGAGTATTTTACAGCTTTTTAGACATTTTTATTTTAGGTTCAGGGGAACATGTGCAGGTATGTTATACAGGTAAATTGTATGTCACAGGGGCTTGGTATACAGATTATTTCATCATGCAGGTAATAAGCGTAGTACCAGATAGGTAGTTTTTGTATCCTCTCCCTCCTCTCACCCTCCAGCCTCAAGTAGACCTCATGTCTGTTGTTCCTTTCTTTGTGTCCACATGTACTCAATGTTTAGCTCCCACTTATAAGTGAGAACATGTGGTATTTGGTTTTCTGTTCCTGTGTTAGTTCACTCAGGATAATGGCCTCCAGCTCCGTCCATGTTGCTGCATAGGACATGATCACATTCTTTTTTATGGCTGTGTAGCATTCCATGGTGTATATGTACCACATTTTCTTTATTCAGTCTACCATTGATGGGCATTTAGGTTAATTCTATGTTTTTGCTATTGTGAATAGTACTGCGATGAACATACATGTGCATGTGTCTTTATGGTAGAAATATTTACATTCTTCTGGGTATATACCTAATAATGGGATTGCTGGATCAAATGGTAGTTCTGTTTTAAGTTGTTTGAGAAATCGACACACTGCTTTCCATAATGGCGGAACTAACACACATTCCACCAGCAGTGTATGAGCATTCCCTTTTCTCCGCAATCACACCAGCATCTGTTATTTTTTGACTTTTTAATAATATCCATTCTGACTGAGGTGAGATGGCATCACATTGTGGTTTTGATTTGCATTTCTGTAATGATAGTGATGTTGAGCATTTTTTCATATGCTCGCTGGCTGCATGTATATCTTCTTTTGAAAAGTGTCTGTTCATGTCCTTTGCCAAATTTTTTTTTTTTTTTTTTTTTTTTGAGATAGAGTCTCGCTGTTGTCGCCCGGGCTGGAGTGTAATACCGCGATCTCGGCTCACTGCAATCTCCGCTTCCCGGGTTCCAGCAATTCTCCTGCCTCAGCCTCCCGAGTAGCTGAGATTATAGGCACCTGCCACCATGCCTGGCTAATTTTTATATTTTTTAGTAGAGATAGAGTTTCACCACGTTGGCAAGACTGGTCTCGAACTCCTGACCTCAGATGATCCGCCCACCTCAGCCTCCCAAAGTGCTGGGATTACAGGCATGAGCAACCATGCCCGGCCCTTTGCCTACTTTTTAATGGGCTTGTTTTTGCTTGCTAGTTGGTTTAAGTTCCTCATAGATTCTGCTATTAGACCTTTGATGGATGCATAGTTTGAAAAATTTTCTCACATTCTGTAGGTTGTTTACTCTGTTTCTTTTGCTGTGCAGAAGCTCATTCATATTCTTTTTGTAGCAGGGGAAAATTACATATATATATATTTAATAATCCTATATTAATATAATACGTATATTTAAATAATCCTACTGTGTGGTATAGCAGCTTAAATAAAGGGTCCATACCTTTCCCTGCTAACTATCTCTGGCTCTCACATATTCTTTAGCTCACTGATTGCATCTCTGTTTTCTTTGCTGTCCTCTTTTCCCTGGTCTTGATGCCTGTATAGTATCTCTGCTTGGATGTCAAACTTGCCAAGTTCAAAGCAGAATTCTTAAATTTTCCACAGAAGCCTGCTGCTCCAAGAATCTCCCCATCTCAGTGAGGAACTGAGGACCCCTGTTAGAATCAGTCTGAGAGTTTTGATGTCTTTGATTCCAATCTGTCTCTCACTTCACATTCAACCCATCATCAACTCCAGTTAACTGTGTCTTAGAAATGCCTCCCAATCTAGGCTGGGTGCCATGGCTCATGCTGGTAATCCCACCACTTTAGGAGGCTGAGGTGGGTGGATTACTTGAGGCCAGGAGTTCAAGACCAACTTGGGCAACATGGCAAAACCCTATCTCTACTAAATAAATAAATAAATAAAATTAGCTGGGCGTGGTGGCGCATGCCTGTAATCCCAGCTATTCAGGAGGCTGAGGCACAAGAACCACTTGAACCCAGGAGGCAGAGATTGCAGTGAGCCAAGATCATGTCACTGCACTGTAGCCTGGGTGACAGAGTGAGACTTTGTCCTTCTCCCCTTTCATAGCCTCTGCCTTTGTGTCTTTACTTAGGCATGGTGCCTACTTTGTTTTTTGCTGCATCCCTAACACCCAACACCATATCTTGCATATACTGCTGAATTGAAGAAATCACAAGGGTCTGAAAGAGGACTTAGAGCAAGGTTGGTATGGATAGGAATCTTCTGCTCCTCAGTGTCTTGGGGGCAGTGGACACAATCTGAGGGCAGCCACTAGAGAAGCACAGATAGCAAGGAGAGAGAGAGAAGAGCTTATCACAAGGCAGTATGATGTGGCTTCACCAGTGTATCACCAGCCAGAACATAATTTGGGGAAAGGGATTAAAGAACATCATGGTCTCATCCATTTGTGATCACTTGTACCTACAGACAAATTGAATGTACTGATCAGCCATGTCAACCGAGTGGCTTATAGAACAGAAAGTTTCCTCATTCTAAGCCCTTGAAAGGCTCTCTTCTACTTACTAAGTATATAACTAATAGCATGCACATTTTCTTTTGTTTTTCAATCTGAGATGGATAAAGCAGATTTCTCCAAAAACTATTGAGAGTCATGGGTATTCTGCAAGGTTTTGTGGTCTCAAAAAGAAAGACCCCATTAAAGTCTTTTTTTTTTTTTAGTTTACTTTGAGGGGCTTTGGATTCCATTTTCAGCTTCATCAATGACTCAGAGTCGTTCTTTGAATCAATCACTCAACCTTTTAGCCACAAAGCTTCCTCATTTGTAACAGGAGAATAATGAGAGCTGCCACAGGTAAGCTCCCAGAGAGTCATGGAGATCCCTCTTTATTCACTGTGCTCTGGATTTCTTGGAGGAAAATCCCTGGGGGCCGGCTGAGTACAGACCTGCAGAAAGAGAGATAAGATGTCTTAGTGTCTGGAGAAGTCATGACAAAGCCAAGCCAGGAGGAAAAGGGAAAGGCAAGTGTACTCCCTTAGGAAACCAGGGCTAAGGTAAACCATCCCAAGTATTGTTTCTTTTTCTTCTTCCTCATGTTCCAATATTTTTAAGCCAAAGAGGAGAAATTAGGTTAATATGAATAGCAGGGGGAGTTCTGAAAGTGAAAATGCACCTCCAGTTGTCAGATGAAGCCTGAGGTTCCAGTGGTAAGTGTGGGCAGGAAGATGGAGAAGCTATGAGCTGGAAGGTTTCCTATAATCATCTAGGAGAAGGCCCCTTTTTCCTGCCCCTTAAACTGCTTCCCAAATTGCCTGACCTCAGCTTTGCTATAGGACTTCTTAAAGGAATTATTTTAAATTATTTAATAGACTTTATATGACATTGATTTTCAAAGTACTTGTATAAACATTAGCTCTTTTGATTTTTACAAATCCTTATTTTGAGCAAAACCATTGTCGTCATCATTAATTTACCAATAAAGAAACTGAGTTTTAGAGGGATTAAATGACTTATTTGAGCCCATATGACCAACAGGTGATATAGCCAATAGAAAGCTGGATCTTACAACTATGAGTCCTATATTCTCTTCATACAAAAAATGTTGCTAAACACGCAGGGAGATGGTGCTTGAACTCCCGAGTCACCTTCATGATCTCATTCCCTTTCTTGACATTTTCTGCCAGACTTAAGATCTGGTTTCTTCTGCAGTTCACAATTACAATCACAGTGCTTTAGCCTTTCTCTTATGAGTCCCAGAGCCCTACTGGGCTACTCTTTCAGTAACCAGTACAGAACCACTTACATTATTAATTTTAATTTTTCTTTTTCTTTCTTTCTTTCTTTTTTCTGTTTTTTTTTTTTTTTTTTGGAGAGAGTCTTGCTCTGTCTCCAGGCTGGAGTGCAGTGGCACGATCTCGGCTCACTGCAACCTCTACCTCCCAGGTTCAAGCAATTCTTCTGCCTCAGCCTCCCAAGTAGCTGGGACTAGAGGTGTGTGCCACCACGCCCGGCTAATTTTTTGTATTTTTAGTAGAGATGGGGTTTCATTGTGTTAGCCAGGATGGTCTCGATCTCCTGACCTCATGATCCACCCACCTTGACCTCCCAAAGTGCTGGAATTACAGGCGTGAGCCACCACGCCCAGCCTATTTTTTCTTATTCACCCCCACCAAAGATCCAATGGAGAGAGGCTGAAAGCCTCTTCCTGGAACATTTATCATTCATCACAAGGAACCCAGTTTCTAATAATATTTTTAGTGTTTCTTTTTCATAGGCATACAATACTACATAGGCTTTCTAAATAGCTGATTCATCCCCACCAAAGTGCATTCATCCTCTGTTCTGTAATTTAGTTTCTGCCATTTGACATTCATGCATACATGTAATTGCCTCTACCTGCATCATAGCTCAGCATTAGCAGACATGTAAGGCAAGTCTGAAAGTCAGATTGCATTACACACAGCTTGTACCTCCATGTTTCTCAGTCAGTGATAAATATTTTATCATATATCAAAACAATACGTAACACTAGTAGTGTTTATACAGGGCCTTGTGTTTATAAATGGCCCTTTTACTTCTCAAAGTACTCATATATTCACTCTGCTTCATTTATCTTCAGAGGTTTTCTAACTTTTTTTTTGCATGTTTCATAGGGCCACATGAATGTAAATAATGTAAACATTCTTACACAAGCAGATATATGTTTCAGCGTATTTTCAAACTTAATATTCTTTCATGTAAGTTAAACTTTTTTTTTCTGTATTTCTCGGCTTTTCCCTGTCTGGGGTCTCCTGCCTGCAGGCTGGAGTCTCAGAGTGTCCCAGGGCAATGTGACATCCCATAGACTTGTGACTTGTTTTTTTCCTTATTCTACTTCACTATCATGTCTCAGTGGAGACATAAAGACAGTCCTTCTGGGACCTTGATTTGGCAAAGGAAGATGGAATTCTCACCACCTATCCTTCCCAGATTCCTTTGGCAGAATTTCTCTCTCTTTCTCTCTGTAGTCAATTCATTAACAATTTTTGTTGATCTTTAAGTATGGTTCCTAAGTGATGGTTAAAACAGGTAATATCCCTGCTTTCATGAAGTTCTTATTCTGGTCAGACACTGTTTGGCTATAGCAAAATGAAGCCCTCTCAAAGCAACTTAAGCAAAAAAAGATCATTGTTGAAAGGGGTATTTCCTGCAATTCAAGGACACGAATATAAACAGTACTCATGAAGAGCTAAAACCTGAAATTAGGAAGTCACTGGAGACAAAGCAATGACTCTCTCGCCCTCTGCTCCTTTTGCTGGAGCCACCTGGGGTTTATGTCTTCTCTTTTGGAGGGTGTTTAGCAACATCAGTCTCCTTTCTGTAGACACTTTATCTACTCAAGTTACATGGTCAATATGGTTGCCTAGGCTCAACTTCATGTGACTTCCTAGTCGAATCTGAATTGCCAGTTCTCATGATTGACCCTGTCCACCCAGTGGGTTGACTCCCTTTTCATCAGGAGTTCATCCCTGGGCCAAGTGCATGGTGCTGCTTACATGCTTTATGGATTTACAGTTTCAAATTGTCATTCAAGTTTTAAGCTTTGGAAACTTTTTAGTAATAGATTATGTTCCTTCCAGTTGTTTGGCAGCTCCATCAAATGAAGCATCAGTTGAAGATGAACCAAAAAATATTCACAAAGACCTATGTAAAGGTCAATTGGAAAGATTTTGTTTTCAATAAGCCAATGAGGTAGCCATACTCAAATTTAGAGTCTTATTTAGGATTGCCTAGTATTCCGTGGAATTAATGCGTCAACTCTTGTCATTCTTACTTCACATCCATATTGACTACTTTCATTTATATAGAGAATTACACAGTGTTAAATAGCACCATTTGATTTGCGATACTCTAATGTATAAGAATGTCAGTAGGAAACTAAAACTTCAGTAACCAGGAAACTACTTACTTATTTTTTTTTTAGTGCCCTGTGAAGCACAGAAATTATCTGAAAAATTAAGTGTACATCTTTTTTCCTAGCATTAGGAAGTTGTGTGAGCCTTTTCTCTTCCACTAAAATCTTAATGGAACTTAAGCTAATATACATTCTTCAAGGTCATTTGTAAGTTTTATAATTCTTTCAGGAAAAGGATCTTAGGTTCCTGATGGTTTCACTAGGAAGTTGCTATGGCTTCCTAAGAAGTGAACTTTCGAGAGAGCTAAAGGATAGCTGTATGTGAATCTAAGAACACATTTTCTTTTCAAAAGGGCTGCAGCAGGTCAGTTTCCAAATATAAAGTCAAAATTATCAAATTATCTCTCTTCTGACAATAACATAATAGAATGAAACACATTTATTGTAAAGAAACCCATAGATCCTCAGGAATATCTACAAAAGCAGGTCATACGGTGCTCCTTTGATTTATTTACTTATTTTTTACATTCTAGCTCTGGCTGCCCTGATTCTGGACCTTTGGATGTCTAATTTAGGGCTTCATAAGAGGCTTTTCTCTAAGGGAGCTGGCTGTGTTCCCTAACTCCTACAAGGACATTTGGAATCACCTTGTGTGGTCCTGACCCATGCTTCTCATTTCAGCTCATCCCGTACATCCTACCTGGCCTAACTGGCTGTGAACTCTCCTGAATTAAAAAGTTATTTAATAGAGGCAATTTTGCCATTTGTACTTTCTAATATCTAAGACATTCGTTGGCTGCTAATCATCTTATTTGAACTGGAAAAAAATGTACTAGCAACTGTGAATGTCAATTTTAGAAAGTTCAATTAAAATAGAAGTGAAGACAGCACTTGGTATATTCTAGGAAATTTACTCATACTTTTTTGAATAATTCAAATAATAACTGATTCTTTACCTTAAAACCATGGAAAACCCTGTTGTTAGGCACTTAGACAGTAAATTGGTGTTAGACCATTTTCAGTGGTCATCATAATTCATCCTTATCTATGGGAGAACCATGTATTCACAGAATACACAAAATTTATAAAGCACAATTTGAGAGTGCTAGGAATCCAACAGGGACCAATTACACCCTCAAGAAGCTACAGGTATAGGAGTACGTATAGATATATGTGTGGTATAGGTATAGTATAGGCATAGGTGTAGACGTAGGTATAGTTACAGGTGTAGTGTAGATATAGGTGTATGTGTAGGTATAGATATGTGTGTAGGTGTATATTTAAGTATTGGTGTAGGTATAGGTATAATAGAGGTAAGGTATAGACATTGGCATAGGTAAGAATACAGTCCTTTTCTGTAACCTGTTTTTACCAATGTTATTACTTTTCAGGTGTCATCCAGAACTATGAAAATCACCCACATTCATTTAAGGTCAAGATTAACGGAGTCAGAGACAGCTTTCAACTGCTGAATTTTAGAGGAGATGCTGAATTTCAAATTGCATATAAGTGGCAGTTGGCTCTTTTGCAGGTTTATATAAAATTTTGTCTGCTGCCACTGCCTGCCTGTTAACTTTTTTTAAACATAAAGACCATTGAAAGATAATTAGTTATGTGACTGGGATAGAATAGGTCCTATAGATCCATATAGCTTTGGAAGATAGTAAGTAGCTATTTCCTATAAAAGATTTGGAAGCTTAATGAATAAAAATATCCAGAACTTTTTTAAGTCAAGACTCTAAATCTCTAAACCATGAAGGAAGTTCATTTTCTTTTAAGACAGTAGGTGTGGAGGATCAGAATGAACATGAAGTTGTGATTCTAATACCTTTGTTGCTTACGCCTCTTTTGAAATACAGTAATGAGATAGCATTCGTTTTGCTTTATGACTCCACAAATGTTTGGCTTGAGCCACCAGTGGAAACACTATGCCAATATAATTTATCAGTCTCTAAAACAAATACATTAGCCTTCTCATTCTCAAGCCTGCCTTACTCTAATATCTGGTCACTTTTTATCATGCATTTGTTCTATTTGTCATTATTGGCCAAGATAGCAATTGTTTCACAGCATATTATACTGACTGGACAATCCCATGAGTACCAGAGCCTCTGTATTTCTATAGAAGTATCAGTTTCTCCTCAAATGGAAAATGCTTATTTGCCCCACCTTGGATTAGAATGGATAAAACTTCGTAAAAATGTTATTCCCCCTCCAATGGATTTAAATTATGTGCATTTGTAGAAAACTTCTCTAACCAGACTCAGTATGTCCCAATGGTTTAAGAAAGAGGGTTTTTTCAGGGTGGCAGCAACTTCATACTAAGCCTAAGAAAAGCAAATTTGTCTATGGTGTCTTCATTTCGGTTAGATTCTTGCCATCAAGTTGGGCAAGTCTGCTGAAACCTCCTATTTAAAAAATGCAGATGTGAAACTGTATAAACCATTGCCTTTTATTTCCTAAAACTGAAGGATCTCAAACATGTACCCTGAGAGGCAAGGACTATTTTTGTTTTATTGTTGTATTTTGACTGCCTGCTCTTGGAACAAAGCAGACACTTAAACGTCTGCTGAATACACGGGTAGGTGGCTGGGGAGGAAGGCAACAAACACAAGACACCACCCGACCTGGATTCATTTGCCATAGATGGGAAATTAGGAGTTGGTGCAAATAATAATCCGAAATGTGTAAAATTTGTCAGTCCACATTCTTATGCATAAACTGACTCAGGTTTTGCTTTGACAGAACTGGGCCATCCCCAGGATACACTGCCTCGATGGCCATATGTAAATGAGAACATGCATTGTTTATGCCAGAAGGTGTGTAGTTTACTGCTTTCTGATGTGTCAGTCCGTGGGAAAGCCTCAAAAGAAAGAGACCCTGCTCAAAGTCTGTGAGGAGCTGGGACTTAGCTTGATTCTCTGTCCAGTGGGAGAGTCAGAGGCAGAAGGAATGGCAGAGAATGAATGTCGATCAAACTCAGAAAGAGTACAGACCAAATGAGATATGCATGGGTTATTTCTGGGGCTCGTTGCATTCAGCTTGTCCTGCCTTATGCTATATCCAGGCAGGGGATGGAACATAGGGAGGAAACGTCATCTTGGCCTCCAGCTTTCCAAAAACCAGGGAGAGTAGGATATGATACAGGAAAGCGCAAGGAGTGGAAAGAACACAAATCAAATGCATTTGCTTGATTTTACCTGCTTTGTTGAAGAGTTTTGTATGCAGAAACAGAAACTGTTTTGAAAAATGGAGCATTTGGGTGATCTGAAAATTTTAGTTGCTATGTTATGCCTTTTCCTTCCTATGTAAATATTCTCTTCCTTCCTCAGCTCCATGGTAGTAGAAAAAAAAATATGACTAAAACTTTTCTCCACCATGGAAGCCAAATGCAATTCAATGGCGACATGCCTCTGTGTTGCTTTCCTGAGATGCTTCTTTACAAAGACGATGGATTTAATACCATTTATCTACATAGATGGCAGGGAAACCACACTTTTTTTTGTAATCTTCGTCTATAATTTCTGCTGGGTTTATTTTTATAGCTACAATTAAAGTAGCAATAGAATAATATCCAACCCCATAATTTTTCCGAATAACCATTGTGAAAAATGAAAGGCTAGCAGTTCTGTAATGTTTCTTTTCCAGCACTGCATAGATTGTGTCTTGTTCCAAGATTCTTACCTTAAGGATTTATGATGAACTTTAATGCAGGCAGCAAGCCACATTTTATTTAGAGAAGATCAAAGCCAAGGAGGCAAAGGGGTTATTGTTTTTGTGACAGTGTTGTGGGGTTCAAAGCTGGTTTCTCACAGATTATTTCATATTTTCTTTTCTTTTTTTTTTTTTTTTTGAGACAAGGTCTCACTCTATTGCCCAGGCTGGGATGCAGTGGCATGATCACAGCTTACTGCAGCCCCCACCTCCCATGCTCAAGCAATCCTCCCAAATAGCTGGGACGATAAGTGCACGTCACCATGCCTCAGGAATTTTTGTATTTCTTGTGGAGGCAGAGTTTCACCACATTGCCCAGGCTGGTCTCGAACTCCTGAGTGTAAGCGCTTCATCTGCCTGGACCCCCAAGTGCTGGAATTATAGGCATGAGCCACTGTGCCTGGCCTGTTGCCTATTTTCTTGTACACCTTGCCTCTCCTCTCTGTCTTGTGCTTGGTCTTATTTTTCTCTTCAACAAATGAGAGCGCTTGCTGTAGTGAAGTTGTTACATTCACATAGATTAAATTCTTTAGTCAAGCCTTTCTTCTTAGGTTGTGTCAAAAAGAAAGAAAGAGATATATATATAGAGAGAGAGAGAGAGAAAGAAGATATGCGCTTTCTGTTCTCACAGCCCTTCTCTTCCATTCCAAATAAGAAAAATGAGTATTCACTTGTACGGTGCTGTGAGAATAGACCTGAACAAATATTAAACACACTGTAACTGTTCGTTCCAAGCAAATAATCACTGTATGTAATCCTGTCACAATTGGTGCTCTCTTATCCATGGCCCACAGTTGTCATGGATTGGGCGTGTGGCAGTTCAGAGAGTACAGGATAAAGCACAAACTTCAAGTGCTTTTCTTTTTCCAGGCAAAATCTATAAATGACCCTTTTTCAGTGTCTTGCTAAACAATCTCATGGAACTCGTGATCCTTTTTTTGGCTAGAAAGGAATGTTCACAGTTTGATAAAGGAAGCATCGATCTCAGAACTGCACCTAGACAATCTCGTTCCTGGTGCTGGAAAGGCACTGAGCAGAGGGTCAGGTTGTGCCTGGAGGCTGGGGAGTGATGTGCCAAACTGTTCCGGGAACCCTAGAACCACATGCTCTCTACAGTCAGCCTGTCATTTCACCTCCCCTCATGCGGTGGCCTCTGCCTCAGGGAATGAAGCCCAGGCTCAACCTGATTTCCCACAGGTTCGAATTGACTTATTTGTGGGTTAAAAACTTCCTGCCTACCAAAGACTCCTCTTTCTATTTCTCCCCACTGGCCCCCAATATTGAAAGATTTTCTCTACTCATGAATTATATTCTGAAATCATGATACAGTTTCTCTGTTAGCTGATGTCATGGACAACAACCAAGTTGATGCTTTCTGGATGCTATGAAAGAATCAGCATTGCCACACCCAGTGCACTGAATTTGAGCTAAAGCCAAGCAAAACAAATAGGCTTTTAATTATTCTGCACAACTTCCTTGAGTATCAATGCAAAATTTCCAGTAAATACCTGCATGTCTCCACAATTACATTCATGAGCTTTTTAGAGAAAACTCTGATCTATGAACATGTTATCTTTTCTGGCTCTGGATAGTAGAGTGCCTGGAGTTTGGAAATCTGTCAGACCTGACTTAGAATTTTACTAGCGGTGTGACCTTAGGTAAGTTATTTTACTTCTCAGAGCCTACAGTCAGAAATAAAGAAAAAACATAGAAAGTGCCTACAACAGTATACAATGAGGAGTCAATGAATGCAGTATTTTAAAAATTAGCTACTTACTGTCTGCTAGCTATCATCATCATTTCCCACACAATTTCCAGCATTTATCCCAATAACATTTTATTTTCATCCAATTACCAAATTAATATAATAAATAATTTATTGTAAATTTCATGAAGGCAAAGACTGGGTCTTTTGTCTTTGGATTCTCAGCACTTAGAGTGATGCTTAGGCATAAAGAAAGTGATCAGGGTATGCTTAGTGTATAAATGAATGACCAAATCTAAAAACTGATGTTAAATAATAATTATATTTATATATCTGCACACATACAAATGTACAAGAATTGTAATTAAACATAAAAGTAAGCCCCTTGAGAAAAACTACACAAATAGGAGACAGTTAACCTTAAGAGATTAGGAAGGAGCTCTTTGTTTAAGTTTGTGAAGTCATAAATTACATGAGCTGTGATAGACAAATTGCCTGTGGTCAGAGCTGGTGCGATACAAATTAATGTCTGTTGTCTGCCAGGTAAAGTTGTAGGTGCTGAAGATGGTGCACAAAGGGTATGTTTCCTGCCCCTAATGAGCTTACAGAAGAATAGTACAAGAGACACATCGTCCAATCATTCCAACAGAGGGAGATTTGTGCAATGATAGAGATGTGTCTAGGATGCCAGGGTGCGTCAAGCCCTGGGGTAGAAAAGGGATGCCCCTTTTCTAGGGGTTGTATCTAGGCAGAGTTAAAAGGATTAATAGCTTAGGGGAGCTGAAGGATGAGCTGAGGATGAGGAAGGCAGGGTAAAAGTATTCCAGGAAAAGGATACCTCACAAAATTAGGTGGAGACTTCATAGACTCTTATGTTGCTAGAAGGTAAAGTATGAGGCTGAGAATGAAGGAAGTTGAGACTGAGGACTTGGGTCTTATGGATCTTATTAAAGAATTTGAACTTTATTCTGAACTTTCACTGGTACCTCGAAAAAATTTAAACCAAAGAATGGCATGGCCAGATTGCATTTTGTATCAATCCCCTTGGTGGCTGTATGGAGAATGGATTTGAGGAAGATGAGACTGGGTTCTGGGAAACTATTCAGCGGCTGCATTTGCAATTAGTCCAGGAAACTGGAAACCAAGGCATTGAAGTTGGGATGGAAAGGAGATAGTAATTTGGGAAACATTTACGAAACAATATAAGCAGAAGTTGGTAATTAAGGGGATGTTGGAGTTGAGCTGAGGGAAGAGTCTAAGTTCTTCATTTGCATGACTAGATGTAAGGGTATTTTCTCCATTGAGAGAGAGAATGCCGATGGAGGAATGGGATTTTAGAGGTATGGGGATGAGGCAAGTCTGAGATGCCTACTGGATGCTAAAGGTGGTGGAGCTGAAACCTCACAGGTGAGATTTAAAGTAGAGTCTCAGTGAGGTCATCTGCACCTGGAAGATGAGAAGTTTCACTTCTGAGATGGTTCTGTGGCATAAACCAAGACTGGACTGACATGGTGTCTTAGCCCATTTGGCTGTATAGCAAAATTTCTTAGACTGGGTAACGCATAAATAACAGAAATATATTGCTCACACTTCTGGAGGCTGGGAAGTTCAAAATCAAGGGTCCAGCAGATGTGGTGTCTGGTGAAGGCCCATTCTTCATAAATGGCACCTACTTGCTGCGTCCCTTCCACCTCTTTTTTAAGGATACTGATCCCATTCATGAGGGTGGCGCCCTTCTGACTTAATCACTTCCAAAGCCTTCATCTCTTAATATCATCACATTGCGTATCAGGTTCCAACATAGGAATTTTGGGAGAACACCAACATGCACACAGCTTCATAATGTAAGGAGGAAGCTGATCCAAACAGGGGCAGATTAAAGCCCATATACAGCTACATTACATATCCTAGGGCTTCCTTAAGAATTAGACAAAGATTCAACTCACGAAGTCTGAAATAAAGGAAAGGGCATCAAAAGAGTTCATGTAATAAATATATATCCACAGCTGAAAATTTAAAAATAGATATTTATAAAGAGAAAGAGGGAGGCAGGAATGAAAAAAGAGAGCAGAGTGGAGGAGAAAGAGAATAAAGGCAATTCAGAGAGAGGAAGGGGCGAGGGGAGAAAATGAGAGAGAGACAGAGAGAAAGAGAGAGAAAGGGCATGCACTTACGAGAGCAAAAAGAATTCCTGCTCCTGGGAATTTCAAGGCAATCCTGGCCACTCATCTGCAAACTGGAATGAAAACCCTATAGCAGTATGTTTCCTTTCTTCTTTAAGTTCAGAAACTTAAACTTTTATGCAAATATATGCAGAGTCAATATTATATGTGTATACTAAATACTCATGGGTTTGCATTTTAAACTTTCAAGAGTATGTTTAGTTATGTGACACTTTATTAATATTGAATTGATACTGTGGCTTTTCGCTCTCAAATGAAGGAAACACATTTCCAGGGTTTGAAAAGAGGAAAATGATTGATTTTTGCATTCTGGTGTTTTCTATGAGCCCCTCCAACATCTAAAATGTATCTCAGGTCATATTTGTTTTCTTCATACACAAATTCTGTTCTCTCCTCTGAGGTGGCCTTTCTGTTGGCTTCTTCCTGCCCCCGGTGGGAATCCAGCAGGAGCCACACAAGATGAAACAATCAGTGAAATAGCTCAGACCATGGGCTCTGGACTGGATTCCAGCCCCAGTGCTGAGTCCTAAGCTGGTGACCCCAGGCACCTCACCTAACAGCAGTGTCTCAGTTATGTTACTGAAGAAAACAGGGTACCTATGACTGGTGAGCAACAAACAACTCTCCATGAGAATGGAGGTTTTGCTCAGTAGTTTTATTACTTGGCACAAGGAAGGAGGACACTAGGTATATCCTCCAAAACAGTGTCTTCCCGAGGGAAAGCAACAGGTGGGTTTTACAGAGCAATGGGGAGGGAAGAGGGGTTTGGGTGCATCCTCATGTATAGAGGAGGAGCCCAGTTGCTCAGATGCAGTGAGTGATTAGGCCAGCACATGGATCACAGGGAGGCTTTAGCAAGGTAATGAGGAACGTTCACTTGGGTTCATCTATAAATTGTTGGGGTCTGTCAGAAGCTGTTTCTAAAACCACTGCATGGCAGAAGGCTGTAAAACAGGCCGATTGCTCAAGTCTATTAAATTCCTATAATCCCTGAAGACCTTCCCTGCCTTCCTACAGTTATGAGAAACCTAAAGCGGGAATGACATCATTGTCTACCTCACAGAGCTGTCCGGTGAAATGGGAAAAATTTCAGCAAAGCACTTAGCCTGATGTCTGGTAATGGGTCAACACTCCATACTGAGCAATCGTTATTATTATTTAAACAGATTTGATTATTTTTTAATTAAAAGCATCATTTAACAGCTTGCTAATGATCATTTGTATTGTTATTCTTATTTAAGGATTAAATCTGCACTCCCATGGGCCATAGGCCTCTAGCATTACTGTCACTTCCTTGCTGTCCCCTCCAAGCCCCAAACTCAAAAGTTCAGGACCTGTGGCCCCAGAAAGAGAATGTGCAGCCACCGGGGAGTGGGAAAAGCTGGGTAAAACCAAGATTGGTTTTAGGATCTTCTCAGATTTAAGAATACTCCTTCTTTTGGGCGGATGGTGGCTTGAATGTCCTCATCACAAAGAGACTGAATTTCAGGACACAGAAGAAAGACAGGCTTAAGGCAGGGGAAGCTCAGGCATTCGTGTCCCTGCCTGCAGGGAAAATGCCTGGAACTCTTTAAGCCACCATGTTCTACAACACAGTGCATGAGGTCAGAGAAGGTGAACTTCATACTGGCCAAGCACTGCTGCACTGCAGACCATAGCACCTGCATTCACTGCTTGGGGACGCACCTGGGGTGGGCCTCGCAGCTTCAGATCCATGATTCTGGGTTCAGGTTCTTCTTGAGAATTTAGCCATTGTAACCCTTGGCTTCCGGGTTTGTGAAATGATGGTGAAATTACCTAGTTTGATCATGAAGATTAAATTAGATAATGTATGTAAAGGACAATATCTGGCATTAACAAACATGACAGGAATGGTAGTTACTAGTGTGATATGAGTTGATTTCGTTCTCCTACCCTGTGATGGATCAATCGCTGAGGTACAGAGAATGACGGAAGAGTACCCAAGGTTACAGCGATTGAAGAAGTGGTGAGGTTGAAGTTTGCCCTTCGTTGTATCTGAGTCCAGAGCCCACACTCCACAGCTCTGAGAGGCTGGAGTACATGGGGACCCTCGCTTGATGTGGGAACCTTCGCTTGATGTGCGTGAGGGTGAAGCACATTCCTGGAGCAGAGGGAAGTGATTCATCTCTCCCAAGGCTCTTGCACTGTAATGATGTAAATTATTAGCCCTATTGATCTACCTATCTGGTCATTTTATGGCACTTTTCAGTGGAGAACTGAAAGGCTTATGCTAATTAATAGTCCTGAATTCTAACAGACTTTATTACATTTAGAAATGGGAAATTCTAATTAAACTTAATGAATCTAATTTCCTTCTGGCCTTTATTCAAACTCACTGAGACCTGCTCTAGCCATCCTGTCTAAAATTTCCACACCACACACTCGCTCACCCACCCACTGCCCCTCCCCACCCCTTGTGTATAAAACTTCCTGTGGCTCTTCCCTTCTTTCTGTGTTCACCTTAACACTTATCACTATCCAGGATTCTCTGCAATTACTCCTCTGTCTCACTTGCTGTCTATCTCCCCTACTAAGTGTACCTCATGAGGGCTTGCATTTTGGATTTTTTCGCTGGCTGTATCATCAACACCTAAAGCAGTACCAGGCACAGTGGGCGCTTAAAGAATACTTGCAGAATATATGGACAAATGAATCCCTATTCTTTCCCCTACACCTGTTCACTCTTTAACCTGACTCTCTCAGAGATCCAAAATTCTCCAGCTAGTTGAACTACCTCCCCTTTTTATAATTTGCTTCTAAAATTCCTTATGGTGTTTCATTTCTGTTCCATCACCTATTGTGACCTCAATTAAACAAGTAAATAGACAAAATGGATCTGTTTGCCCTAGAGGTATTGAATTGATTTCTATGAAAGGTATGGAAAAGGCTATTTAGTATTTCTACCACCCTACTGAAGCAGTATTGTTGTCTGGTGTAAATACCCGAGGTTCGTTGCCTCATGCCAAGGAAATCAAGGACATGGACACACATGGAGTGAGGTTTAGAGTGCAGGTTTACTAGGCAAAAGAAAAAGAAAAAAAGAGAATAGCTCACTCTCCTGTGAGAGAGAGGGGCCTGCAAGTGGGTCTTCCAGCTGGTGGCGGAGTGCACAGGGTTTTATAGACAGGCTTGAGGAGGTGGTGTCTGATTTACATAGGGCCCAAAGATTGGTTGGACCAGGTGTCACATTTGCATACTGCATAGGGAAGCTGGCCACCCCACCCTAATTTTATTATGCAAATGAAATCTTTGCCTGACGGGTGCCATGTAGTCTGCTCCAGACTGCACATGTGGTTGGCAAGGAAAAGGGAAGATGGAGCCGCCATTTTGAACATGCCTGGTCCCAGGTAGCCTTTTCCTATTGGCACAGTTGCCAGCATTCACCTGTGCAAGCTTCTAGCTTGTCTATGTCTGCAGCTTGATTTTACAGGCTGCTTATTGTTAGAAAAGAAAATGATTTGGGGGCTGCTTTTCATTAAAAGCAAAATCTTATCAAGGACTTCCTTACCCTCACAATCTGTCTAAATAATTTCTTCTTAACTTCTGTATCACTACCTGGGAAGGTGAGATGTTAGGGGAACCATATTTTGTTAAAGGGAAGAAAAGGAAAGGAAAGAAGAGACACAGAAGAAAAATTAGTAGACTAGGAATCAGGGTGCCTGGGTTCTAATGCTGGCAGTTACTAATCACATGACTTTGGGAAAGCATTGAACCTTTCCAGAACTGAGCTTCCTCTTCTGGAAAAGAAATGGGTCAGACAAGATACCCCCAAATTCTTCAAAGACCTAATATCCTAGACCTAGCCATATATAGATCTAACTAGCTCTAACATTCTGTGACTCAAGATAACTTAAAATATGTTTTCTAACATCAGAAACACTTTCAGATCTTAGTTTATTCTATGATTTTTAAAAATATTATTTTCTTTTCTTGGGTGTAAGCATTGATCCAACAAGGTTTAGGTCAAAGATCTTTCATTTTGAATTCCTTTGCACCCAAGCCAACCCATCATTTTCTGAAGAGTAATAGAAACAAAACTGTCAGGATTTTCAAAATTGATGGAAAGTGGCCTTTGGCAGTCTTTTGAATTTGCTCTCTAGGCTCATGCAAAACATGCAAAATAAAGCTTCAAGCTTTCTTTGAAAATGAAATTGGTTTGAAACTAATAGGGATTTGGAAACAGGCAGCTGAGCAGATTTCCTTCTGTAAATATCACGTGAATTCTCCACGAGGCATGGAAATTCGAGGAATTTAAAAATAGTCTTTGGTCATTAATAGATCAAAGTGTCACTTCTGGAATATCAGAAGATGATATTAAGTTCTCGCCTAAGAAAGAAAAGGAAGATTTGGCTTTTTTTTTAAAAAAAAAGTATATTCATATAAAGTATCTTTTTGTAGACTGTAAGCAGCATCTTCATCCACATCCTGGAGGAGAGAGGGTTATTAGTCTAAATAAAATGTGACGTCATGAGAGCATTAAGTTGAGAAATTTCAATGAATAAGGTCGAGACGAACTTTTCCCAGATATCATCTGAAAACTGCCTTAGATAAGTTTTCAAATGAGTCTGACTTTGCATAATAATGGAGAATATAGATGTAAATATTTTATGGACATTAACAAATAGGTAGGATATTGATAAATTAATTCTTTAATGAAACATGTTAAGTATAATGGCCCTGACATTTATTAAGTACCTTCTGTGAACTAGTTATTTATATAAATTGCCAGAATTAATCCATGTAACAAACGTGTGAGGGAGATATGATTTTCCCATTAAACTTAGAGGAAACAGGCTCAGAAAGATCTGAATATTTGCTTAAGACAAAATATCTAATAAGTGGTTATTATGGACTGAATGTTTGTGTCCCTGAAAAAATTCACATGTT